>NC_092796.1:4223548-4555681 GCF_918797505.1 Bemisia tabaci | reverse complement strand
GCTGGTACATTCGAATTTTAGATGTAGGTCTACAATTACATCTTAGAAAAAGAATAAGACATCAAATTGAAAAAAATGAAGAGACCAAATGTCAACACAGCCGAAGATAGGAGAGACTTTTTTGGGTCTGATTTTTAAAACTTTTCTCCAGAATCAGAGCGACAAATCACTGCTAGCATAGAGCAAAGCGTCGCGAGCTCACGCGCCATACCGCCTTCAATTTTGTAGATGCAACACGGACATCCATCAAGCACGAATAGTGGTATCCCTGCGCCGTCATCGGCGCGTGCCCTTTCCCTTGCTCCATTTCCATATTGTGTTGGTTCTGTGTGTCTCATTTGTAGTTGCGTTTCAAGTGTTACGTTAGCAAAACAGCCGAAGATAGAAGATATGTAATCGGGCTTTGTTTTTTACCTTTCTCCCAAATCTAAGCGACACCTCATTGACCGCATATAGAGCGGAGCATTGCGAGTTCACGCATCGCGCCTTCAATTTTGCAGATACAACACGGACATCCATCAAGCACGAATAGTTGTATCTCTGCGCCGTCATCAAAGCGAGTCCTTTCTCTTACCCTATTTTCATGTTGTGATAGCTCTATGTGTCTTATTTTTAGCGGCGGTGCTTAAAAGGTTACGTGAGCAACATAGCCGAAGTATGACTTGGATTTTTGTCGGCCAAACTAGGTAGCTGGTAAAAGAAAATAGGGTAGTGTCTAGCTACCGTTGCAATGAACAAAGGAAGAAAATAATAGACTAACAAATGACGACTGTCGCGAGAACCGACACCGTCGTTATGTTTTTGACACAAAACAAGCAAAATGCGATATGAGTCTTGGTGCTCTGTAAACTTCGTAACATGGCAGGAGTAAAGAAGCAAATTTTATTTCGTCTCGGGAGAAATAGAATGTCTGTGAATTTGGCAGGGCTCCAATCTATGAATAACAAATTCCTGTGAGGACCATCTTCCAATGAGTGTAACCGATGGTTTTACGATCAGCATTGGTCTGGAGTCTTTTGTCTCTGTCTTCATGAGAAACATACTGCCGTGCTAAGGAAAAACGCCGCATGAACAAGAACATTCGAGAGTTGCCAAAGAGCCTCCCAAAATTTCATCCCTTTTTCGGTATTTGATTCGACCATCGAACCAAGGTTAAAGTGGAAGCTTATAATAACAAAAAACTCAGGAAAAACTTCAAGATGAGTATAGGAACCGTTTTCGAGTTGTGGGGGGGGGGGGGGCAAAGGGGTCAAACTTCGGCCTTATTTTTCGCTATTTTCTTGTTGAATTGATGTGTCTACGGGGTTGTTATCGTGGTTTACACATGTTATACATACCGGTTCCTACGTATTTTTACACGAAAAATCGAGTTTTAATGTTGACGAGTCGATATATCGATCGGTCCTATAGATTTTTTAAGATTCTTTACGGAAAATCGACGATTTTTTGAGATTGAAATTGTTCATTTTTGATTCACGGATGACTAAATGCACCTAATATGACTGTAGTAAACCGACACTTACGTATTTTTTCTTGTAGAATCGATATTTAACGTTAACGAGTCGATATATCAATCGCTTATATCGAATTTTTGCGATTTTTTTAGGAAAATCAATGATATATTGGTATTGAAATTGGTTATTCTCCATCCGAGAACGACCAAATTTTGGGTTGGAACACATTTCCGGTCGGGTTGATTTCCAGTTGAGTCAAGTTTTCGAGTGGGGCACATTTCCGGTCGAGTAGAAATTAAAATTTTCGATTACCGGTCAAGTGAAAATTCGGGTGGATAACGAATCCCGTTGATTGTGGTTTCCGGTCGGTCAGATTTCCGATCGAATCAAATTTTCAGTCGGGGCAGATTTTCGACAGGGACACGTTACCGGTTGGAAACAGTTTCCCGTTGGGTTAATTTCCGGTCATGGCAAATATGGAGGGATTACGGTTCCAGTGAATTGGAATTTTGGGATGGGTCAGATTTCAGGTTAACTCGATCACTCGAGGTTAAAAGTACCTAATTAATTATCGAAGACAATTTGCCAGCATTTTTATCCTCATATACGGTACCTATTCCTCCATTTGAAAGTATCACTTTTATTACTGGCACCTAGGAGAATTCTGCCGTGCGAAGGAAAAACGCCGCCGGAGGTTGCCGATTTTCCACAAAAATCTTTCTAGAAAACTTACAGTTTTTTCGTCAAAATTTTCAAATAAATTTATATCCAATTAAACTCAATGTATCTGAAAATTTCAAGACAAATTATTCATGACTTCCCTCAAATCTGAATGTTCCAATCGAGAAAACATGGTGACATTCGGATGCTCATATGAAATTTTCCATAAGCAGAGAAGTATTGCTTCAACCATTTTTCGTTTGGTGATGATTGAATGTCCATGAAAATATTTTAATGACACACGGATATTTTTTAATTAAATAAAGAACCCATTAGTTCATCTTTAACTCCAATAATCCCGTATACCACTGTTTTACACTGTATTTTGAAACTTGAGTCGTTCGAGCACAAAACGCCTTCAATCTGCCATGCAGGCGAAACCAACTCCTATTCACGCGGAGCGTGTTCGAAGAGTTGCTCGATACCCTTTTGAAGGCGTTTTAATGGACGAGACGAGAGCACGCACCTAGCCGCACTCTTCAATTCTTCATCTCGAGGTTTTTGGAATAATGTTTCTCCGTCAGTTAAAAGATACAGCTCGATTTTAAGAAATTAAAATTGTGTTGTGCTTCTTTATACATTTTTCTAAAACAAAGTTGATGAATGGATTAAGGTTTTTAACAGAAGAAAAGAGTAGCTAACAAAAATGACTTCATCTATTTTTGATGTTTCTGCTGAGGCCGACATTTGCAGAGGTAAAAGAGAAGGCCGCACAAGCCTAACTAAACCTTTTTGGACCTAAGGGAGAGTATGTATTGACTTGCCAATTAAATTTTTCAAAAATACTTTTTTGGATCAATTTGATAATGCAGAGAGTCTTCTGCAGTTCACCGCGCTGCGACCGCCACAATCCGCGGACCACGTGTTTTTTTTGCAAGCTTCCGGTCAATTGGACGTATTTCTGTCGATCTGAACTATTTGCGCTAAGATATGAGCCCTGAGACCCATAAGAATATATGAGGACTTATGTGTAACAATAGCGGTCACTTACATCTGCCATTTTTAGGGAAAACGCTTTTTTCGAATTCTGGAGCCCTCAAGAATGCCTGTGCAAAGTTTCAGGCTTCCAACCAGGGTCGGATTAAGGGGGTGGCCACATGGGCCGCGGCCCATGGCGGCAAATCTATAAAGGGCGGCAAATTTTGCAATTTTTTTAAATGTAGGTATAGAAAAAAATTCGGATTTAGAAAAAAAAAATTAGAAACGAGAAAAGGCGACAAAATCTTTACTTTTCTGAGAGTATGGTAATTTCTACTTTTGTCGTCTTTCAGTGATATAAGAGGCAGCACCTTTAATTAGTCGAGTTAAGAGAGAAATCAAACACGCAGTTTGGCCTGGAACGGCGCGACTTACCTAGAGAGAAATGATGACGAGGACTTCAGATGAAAAGGAGAAAGCCTCTGCGCGGCGATCGGCATGTAACACATATATAGCGCCTACAAAACTGCACGAATACTTCACACATTGCATCAAACACAGTGCGGTCATTGCGGACAGCGTGAAACGGATAGCGCCTACAAGAATGCATGAATACCTCACGCATTGCGTCAAACACAGTGCGGTCTGCGAGGCCCAGCGGCGGAAGTTAAAATCATTAATCCAAATTTATGTTTGTTCTTTCATAATTTTTTCGTTCATTTCTTATGAATGGAAGGCCTTGTCCACACAGAGATAGATTTACGAAACTTAACTTTCGCGCAAAGTTCCGTGAACTTTTGCCAGTAGTGCTGACAGGGCTTTCCCAAAAAAATTGTTCAACACCAGTAAACGCGTCTATTGCACCCCTTTCCTGCTGGCACGTTCATTTAAATCACTAATCCCATTTTTTATCTCACGATCCGAGTTTCATACGACACAAGAATCCAGGTATGGAAATTTGGCAGTTTTGAAAACGCCTTCAATTGTGGTGTGATACCTCACGCATTCCGGAGAGTACGTATAGTTGTATCACTGCGCCTTAGCGATGCGATTGAAGATTGATATTGAATCTGCCTCCACGGCCACGCTAGCCTTCTTGGTCTCAATTTGCCGTTTTTGCAGTTTTGATCGCAGAGTTTAAGAGTGATCGAGTTAGGATTGGATTGAACCAATACATATTTTTTATAGAAGAATCAAAATAAAAAAAAAGCGTTAAAAAATACAACTGAATAAAAGGAACTCAAATCATCAATTAAGTGCAAGAAAGTACAGTAGAAAATGTGCATAAAAAGCTTAAATAGAACGGGAAAACACCTGAGAATATTACACAAGCATAATCAACTGGTGCAAAATCCATAAACAAAAAATTAAAATAAGGAGATGTGCTCAAAACTGTTGCACTGGCTCGTTAATGGTTTTCATTGATGTTTCAAAACGAATGAGAAGGGTGCGGCAAAATACTAGCGGCCCATGGGCGGCAAGCTGGTAAATCCGGCCCTGCTTCCAGCGCAATTTTTTGGCGAGATATGAACCGAAAACCATTTTATTTGTAAAAACAGCAGCATTGAGAATCCACTGTTCTCCCCGGAAGACGCGGCAGGACACCGTGGAGATTCGAACGAACTTGCGATAACTGCCCGCGCACCGGCCATGGGCTGCAGCTGACACTCAAATGATTTGTATCGAGACCGTATGACCAGAATTGATGAGTTTTTAACTGATTTAATAATTTGTCCCTTATTTTTGTTGTAGAAGTTACAGACGGTTTAGTTTTTTGTTCAATTTTATTAAAGAATTAGCATTGATATACTTTTGGTTCATTTCAATCGTTTCACCAGCCTTACCCTCCCTTAAGACTATGTTTCATGCATAAAAAAATGTTTTCAGTAAAAATAGCGGTTGTCACATTTTTTTCAAATCGCTGTTACTCCTTCAATTTTTCACTTACATAGATCGTAAAACGTATGTTTTTTACAGGAAGAGTTGCTCTTCATGAAAATCTTTATAAGAATCCTCTCGGTTCTACGGCTGGCTAAGTGAAAAGCTTCGAAAACTTCAAATGCGATTTTCTCACAATGTGAAAACTTTACAGCTGCTAATGTTACTTATAAGTCCTCATATGCATAACAGGGCTCACGTCATAATGCCCTTACCTCCATTTGGCAGAAATATGCCCAATTTGACTCCGTAAGGCATCTAAGGGTTAAAGGGGAAAATCTATCAACAGCTGACCGTCAAAGTATTCTTGGCTCATTCTTCATCTAATGATGGCTAATTATTTTCTACTTGATTCAATCTACTTGTAATGACATACTCCATTTCACTTTTTTAATATTTTTTATTTTTTTAAGTTATTATTGCATTTTATACATTTATTTTAATATCATACAAGGTCCAAATATTTTGGTAGATGACAAAAATAAAGAAAATCCAACGTAAGAAACCAAATAAAACAGTTTATTTAAAGAAAAAATCATCACAAAATGCAGACACTTGCATCTGCTGTGTATGAACAATTTGGTAACAATATCAACAAGGCAGGTAGCGTAGAATTTCATGCAAGTCTTTGAGTTTTCACCAAGCATCATGAAAGCAGGAAATTATGAACTTTGGAATTTTTCAGCTTAGCAAATTTGCCACTTCCTGCTACAGATATTGCAGTAATTATGCGGGTCATCTACAGAGTTGGCACACTAATTTATTTTACTTGAAAACTACATATTTCTTAATGCCGGGAAAAATCTGAGTAAAACTAAGGTTCTAGTCTCCGTTCTAAACAGCTGTTTCCGAGGAGGAAAATAACATTTTGCCAAAAACTCAATGTGACAATAATGACAAATTTTCGTTCAAGCTTACCTACATTTTTTGTTTCTGAGACTTTCAAGATATTATATGCAAATAATTCATCTAAAATTAAAGGCAACTGAGAGGAGGAATGATTCAAAATTTTTGAAAAACTGTCCTTTCAAGTTTCAACTTCTGCTAAGTTGATGCTCATATGCAATGTTTGTTACAAACACTTTGTAAACACTGTAGCAACTTGTTCGATCAACTTTACACAACAAACCGATGGGCCTATCTATTTTGGTCATTCTCCCAAATTCAAAACAATACTGACACTTAAGTTAAAATGAAGGTCTTTTTCGTTATTTTACAGGACCAAATTACTCCATAGATGGAAACATAAATAGCTAATGGTCCCACGCAATGAAATTTAGGGGAGAGAGAATAAGACAAAAAAGTTTTCTACGTGACATTCTTTGAAAAAATATTTCCTAATTTTTAATGCACTGCATTTGAGTCTGGGAGAGATCAGAAAGAAACTTTGAGAAAGTCTGATTGTAGATAATGAACTTTTCTAAAGCATAAACTAATTGCGCTCAGGCTATTATACACTCTAAGAGGTTGCTTTAAAGTTTTCTTGCATATTAAAAGAAATGAGAAAATCGAATGGTCGTTGGAAAACGGTTTTTGTTAGGTTTATTCTGGTTTGAAGTGCCTTGACTTCAAAACTCTGGCACAGAGAGTATTTTTAACAATGGTTTTACTGCAAGTTAAAGGATTTTTGACTGAGGAATCTCAACATACTGCATACAAGCTTTTGAGGCTGATGAACCTTCTGAGGCTTGAATTTTTCTGAAGGAATCAGTGATGTAAAAATAATACAAAATTTGGACACTAAGCTCTAAAGGCTCCTGATTCATGGTCTTACACTTTGTTTGCTAAAAACAAACAGCAATTATGCAACAACATTAAGATTGTACATTCTTCGTGCTCTGAGAAAGCTTGAAAAAAATTTGAGCAGTGATAGCTGATGACAAGTTAAGCGCTATTCCTTGAGCATGAACGTGATACTTTTCCATACGGAGACAGTGAAAACAATGCAATAGCTAGAGATGAGACAGGATGAAAAAAAAAAATGATAAATAAAAAAAAAAACAAACACACATGATAAAGATGGGTACCCAGGTAAACCTCGAATTGTGATCCATAGGCTTTGGCTTTTGTTCATTTATATATTTATTTTGATTTTCTTAGGTTGAAAATGGGATTGTTGGGACTTCGATTCACCTGGCCTTTTCAGCTTCTGAATTTTTATGCCTTGATTACCAATTTAGTACCTATGTGTTCTTGATCCTTTCGTAAGTATCATCAGTATTTAATGTTTGTCCATCGAGACAATTATTTTTCAGCCTTAAAACATATCAACCTTTTCATGATTCTGACCTTCTGTATGACTTGATTGCTAGCTACTTATTCACACAGACTCATAAAAGTAATTGAATCTGTTGGATCAAAATATCAACTTAGAGAGAGAGAGGAAAAGGAGGATTTAAAAACAAACAAAAAATTCTCCATAAAATTTACCACAACGAAGACAGTTAAAATATCCAATTACGATTGCCAGACAATTTTTTCAATCCATGGAATATAAGCTGAGACACGAGTGTAGACGCCTGGAGATCCAGCAGTTCCACATATTCGTCCAAAAGAGACTATTCCAACCTGGCTGTACATACAGTCGCCTAACGAGATCTGGAGAGGACCTCCTGAATCACCCTGCAAGAAAGATTGCAAATACTCAATTGAGAATTCATCTTACATTCAAGCTATTTTGAAATATTTTAAAAAACAGACAGGATTTCAACTGTAAGGAAAGATCACAATAGCTCCATCCCTGATTTTAAGGAACTTGAACCTGATTGAAAGGCTCATACAATAAGACTAAAATTTATATTGTTTTGTTCTTTCAGCATTTTTACTGCTGAATGGGCCTGTTGCAAACTTTTGCTAGAGCAAAAATAAGAGTTGTTTCCTATAGATAATGCCTCAAAAATCACGATGAGCGCATCGGCAAAGTCTGAAATGCACTCATAACTTCACAATCTGCATAAGAAATTTGCGTTTTTTTGAGCTTCCCGCTTCAAAAACGATACTACGGCACAGGTGAACATTTTGTTAGAAGAGTCGCTCCATCGTCGGCAATATTCATCATGGCCGACGCTTGCGCAGTTCCGCGCGTATTTCGAGGAGAGTTCAAGGTCAATCAAGGCGGATGAGGAAAATATGAACGTAAACATGCCGATTGTTATCTGGTCTAATCCTGTTCAGGTGTTATCTCGTCCCATCACAGGTGTTTTGGCGGATTGTCGTCGGCCATGATGAGTATTGCCGACGATGGAACGACTCCTCTAATAAAATGTTCACCTGTGCCGTAGTATCGTTTTTGAAGCGGGAAGCTCAAAAAATCGCAAATTTCTAACGCAGATTGTGAAGTTATGAGTGCATTTCAGACTTTGACGATGCGCTCATCATGATTTTTGAGGCATTATCTATAAGAAACAACTCTTATTTTTGCTCTAGCAAAAGTTTGCAACAGGCCCATTCATAGATATTCCCCATAAGTCCCCCCGAAAAGTCCAGTATCTTTGACGGGGACAACTGTGTGTTGCATACTTATGATGTCTCAATACTGGAGCAATCCTTCATGAGCCATTAGTGGAGTAGTGGTTAAAATATTAAAATGGTGTTCAATTTTGGCCCCAATTGACATGTAACACAGGTCCAAAAATGTTATATATTCCTACACTTCCCCTACTTCCTATTCCTTCCCCCATTATCTCTATACTTCTGTGAAGTTTTTCAGAGATTCCTACTTGTAAATATGAAATGACTCTTTTGGAATTTTTGCAAGTTTTGAAAGGATACTTGAAGATTTATATTACAAAGAAATTTTCTTCTGAAAATCAAGTGACAAGTTCATTGCAAACACAAAACATATAAGATTCACCCTCAGACAAAATATGTAATCAAAACTCACAAAATAAACAAAATTAAAAAGGCCGACGCGTTCCAGGGCGTCTGTCAGGTCCTTCAGGGCAGAATCCAATCAGAATCTACCCTGAAGAAGTAGACTGGCGCCCTGGAGCGCGTCCGCTGATTTTATTTTGTTGATTTTGTGAGTTTGAGTTTGATATTTTGATTCTGCACATTTAACATTGTTTTTGCCTCAATTTTGATACGCACAATTTGTTACCTCGGTATTCTTGGTATCCTTCTTCCTTCTCAAGGTTTAGTTTATTGATAGTGTAATAAATCAAAACATTGGCATGATAAATAAAAGTATTTGTGATAACTGAATTCTGTTATCCCTTAAAGTTTATTTACAGTTTGTCAAAGAAAGAAATGAAACTCACTTGGCACGAGTCCTTGCCCTTTTCTGCACCAGCACACAACTGTATCCTGTCATCTATACCATTCATCAGCTGAGCTGTTCCAGCGTTGCCCTTAAATGAGTCATTACACTTCTTGTGACTAACAAATGGAAGTTGAATTTTCTGCAGCATCGGACTCGATGGGCCCACTGATTCCACCAAAAAGATACCAGAACATGAAATACAAAAAAAAACATAAAATTTTCCACAATTACAAAGGTCTACAGTTATAATGAGACAAAGATCCAAGATTGAAATACTTCTCGAATTTTTAGAGCTGAATGAGACCAACCCACACAGATCAGTCATTTCGCATCTTCTTGGAATCCACTCCTCCGAATGGCCCTCACTAAGTAGACCGCAACCAATGTGATGTACCATTAGCTGCTCTTAGAAGAAATGCATTGCATTTCAACTTCCTTCTGCAATTCTCAAAGTGGGGTCTCAAAACTCGTCCGTCGGAATGACTGATATATACAGATTGGTTTTGGTGCTAAATCCAAAAATGCCATTCATTTTTCTCTATCACGAAAAGATTTTCAGCAAAATTGAATTTTAACCACCCAAAAAAGGACAGGATTTTCAGATGTGTATGAGGAAAGAGTTGATGGTATTTTCAGGTTTTTTCAGGTTCAATAGCCAAAAATACACACATTTCAAAGATTCATCAACTGGGATCTTTCCCTTTTTTTGAAAAAAATTGTTCTGAATAGCCAAGTTATTTATGCGTGGGTTGGTTTTTTTGAAATGTAATGAACTTTTAAGTTCTTTCTAGTCTTCAAGAGCAGAGCTAGAATAAGAGGAGAGTAAATTAATAGTACCAACTTTTAATTTTGTTAAAAGTGAAAAGAATCAAATAGTTGACAGTCCAATAGAAAAATACTTTTCACGAAAAATACTGTTGCGTGAGAAAGTTGGAAATTAGAAAAACTATCAATTGTTTTAATTCTAAAGACTTGTTTTCCAATTTTGTCCACCATTCCTTCAACAGTTCTTACATAAACTGCATCAAGGATTTCAAAGTTGCATTGCCACTGAGTTTTTAGGCTCTAAACAGGCAACAAATTTGTATTAGCACCAGAGCCAGCAAAAGTTAGCCAAACAGTCAGTATGCTCGACAACAAAGGATTTCATTATGAACTTTGCAGCTTATCTTGAGTTGATCCCTAGCTGGACTCACAAAAGTGTATGCAGCTTGCACAAAATTTCATTTTTTACATTTTTTATCCACTTTAAAGTCTGAATTCAACTGCGCAGTGCATCTGATGAGTTAGTGGGAAAAATTTTCACCCCGGGGGAGAAGGCGCTTCAGGGCTTGCTTTGTTCGTAAATTTTTCTGAAATGAATTCCGACAACAAAATGTGAAAGCTTGGAGAAATCTTTAGCAGACGCATTTATGCTGTAAACAGGTGGGTGAAGTTGTCTTACCAGCCTCAAGTCGACCCCAGCCAGACGCAATGCCTTTGGTCCCAGGTATGGTCTTCTTAGTTTGGAGGCACAAGGGACGTATGTACAATGAAAACTCTACTTTTCTGTCTAGTTCCACTAGCATAATGTCATTGTAAGTAGATTCAGACCTATACTGAGGATGAACAATTACGCGAGAGACCCCATACGTCTGTGGCGTAGCGTCATCTGATTCTGTACTGAAATCTAGCTCTCCCAGCAGGATACTTTGGATTCCTCCACTGAAATTGAAAAGCAGAAAGCAGAACATAAGACAGAACGCAAGACAATAAAAACTGTGCAGAACTATCAATCTGGTTAAACATATTTGAGCCATTAAAATTTGTGTGTAGTGCCAGTAATTACAATTCTTTTTAAATTAATTTTTGATCCGTAGAGCTTTTTTAATGTGTGTTTATTTGGAGTGTTGGTGCGAGTGAGATTCAAACTTTATTATAATTTTTTGGGAAAGGACATCAACATGAAAAGACCTTAACGTCATTGTCCAGTTTTTCTGATGGGGACATTAGATTATGGCATTTGAAGTCCAAAATCTATTTTCCCACTTCTTTGAGCCCACTCAAGATCCAATTCTGGAGAGTAAGCATTCATATGGGTAATTCTCTAATTGCTTGAAGTGCTTCTTGCAATTTGCACACATCAATCACAATTTTGGAATTTTTTTTAACCAATCATCTTACATGTATACGTTAAAGCCAATGTTGGATGTCCGGGCAATGACGTCACTGGCCGACCAATTAAATCAATGACAGGGTGCTTTGACTAATGCATACCTTGGCCAGTCACTAATGTCATTGGCCTGTTCCTCACATTGGCCATAACATATACATTAAGTAATTGAAATTCATTATTTTGTACTCAGTGGTGTGGCATGCTTTGCAATAAATAGATTTTTATGCCATTTAAACCTGTGGAAAAGGATCGATAAACAGGGTGGTCGCAGTTAGCTTAAAAATTGATCCTTTACCATAGGTTTAAGTAAATGGCAAAACAATCAATTCATTGAAAATCACGCCACGCCACTGTTTGTACTGATGAAGAGTCATCATTGAGAGGTTTTGGTTGCTGGATCAGAAATAAACGAGGTCAAACAAATACTCACAATCTTGGATGCCTCTCACAATGTGCAGCTGAGAGGACAAATCTATCGCTGATGAGTGAACCTCCACACTGGTATTTAGGCGGAGACCCAAAGCCAATCAATGCCTGAAACCAACAGGCACATACTGAAGCTGGAGAAAAAAGATTATTTTTAACTAGTGTAGTAACAATTTAAAAGAAAAGCAATGCTTCTAATGAGCCTCTATTAGGGACTGCAATTTTTCCAGAGGAAATCTTTTAGATTGATCAGGGAAATCGAATCCAGAGAGGATGCTAGTTAAATCACAAAATCTTTATGATTGATAGAGTCAATTCTTGGTTTTCCAACACAGCAAGACTTAGGTTTTCAAAGGTAATTGAAGGAGAAATACTGGTGATACTTCTCTCCTCTTCATTCTTGGATCCATAGTGTTGTCCAACTTTTTAAAATTTTTAGTGAAAAGGAAAACTTTTAAAACATATTTAGAAACAAATTCTGGAAAATTGGTAAATCGTTTGTTTAATCAACAGACTCAAATCATGCCTTTCTTTCTCTTTTAGAGCATCACCTCAATTTAGGAATCCATGGCTGTGAGGAACTTCAGTTAATGAGATTCTACAGTATTGTGGACGTAAGAATAAGATTCATTTAGTGTCCATACAGATCTGTTGTGATGATGATAGTTCTGAAAAATAGTGTTCTTCAAGCTTCTCTGAGGAAATTTTCTAAAGACTTATTACGTCTAACTGTAGCGTTCCATCGAAGATTGAGTACCTGTTACATTATTTTGGCTACATGCCTCCTTGCAGAACAAACCTCAGTAAAACAATATTTTATTTCTATAATGTTTCAAGTCAATCATTCCCTCTGACGAAGTAGTAATCATAAACTTAAGAGAAATGAAATACGTGTAAAAGTGGGTAGATATGAGATATATACCATGTGGGGGAACTCTCGAGGTGAGGCATCGCTGCCACCGGTTATTAACTGCTCAACATTGTCACAATGCTTTGTCTTGTTGGCAGTCGCTGAAGGACCACTTTGTAAAGTGATGATGGAGTCCTCTTTCCAGATCAGCTTTTTGTATTCCTCGCATTCTGAAACCAATTAACCGTAATTAAAAATTTTCGTTCATTGATCTCAAATTTACATTCCCTTCATGAAAATGGAAAAATCACAATTTGAGGTATAAAGAGCTCTCTAAGCCTTACCTCTTGGAGCCAGAATTATAACCACAATTACAGCTTCAACCAGAATCATTCTAACTGCATTAAGTATCAACTAAAATCCTCTCATGATTTATTTCTTTTGAACATGTAAATTGGTTATGAATACCTATTTAAGTTACGACCAAGCAGGAGAAAGTTTCAATTTCTTACGATCCTATGTTTCCTCATTCTTCATGACCTCCTGAGCACGAGGAGCTTTTAGAATTTGAATATCTTAATGCCAAGTTCAAGAAAAGCAAGGATGAAAAGGAAATTGATCAGCATTTTTACACCCGCTATCTTAGAGAAATGTGAGCGATTAAGGAGAGCTTCTCCTTCCTTGCCACGCACGGGCCAGGAAAATACAAGCTACACGGCATCATTTGTTTCAGAGCCACAGGCTCTGCATACCTATGAAAAACAGCAGCAATGTCACATCTTACAAAAACAGATGTAAGAATGCTGTAAAATTCACTTTTCAGACTCCGCTTTCTTGAAATTACATATATCACATGAAAGATTGAATAATAAGCTTTTTGTGCTTGGAGGGTAATAAAGAAGATTTTATCAAATAATAATGAAATTCAGCCAGCTCCAAATCCTTTGTTTTACTGTACAGTTTATTCTTTACTAGTAGTGTAATCTCTGCAAAGTTTCATGAAAAATATGGTAGTTGAGCTTTCAACAGAAAATGCTGAAAGATGTCCTATGAAATGAGTTACAGGCAGATGAGTTCACGATAACCTGTAAATGTCCAGCAGACAGCATTATGTGTATCTTTAATTACATCAATACTCAAAATCATCAATTTTGAGCCTTGAACATGGCAGCTTGAATAGTTTTTTCTAAAAATTTAGTTTTTTCCCTGCAAACATAAAATCGATGGCTAAAAAGCCAGACTAGGTATGTATCTCCATTTGCAACGTTGTAGACTTCCATTTGTATAGCATTCTTTCCTTGGAAAAACTAATTAATGTAATTTCTTGAAAACTTCACTAGAAGTTTCCTTCTCTGTTAAAAGAATATAAGTACTGTATTTTCAAACCATGAAGTTGAAGGAGAAATGAGTCCCATAATAAACTCAAACTTTCAAATTACCTTGAGATTTACAAAATGGGACCAATTTGTTTTGGGAGCCTGACTGTTCCCATCTTCAGCAGATGACAACTGAGGCGCTCGCAGCGCCCACTTCCTTTTAGTACGGCACTTTACAAGGTAATGGTACTGTCACAATATCATTTTCAGTTTTTTGACATCAAGATCCCTATTCCTATTAATGACCATATTTTTAATTATGCTTTCAGCATTCCTATGGTTGATCCAGAGAGTAAGCATGTATGAATGCTGTTTCCTTAAAAATATATTGGGACCGCGTTAAGCAGAGAGGAACCAAGCCACATCATCTATTGCCAAATTTAACTAGGCAATATTATTTTTTACAAGAGAACGTTTGTGCAGATTCCTCACAAAATTTGACTATGATTAATTGAATTTACTATGCAGAAAATTCACTGAAATTTGTCCGAAAATCCGCACAACCGTTTTCAGATAAAAAATTAAATTGTCCAATTAAATTTGGCATTAGCTGATGCGGCTTGGTTCTTTTCTGCTAAACGCAGTCCATTTAAAAGAGAGAGCAAGGCAGAGAGATGTGCTTACTAGCAACAGCTGTGGAATATTCTCCAACAGTTGGCACAGGTGTAACGGCCGGTCGTCTTGTAGAGGTGGCCTGAGCGTTGAGGGGTGTGACACTGTTCCAGTCTGCTATTTCGTATGGTGGACAGCAAACCACCGGAGCAGACCCCTTGAAGCCACATCTGCGGTGGACAGGAGGGGTTTTTCTCTGCTTGACCAACGTCAGCGCCGCAGGACAATTGTTTAAAACTTTGCAGAACCATGCTGGATTCTCAGTTGTTGGTGCTAAACACTGCTGACCTAAAATCATTAAAATTCAACATTAAAAACATGAAACGAAAAATATGCCTTGATCAGTAAGTTTTTAGTGCTTGTTTAAAGTTAAACTTAAGCTTTTATTGAACCCATGATTTTTCTGGTGAAGAAGCTAAAAAATGTGAAATTCTCTGAATTATTTTTATCCCACCAAAAGAGCTCTCACTCTTGTTGATTTACAGATAAAATGGAATAAAAAAATAAGAATATGATGGTAAAAGACCACACTGCGGCGGCATTGTGATAATTCCGTATCATTTGACTCCGGATTATTTTGTCCTCTGTCACACGTAAAAAACTCCTTCAATTGCTCTTGATACTGGCCAAATTAATGTGTGCATAGATTGCCTATATTGACAACTGAAGGGGTTTTTAAGTGGTGGATGACTGACTTCACGTAGGGCTGTCCCCGAACCGATGAAATCGCTCGTTGGTTCGTACGAAACGATCGAGCGATCATTTCGTAATCGTTCACTTCGAAAAAATCGTTTCGAAAGCCTGTTTCGATCGGAATCTGTTTCGATCGAGCCTGCTCGATCGAAATCTGCTCGATCGAAATCCGTTTTGAATTTTTTTTTTTTTTTTTTTTTTTTTTTTTTTTTTTTTTTTTTATTAAGTAAAAATGTACTACTGGCCCTTACGGGGCATTAATTACGGGGAGTTAATGTTCGAATAAAGCTTATCTTAAAAACTAATGTTATAAAATTTTGTTTTTAATTTTTTTTTTTTTTATTTTGAACCAATTACATTTTTTCGATTCGAGCAATCTCATTAGGATTCCCGTGGGAGTTTCATGCACCGCTGATGAAAGCTCTAAAACGTCTTCCGAAGAAAGTTCACGGGATAAGGGATCCCTGGCTAAAGTCTTCCCAGTAAAAATTTTTTGGAAGGAACAAGACCAGGTTCCACATATTTTTACGCGGTGATTACCTACTTGTATATTAAAAAAGCCAAAACGGGTAATGCTCGAAAAAAAACAGGAACCCTTCTACCCGTTTTGTAACTTTCTCGGGAATCTTTGATCCCTTATCGGTTGAAAGTACTTTCGATGGATGTAAGATGCTTTTGATTGCATATCAATGCCATACTCCGTTGCGTATCGCTGCGCTGCGCTGCTTCGCGCCGGCCGTCGACCGCGTTTTTTATCTCCCTCTGGCTTCCCTTCCCGGAGGCTGCCTCACATTCAGCCCGCGCACATTTTAGACCTTTTTGACCGTTTGCTTTCAATCGGTCGTGTTATGACTATGAGTAACAGCAGCCTCCTCGCGTCAACTGAACGCCTCATTCACATCTTATCTTTCGGGCAAGGCATTTTGTGACCCATTCTCCGTTCTCGCTCGTTCCCTCGCACCTGATCCTCCGCTCTGCTCCCGGTCCACGCATCCACGTTCGCCGGCATCTCTTTACTCACTTTTCCCCCTCATATTGCTCTTGTTTTTCCTCGATCTCGGATACCTTTTCGATCGAATGTCACCTGTTTCTTAGCCGTCGCCTTTGCGTGTCGATCGCCACCACTGCGTTACGTGCAACGTGCCTCTCTGCTTCGCTTGGCGTGGCGCTGCGCCACCGGTCGCCGCCCGTCGGCCGAGTTTCTTCTCTCTTATCTCTCTCTGACTTCCCTCCTCGGGGTTCACCTCACATTCGGTCCAGCGTACATTTTGACTATTATTTGCTTGAAACTGGTTATCGCGTCAACCAAAACCTAATTGGCAAACATCACACATCTTTTTCGGGCAAGGAATTCTACGGCGCGCTCAGCCCCCCTCCCCCGCTCATCGGTCTCTCTTCATTTACCTAGTTTTCCTTGTTGTCGATTGTCTATCTAGGTCTTCACTGTCGCCTTTGTCTTTGTCCGCCGATCGCCAATTTGCCATCGCCACACTACTCACCGGTCTCCACTCAGATTTTTATTCACTATCACTTTTTTCCATTCCTTCCGTCTCTCTCATACAAATGAACTCGTCGCGTTGGCTGCTCCAGCATGTTTTGATTACCTTACCCGCTTTTGCTATCTCGTCCAATGATGCCGAAGCTTTGCTAATAATATTTTTCAGCACTTTAGTTTTCATTTTTTTAATATTACAATCTCTACAGCAAGAGGGGTATCCTTCATTGGCGTATCATGTCTGGAACCCCGTAGCCCCCTCCCCCCTCCGTATGGTATCATTGAAAATGGTATCATTGAAAAGTCGTCTTGCAGAAAGGACTCCAACAATCAGATCAATCTCCAACTCACCTTATGGACGGGTTTTCAATACACGCAGCAATGCACTTTCTTCTAGAGACTAAAATGTATTTTTGGTAAAGAAATATGGACTCAAAAAATTCATTTATATCAGAATTGAGACAGAATAATGCTAGAGAACGAAAAATCTATAAATATTGAGTTCAAAAAACAAACAAACAAACGAAAAACCTCATTTCGTTCTGCCGCGACTACACCTCTCCGCTCTAAACTTATTGTTTTAGAGATTAGCCCCCCTCCCCCCGAAAAAAATTATGAATCTACGTGCATTAAATGCGTCTGCCAAGAATTCATGCGAAATCACGTACAAGAGTTTTCAGATATTTATATATTTTCATTTCTAAATTTTAAAGGATTTTAAAGTTTCAACATTGGAACTTTTTCTGCATATCAGCATTTAAAATGAAAAAGGTTTTCAACAGTGAGCCAACATACTGAATTAGGAAACGCAAACGCCTACATTTGCTGTTGTCCTGGATCCAAGGGAGCACGCATAGGGGTTCGACTTGCACTCTAGGTTGTACATATGAAGGCTGATAAGGTTCAGCTCTCCCATAAATGGGAACTAACGTGAAATCAAAGTAATGGTATAAACAAATAAAAATAATTAACTAATTGAGGGGATTAATCAAAGGAAAGGAAGAAATTAGTAAGTAAGTAAATATAAAAAATCCAAAATTGTATTTTTTGACTTTGTCCGTTAAATAACATACCTATGCGTCTCTTGCAGTCATCGTCCCGTCATGTAAATTGACCAGCTACGGATTCACTCTTGAGAACTCATGCTTTTCGATCCCAAGTAGCATAAAATCTGCTCTTTGTCGCCCCACCCCCAAGAGTTGTATCTTCTGCAAAAAGAAGGAAGGAATCCCTTGCAGAAGATACGCAATTTGCTGACCACCTGACTTTTCTACTTACACTGTTGAAAATTCTGGAGCGAAATTCTATGCCTGAGTCTATATATACTAGGGGGCTACGCCCCCTGGCCGCTACGCGGCCCAACCCCTTGAAAATCGACCAAAAATCATGAAAATCGGCCCGGTAGAAGGCTGGAACTAAGCGTCACCAGTTACGCAAAATTAGGAGGTCTCGGAGCTTATAGTATAGAAGATAGATGGCGCCGAGAACTCCCGAATAATTTGAACGCGGAGCGGAATTTACATTTTTTTGCGGAGTGTCATACGCTTTCATGGTGCAACTGTCACTTCGCATTCATTCCTTTCGGGGTTTTTGGGCGCTATGTAGACGCCAACACCGAATTTCACTCCTCAATTTTTAACAGTGTGTACCGGCCTTTTCCCCGAAACACGTAATTTGATCACGTGTTTGATTTCGTGAAAATATGTTTTATTTTACTCAATCTGGCGGTCTGGCACTTACATCTACATCGTGGCTGGAGCTATAAGTCGATGAAGGAGGGGGAGGGATGATGGGATTCTCATATGGGACTCCGTCTGGCGCAATGGACAGAGGACGCGCACCGCGCAGCGCAGCGCGGCGACGCACACTGTGATATTTGGCCAAAACCTCAATTTTAATTTTTTTTTTATTGGTGAACCAATGTGATATTCGAAATCTACACTATTTTTTACCCTGGTAGACATGTATGTACCATTTCTCGAGTGGCTCAATTTCCCGCGAAGAGACCACGAAGTTACCTAATTCTCAGCGATTATTTTGAAATGTTTTGGCGCGCTACTCGTCGATCAGTTTACTTCAACTGTGCGGCCATAAAAGGGAACTTCGGCGATATGCAACACATTCTTAGGGGCATATTCTACACAACTAACCACAGTATTTTCGAAATTTCCTTTTTTAGTGATTTTCACAGGAGGTTGAAAAGTGATGTAAAAGTAAACGTTTTTTTCGAAATTCAGAGTCCGATTTCTTTTTGCGCTCAACTGCGCTCAAGCGGCTTAAGGCGGAATGTTATAGTCCAAAGTGGGTATTTTCAGGATTCAAGGGTGACAGACTGAGGAAAACTGAGGAAATTGAAATTTTTGACCTTAAAGATGGACTTTTGAGCGATTTTCACAAACATGAATGGGAAAAATTATGTAGATACTAACAACTGAAATTGTATTTTTCCAACAGCTCTGACCCATTTAGTACCAAATTGGGTGATATTTGGTCACGCAACCTGTTTCTCTGGCCCCTACGCCCTCGAAGGAGGGATGAAAAAAATAATTTGAAAGCGGATGAAAGGGTCACTTTAAAGTCTTGCAAAAGTGTTTAATCCGTTATCTAACAATCTCTTCGTACATTATCCTTGAGTATAGACATACTTATGCCATGTTTTACTTTTACAGACAAATTTGAGTCCATGCGGCCGCGGGGTGGGGCTTTAAAAGTGGCCCCCTGGCACCATGAAATTACGCTGAGAAGCACATTTGAGGCACAATTTCTAACCCAGCTGAAATGCGGCATCTATTTCAGCCTATGCTCCCTTTTTTAACACCTAACCTATTTCGACACGTGACACGTGCGTAGTTCAGCCATCGTCTGAAGCGCTGATTTTGAGCACTTTCTTGTACTTAAGAAACGTCCTACCTAATTTATTAAAAAAAAAAAAATTATAAAATGAAAATTGGTAAATTTTACGAGTACGCAAGGCTATAATCAGCAGTTTTGTCTCCTTTGCCACTGCAGAAACTTGCTCAGGTTTTATGGGTAAATATATCATTTTTTTTTTTTTTTTTTTTTTTTTTTTTTTTTTTTTTTTTTAAATTAAACGAAACTTTTTTACAGAAAAACGGAGGGGGGAGAAGAAATATGTGGGAGGGGGGAGAATGAAGGATTGGAGAGAAAAGAAAAAGGGGGGAGAATAGAAAAACGGGGGTGGAGGAGATTATAGCCGAGCGAAAACAGATGACACATTGGCGGATTTATGGAAACTGCCCATAAAAAAAGAAAAAAAAACTTCACACCCTCCTCCACCCATTTCAAACTTGATGAGTTGCGTGTCTGTAAACATGGCTACTGACATCACTGCAGCTAAATGATGGAGTAGGTGAGCAAAAGTCCGAATAAATTGTAAGTCGTCCCAGGCAAGAGGCGAGGGCTGAAGGATAGCAGACAGGACAGAGAGTCGCATTAGGTTACTAGTTACTTCCTAAAAGTTCGATTCATTCGATTTTATAAAGAGAAGTTGATGAAGAGCTTCAGTTGAACGGTGGCGTATGTGTATAAAGATAGTGAAAGAGGAAGGAGACGCGGATCACGCGGACGACAAAAGTGAGGAAGGGAAGAGAGTGGGCAGTAGCGGCACCGATAAGAGCTTCAGTCAAACGGGAGCTAGGATCGAGATCTTGAAAGAGGAAGGAGTCACAGTCACAGTCATGGGCGGCAAGGGGAAACAGAGATACCTAGTCAGCGGTGCCGTCACCGAAAGGAGAGGTGCATGAAACAAAAGCTATGCGAGGTGTGAGGAGCACTACTGGAGCAGGTCAGGCGCCAGGGGTCAAACCAAATACCGAACCGAAGAAGAGTGTAATTGTGTGATATGAGGAAAACGAACGGGGACGAGATAAGGACGATTCGATGTAGGATGATGAGGGCGTGTGTGTGTGTGTGTGCGTGCAGTACGGGCCGACACATGTATACTGAGCGGATGCAAAATTCGAACGAAATGGTCAAAACTGTCTAAATGCAGCTAGTATCATTATCATTGTCGCGGCACGCGCAGCGCTGGCGAGCGCCGAGCCATACTACCAAGGTCCATTGGATCATTATTGTTATTGGTAATGGGCATTTGGGCTAGGAGCTAAAGGAGCATTGAGATCGGGAGGTAGGGTAGCGTAGCGGACCTCTGATACTTTACAAATAAATGGTTAGTAAAAAATGAAGTGAATGCGATAAGCGCATATATTTTGAATAAAAATTGATCTGATAAAGTAACGTTAGTAAATAGACGAGAATAGAGACCTGGTATTTTCATGGTTTGTGTGGTTAAATTAATTTGTTTTGTTGTGGGAGGGGGAGGGGGAGAGGAGAAGATTAAGCACATGGAATGCTTTTCGGTAATTCTATGTATACAGAACACATGGTAATAATATAATTTGCGGACAGAACTGCTACGGTACTTAACGCTGATGCTGTTATTTCAATCGAATTCGAAACGAAGAAAAAAATTAGAGGAAGAGGAATTCTTGACAACAATATGAAAATTCTGCAATTATTTGCTAAACATGGTAAAAATCTTTTTTCAACATTAAAAAATAACATTTCGATCGAAACGGCTTTCAAAACAAACGTTTCGATCGGGCATTCCGATCGAGCATTTCGATCGAGCAGTTCGATCGAGCAGTTCGATCGAGCAGTTTCGATCGAAACAGGTCTTCGAACGATCATCGAAATAATCGATCGATCGATCGATCGGTTCGGGGACAGGCCTAACTTCACGTCTATTAGACCGCTCTTAATGCCGTATTACCTACTGTCCGTGTATTCGGTTTTTTGTTTTATTTTTACCTTCCTCGGCATTTTCAAATAAGACTCACAGAGGTAGGTAAAATAAAAGTGAAAAAGTTTTGATAACTGTTACGTGATCGACTAGTTTTACAACACCAAAAAAATGTTTAGAAGAAGTGATAAAAAAAACTATTTTAAAAATCCGCCATAATACTACTTCCTACTTACAGACTTTTTAATGTAATTTTGCTGTAAAAAATATTGAAAAGGGTCTTTCTGTAAGTACATTTCAATGAGAGGTTCCCGTGAACATTTCTGAAAGAGGCTATTCAACAATCACTGCCATACTGGGGTCAGCATACTGACATAAATTATAACTAGACATGATATCAAAATGATGTCAAACTGATTTGATTTAGAACGCAGGCGATCTGATGTCGCTTTACTTTTACTTTCACTATGGAACTGTAGAAGAGAGACAAAAAAAAAAAAAAAAAAACCCCGAAAGTTTACAATAGTGCTTGATGTATACGAGGCACTTCAGAAATGTACTTATGGAGAAGATTAAGCTTACGATCAGTAACCAACGATTCACGCTAAAGCACTTTAGGAGGACTTTGAAACGAAAATGAGAAAAAAGAGAAGTGAAGAGAAAACCAAAGATGTTTTCTTAAAAAATACTGATAAAAGGTTTCCCTTTACGTAAATTTCATCATATTCCGTCAGAATTGTTAAAAAGTGCTTCCTATGTCACTAGAGTGGGCATACTGATATCGGCCCGACACTAGACCGAAGGTTGTCGAACTGATATCAGATTGATTCGCGACTCATCAGAGGCGATTGACTAACTCACTTTCACTAGGAAAGTGCGAAACAAAACAATAACACTTCAAATCTGGGATTGGGCACCTTGTCACTTCAGTATGGGGTTCACGGGAAGCGCAAGCTAGGATCAAGAATTAACACTAAATTAGGCACTTGATGAGGTATTTAGACAAAAAAAAAAGTAAAGAAGAGAGTAAACTGTTGATCACCTTCTTCCTTGGGCTCGGTGTACTGGGCCGCGACGGTGGCGACGAGGAGTAGAAGAAGCGCGGACACTCGCGGCATGGCTGGCAGGCGGATGGCTTTGAGCCGTGCGTCAAGGTGAGCTTCCGTCTTCGGCCACCTCCGCCGCCTCTCGGCCCGGCTTCAGGTATTCTGATCAGCTCCTGATTCTGATTGCGAATTCCTCCACTTCGCTAACGGCAGGTTCCTCCCACCTCCAAGCGCTGTTGCCAGAGTCGCAGATCTCGACCGTCGATCCTCTTGTCAGATGCGGGAGGTCCGAGGGGATTCCCGCCCAATATGAGATTTCAGCTCATCATTCCGGAGTAATTAGTCAAAAATGAGCTTGGTTGGGAAAAAATGATTAACTGTCTATCCCTCGCCTTTTTTTGACAATCAGGGAAATTCTTGCGTATGTTTCGAACTGCAGGGAGGTCGCAAAAATGTAGAGTTGGAATTCCCTGAATTTTTCAGGTTTTCTCTGACAAATTTTAAACAATTTTCTGACTTCATACACAACATGGAATGATTAATAATAATTGTAGGATTTTGTTTGTTTCGAGCTGCAGTTAGGGAGGCCGCAGAAATAAAGAGTTGGAATTCCCTGACAAATTTTAAGCAATTTCGCTGTCTTCAGACACAACATGGAATTTCAGCTCATCATTCCAAGGTAATGGACAAAAATGGACTTGGTTGGGAAAAAATGACTAACTGGCAGACCCTCGCTTTTTTAAGAATCGGGGCAGTTCCTGATACCGCTGCGTTTGTTTCAAACTGCAGGGAGGCCGCAAAAATTTAGAGTTGGAATTCCCTGACTTTTCAGATTTTCTCTAACAACTTTTAAGCTATTTCTCTGTCTTTAGATACAACATGAACTTTCAGCTCATCATTCTAGGGTAATTAGACAAAAATGGACTTGGCTGGGAAAACATGATTAATTGGCAGACCCACGCTTTTTTTAACAATCAGGGCCATTCCTGATAACTCTGCGTTTGTTTCAAACTGCAAGGAGGCTGCAAAAATTTAGAGTTGGAATTCCCTGAATTTTTCAGGTTTTCTTTCACAAATTTTAAGCAATTTTTTTGACTTCATACATAACATGGAATGATTAGACATGATTTTAGGATTTGTCAATCCGGCGAGGACACGAACTGAGAATACAAAATTCGCCACGTCTCCCTGACTTTCGTTGCATTCTGCCCTCTTTCCCTGAATTTTCCAGGTTTTCTCTGACTGTAGCCACCTTGCAACTATTGATCTAAAATTACACTTAGCTGAATAAAATGCCAAGAGGTTTTTTTGCCCATTTTTCGACCAAAGTTGGAGCGGAAAATGTGGCTCACGAGCGGTTACCCCTTATTTTCAGTTAGTTTAACTGTCAACCTAAAAATTTTATGAAAAAAACACTGAACTTGCCACCAACATCTTACCTCAGCAGGGTTGGATCAAGTGATATCTTCTCAAAAATACCAATAAAAAAAAAAAAAAAAAAAAAAAAAAAAAAAAAAAAAAATCAGGTTAATCATTCAAATCCCAGATTTTTATGAAACATTACTTAGAGAATTGAGTTAAATCAACATTAAAATTTTTTTTTTAAAAAATCAAATTTTATCTCCTTTCGGAAGGAGGGAGGAGTTTTGCGGTCTGATAACTGAAAATAATTTAATTTTGAACATTGGTTAGGCGATAAGAACTTTCTTTCGGTCCCCACTGAACAGTCAAACAAATTCGCGATGTTTCTTTCAGCCAATATGTAAGTGCGTAAAATTTTAAACCCAGGTTTGTATCAAATGTCATTCTTGACACTGAATAAAACATTATCACGGGAAATTGAGAATTTTGAGAGAAAATATGGCAACTCAGAGTTAATCCACGCTTTCTTAGTTGTTAATTGCGCGGTAGGGGTAATACTCACTACACTACTCAGGTGCGAATGATCACCCCAGAAAGAGAAAAATTGGCGACTGAGCATGCGTTCCGTTTTGGGGCCACTGCAAAATATTATAGAGAATCAATGCACGCGATGACGCGACCTATGGTAGCAATTAAAGTCGACTGATGGTTGATTGACGTAATGATGAGTAGTTACCGAGTGCCTCGCTTGGATCGCGTTGCACTCACGTGCAGGCAGACAGATGCGTCACTGAATGCAACAAGTTTATTGTCATTTTCCCGATCGATCTTTCAGGGTTTGAGATTTCGCAGGGTGTCTAGTGTTTTCCATGTGGGAAAGTCCTGATGAAATCCTGATTTTTGACTGCTAAATCCTGATTTTTGACTGCTAAATCCTGATTTCATAATTTTTCCAAATCTTGATCAAATCCTGATTTTTGGCGGAGAAACTTTAGCTCCACAAAATAGCTCGATAAAAAAATCCGATCGGATGACCGGCTTCTTTCAAATCCTGATTTTACGACCGATTTTTCCTCAAATCCTGATGAAATCGGGATTAAATCCTGATTGACCTCAAATCCTGATGGAATCGGGAAAATCGGGCAAATCCTGATGCTAGACACCCTGTTTCAATAATTATACTTTGGGCGGCCATATTCGAAACTTTCTAGGCCGTCACTAAGAGGCCTACACTTTTTTTAGCCGGAACAGCTGGATTTAAAAATGTTTAATTTTCTGACTAAACATACAGTGAGAAAAAATATCAAAGTGCCTTCCCGTACAAAGAAAAAAAAATAATAAAAAAAGTTACTAAAATTGATACTAAACAAAATTAAAATAGAAAACAGTAAGAACTGATTTGAAAAAAAAATAATCAAATTAAAACCAATCGGAATAAGTAAATACAATTATTTTAAGATGAAAATAAGAAATAGAAGTAAGTGAAGCTAAAATAATACAAACAGAGGAAAAACCCTGTAAGAGCAGAAATCTAGCAACGTTCTAGTGTACTTTTTGATTTTAATCATCAATGAGGTTGAAATGTAGAAATCGCAGATAATAGTAATCTAAGGAACTGCAGGAGGACGAGATATCAGCGAAAAAATGGAAGGTCGTCATTTTTTTGGCACAAATAAGTAAAAATAACAAATTTTACGACATCGTGAGAAAAGAGGTAGGTATAAAAGTGAATCTGCTCGTGCTAAATGACAACTGCGAAGAAAAAGCTCTGACAAAAGGTCCGAAAGTGATAACCTACAGCAGTATTGCATGATTTAAAAAAAAATAATGTCGTTCATCATTGTAATATGGGAGCGTTACGTGCAGTCCCAGTACGATTTAAAAAGTGATTTTAATTCGGAGAGGTCAACACTGGAATCTGTGTTTACATCGCTGATTGATACCATAAGACGAGCACATGCGACGTCATCAGCTTTGGTTCAAGGTCGATCAAAATCGAAGCAAAAAAAACGGGGACTCGCGTGTGCTGACCAACCGCATGTCACCAGGAAAACGACACTCTTAGAGCCTTTTAACGACCAAGTTTCAAATAGAGATGCAGATTAAATGGACGTATTTCTGTCAAAGGGAACTATGTGCATTATGACGTGAGCCCTGTTATGCACATATTCTTATGGGTCTCAGGGCTCACGTCTTAATGCACATAGTTCCGTTTGATAGAAATACGTCAAAATAAGCGATCGCACTGAGATTCTTGTAGCTACTTAAATAGTTCTTCGTATTTTTGGAATCAATAAAGCAATCTGTTTTTTCTTTTCTTGTTTCTTCTAAAGCAAACTAAAAAAGCTGCTCGTGTCTTAATATCAATTTGAGCATTCTTTTAGGCAAGTTTAAACAATTCATTACTGCTGATTAGTTGAGAAAAACCGTGAGAGCAATGCGTAAAATGCATTGCTGACTGATAGAAAAGAGTGCTTTCTCAGGCAGAGTAAGTGGCTGAAGTTAAATATTTTTTTTTCTAATCATAGATCTCTTTACACGGCTCCTAGGATTCCTACATTAAAACTCTGAAGTTGGGGGGGGGGGGGGGGGCGCGCTAGGTAATCGCTTGTCAACAGAGCTTTGAATTAATTGAAGTTTCAAATGTTGTAGAATCCTTGGTGCCTAGAACACCTAGCTCATGCAACGTTGATTTTTTCATCACACAAAATGCAGATTGGTAGGGAATGAATAAAAAACACTTACATACAAGGGATGTCTTAAAACTGATGAAAAAATTTTTCTAGGAGGAAAACTTAGGCATTTATCAAGATATAGTCTGAAACTTTAGTCTTAGTAATTAATTATCTATTGCGCGAGACTTTGACTTACCTGAGTTAAAATTTAACCGAGTTGCAGAATTTTGAACAAGTCAAGTCGCGTTACCCCTTCAGGATTTTTTTGATTTTACTTGCGAGGAAAAAAAGGAAATTTATGAATTGAAGGCTTTATCGCACTTTACAGGGCCTTCCGAATGTTTATTTATACAAATTGAAGGGAGAAAAGCGAGAGGAGCTTGAATGCATTGCGAAGTTTCAGTCGACAAGTTATTGATTTGAGCACTCAAGAACGGTTTAAAATTATCTACCTATTGCAACTCATGTGAACATTTTCCGTGATTTTACGAACATTTTCAGATTTTTGACGTGACGTTTTCACCCGCTAATAAATAAAAATATAAAGTTTTTAGGTGAAATTTCGAAAGGTTCCAATGCAAGTAAGTCCCTCTAGCTCAAATGACAGGAGTTAATTTTTTCATAGGATGCGGCGGCGCGGCGGGACATGCATTTCCTTTCCGGAATAACTTTCTTTGGTTTGCACGCAGCTTTCTCGGTACTCGGATTTCCCCAAAAACCAGCAGTAATGCTTTTTTCAAATTATTCCTTAGTTAAGGTTTCTAAGAAGTGTTCAACAATTCTCTTGATATCCTCGAACAAATTGAAATGCCTGCCTATAAAGCTTTATCAAAGTTCTGGAAAGAACCCTGAAGTCGCAGGGGTTGAGATCCAGGACATTAACAAGGTGCGGGAGACAGACAATCCCATAATTGGACTACATTTTGCAATTAGGAACTATAAATTCTGACTCAATATAAAAACAACGTATGAACCATTAGTTCCCCCATGCACATACGTGTTTTTTCGGATGAGCCAGAATTTATAATTCCTAATTGCAAAATTAAGTCCAATTTCCACGAACTCCTGATTGTAAAGCACGGTCTGGGTATGGGCGATGTCTGTATGGAAAATAAATGTCTCTTTCATGTCTGGCCGCTTCTTGGTAATGCGATACCGCTTTTGCGGTAATAACAGGACTCTAAATTAAACTTCAAATTTATCAATATCCTTTCTTCCTCGGAAATTACGATTCATGGGATATCTTTTTACCCCCTTGAGGCTCCTGTCTTCTCGGAAACTTGCAATTCGCAAAATCTCTTTTTCCCTTATTGAGAATGAAAGCGAAAAATACTGGAGGGATGAGCACAATATAGAGTTTTGCCAAAACTCTGTGACAAGAAGTCAAATCGGTTTCGTTTTATAGGTGATTACTAAAATTCAGCCTAAGGTACTCTATGTAACTGATTTTTAACAGGTGCTTTCGTTTGCCTTCAAGGAAAAATGTTCGATAGGTATTTTTTGACATTTTAAACGCTGGCTTATACTCTAACTCTAGATGGTCCTGCCAAAATCAACTTGATGAGGCAACAAAACTGCTATTTTCTGTATGTAGGCAGAAATGGACGAGATTAAATTGTTTTTAAAAATACCTGATGAGTGATGGTTCCGATAAAAAATTCTTCCGCACATACACATAATGATTAAAACGCCGAAATACCTGAGATTAGTTACCGCACGTCATGCTTACTTACGATAATTAGGTAACTTAAATTTATGAATTAGGTATCGAAAAAGTTGAACTGTAAATCCTTTCTCCCTGACATACTATCTCCGAAGATGTGATTTTTCCCGAAAGATGTGATCCCTATTTAGAAACCAACTGCTTGCACGAAAGAATCAGGCCAATCAAAACGATAAAACTGAGCTGAACCGAAAATTACGATCATAAATGTAGATCTGTTGACCGCCAGACCTGTGAGAAAAGCTACGCGCACAAACTTTAATCTTTACGTACGGACACGGTGCCGAAGTGCTTATCATTCATTCATGATTTCCTCAGGTAAATCCAGTGAATATCCATACGTATACGAGGCTATTAAAGTTTTGGAATGTGCGTTGTTTCAACTCGACGGAAGACATCCAGGGGAAAAAATGCCCAATTTTGCAATCCGGAAATTGAGACACATTTTTTGGAACTCAAGGCAACTTTCATCAGAGGTAGCGCCAAAGAAATCGTCGGAAAAGTTTATGTTAGAAGCGATAAAGCTCCACGTAAAAGTTCAGATTTTTCCTGTCCAGGAACAGGACCCATTTATAACCCCTTTGGAGAAACACGATTTCCGCTTGAAACGCCCACATTTCCACGTGATACTCTACACATAGCATCGGAGTTAGTTTAGTTGCATGGCCAGCTCGAACCCAACTGCGGACTAACTGACGACGGCTGCTTCGTCATTTTCCGGTAGATTTGACCATTTCACATTTATTTTGAGGTTACTTGACCGAAAATTTTAATGTGACTTCCGTTCCCTAACCTACTTTCCGAACTTCCCTCTCCTCCGCGCAAATTTTATCGGGTGTGAACGAAATAGGATTATGTCTCCAAACTTCTGTGAGTACACGGAAAAAATTGTGACTGCAATATTTCAACGTAGATTTTACAGCACATAAATACTACTTCAACACCCCCCCCCCCCCCCGTTGTAAAAGTAGCTTACAATAGTGGTTAAAGTAGCATTTTTTTGTTGTAAAATCTACGTTGAAACATTGCGGTCACTTTTTTTAGCAATTGAATTGTCAAATGAGCAATTTAATTTTTTAAATAACCAGTAGTGGTCCCTACATGCAGCCTTTTGTAGGTGGAACCAATAAGCACAACACTTATCATGCTGCGGGCGGACGAATTGCGATACAATTTGAAAAATCGCGACTGCGCAATAGAACCCGCGGCAACGTTACCTACCCACGGGAAGTTAGACTCGAAGAAAACCGGCAATACCCTCATAAATTTCTCCGCTCAATGACTCTTCGAGTTTTTTTTGCTTTATTCCACAAACCAGTAGCCTTGATAGCGTTTTATCATGCGGGCACTATACTCCCCGAGAGATCAATGAGGTGAACGAATTTTCACTTTCTCGACGAGTTTTGATAAAAATTCTGTCGTGGTTTTTCAACTCCAATATCGAATATGGCTAATATTCAGGCCTACGCTAGGGTCTAAAAGAGACTCGGCAAAAATGCAACCTGACCAGCCTCGAATATGAGTTTGAGATTATACGCCTCCCCTCTCTGTTGGATAGGTCTCAATAATTTATTTCAAGCCAATCCTATCGATTACTGGGATTAACAGAGGTAGGTATGAAATGGTACCATTGGGTATAATACCATTGACCAGGTACCATTGACGTATAATACAATCAAGACCGCGCATTAGGAAATTTCGGCGAGACGATAAGCAACCTGGATTGCAATATCGTCACCTTCCAGGCAAAGTATCACAAGCGCCATGCGACGTTTACAAATTTCCGCCGCCATTTTATTTTTTTACTGAGAAATTTTTGGTTGAATTTGTTCGAAAATTTCACTAAATTTTATCGGCAGCACAAAGAAAATTCGGTGTAATTTTCGGACAGCTTTGTTGAACAATTTCTCTGTAAAAAAATATAATGGCGGCGGAAATTTTTAAACGTCGCATGGCGCTTGTGATACTTTGCCTGGAAGGTGACGATATTTGCCGAGACAATAGAAATGCCATGCTGTTGCCTGGCATGCTTCGTAAAACCGGCTGTATCCATGGCTGGATTTACCTACTTGCCGCCCATGGGCCGCCTGTATTTTGCCGCCCTCTTCTCATTCATGTTGACACATCAGTAAAAACCATTAAGTGAACGTGCCGGAGGGAGAAGTGTGCATATTGCATAAGATGCGTTCACTCGTGTTGGACACATTTTTTGCGTAAGCCCTGCGTCGACACAACTGCAAAAGTTCACGGAACTTCGCGCGAAAGTTCAGTTCCGTAAACCTATCTCTGTGGGGACAAGGCCTTTCATTTGTCAGAAATGAACTAACAAATTATGAAAGAACAAACATAAATGTGGTTTAATAATTTTAACTTCCGCCGCCGTGCCGCGCTGACCACACTGTGTTTGGCGCAATGCGAGAAGTATTCATGTAGTCTTGTAGGCACTGTGCGTTTCACGCCGCGCCGACCGCTGTTGACCGTACTGTGTTTGACGCAATGCGTGAAGTATTCATGCAGTCTCGTAGGCGCTAATATGTGTTACATGCCGACCGCCGCCGCGTCGAGGGCTTCTCCTTTTCATCTCAAGTCCTTGTCATCCAACGAACTACACCTCTAGAATGGCCGACCAGTGTTAGAGACCCGGAACGTTTTGAAGTTGATATAGGTTAGGTTTACTTGGGCTCACACAGCAGGCTGCCATCTAAACCCATGTCAGACGCTGCCCACATTTTGCCGAATATTGTTGGATAAAGTGATAGCAATGAAAAGATTGCATAATAATCACACCTCCAAAGGTTTTCTTAACTCAAAAAATAGGAACTTTGAAAGCAAACCTCAAAAAAAATGAAAGTTTACATAGGTTGAAATTTTCACATGTAATCCTTATGGGCAAGACGCAGCAGAAATGGAGATTGAGGTTAGCTATACTTGGGCTCCCACCCCCCTCCTGCCTTTAAAAACCGGCCCATGCGCGTTACGCAGGTTTGCTATCTCGCGGCCATTCTAGAGGTGTAGTTCGTTGTTGTCATCATTTCTATTTGCGCAGCGCCGCTCCAGGCCAAATTACGTGTTTGATTTCTCTCTTAACTCAACTAATTAAAGGTGCGCAGTCTTTTGTATCACCGAACACCGAATTAAAATTAGAAATTAATGAACTCTCAGGAAATGAGAGATTTTGTCACCTTTTCTTGTATGTAATTTTTTTCTGAATCCGATTTTTTTTGTACCTGCATTTAAAAAAATTGCAAAATTTGCCGCCCCCTAATTTTGCCGCCATGGGCCGCGACCCATGTGGCCACCCCCTTAATCCGGCCCTGGCTGTATCAACTAAGCTGAAGGCGCGTCTTTACCCTGATTTATCCCCCTAGCTGTCTTACCTCCCCCGCCTAGAGTCGGGTCTAGTGCGCGGTCTAAATTGTATTATATGTCAATGATTAAAACGCATTTTGGGGTTTAATTTCAGCTATAGATTGTAGAGAGCGCAAAAGTTGTTTGAAGGAGATAAGATTTGCATACGAAAAATAGGGGAGAAAAACTTTAACCAATTTCCAAAAATGCCCTCTATGTTGATTTGACCCCCAAAAAGGCCAACTTTAACAAGGGGGGGGTGGTGTTAACCCCTAATTTTCTTTATTCCGCCCCTAAAAAAATCGCTGACCACGGTCGGTCGGTACCAAGACCAATCTACACAGGTCAATCATTCCCAACGACGAGTTTAGGAACTCTACAGCGCAATGACGTATAATTGGCTGTCTGATATGTATTTCTTATGGGAGCAGCCAGTGTGACGTCAGATTGGCTGCGGCCTAGTTACGGCCGGGCGGGGGAGTGGATCTCAAAAAGATGCACAAGGACTGACCTGTGTACATTGGTCGAAACATACTAGATTCGTCGTGCCAAGTCAAGTTTGAAAATAGTTTAAGTCCATTCCAGATCGTTTCCCTAGGAGCTCATTCCGTAAACTTAGGCTTATTTTGTAGCGTAAACGGGCTAGATACTTTCTGAACATTTCACTACTCAAATTCTACAAGATTAAAAATTTGAGCTAAGACTATAGGGTAACAACAGGCTACGTTTTCAAAATGGGCAAATCTTTGTAATAACAACTGAAAATTGATAGTTTCAGTCTCTAAATTTCTGCAAGAGGCAGAGATCATCTTTCTATGAAAAAACTTTGATGAGATGTATGTTTTGTCATTTCAAAGTTTTAATTGCTGCAGAGAACTGGCTAAAATCCGAAAAACGTAACTAAAATGATATAGTCTTTTCGGAGTTTTTTTAATCAGAGGTAAAAATAAATCAGTACTTAAGGTCAACATTCCGCTTGTTTATTAGCTTTGAATATATCAAACAAATCATGATTTTCCCAATTATATTCTTCAGATGTTCTTAGGCATTCCACACCAATAAAAATCAATGTGACTTAAAAATATATGTCCATTATTTTTACGAAAAAAAAAAAAAATGAAACTTAAAAAAGGCAACAGTTAAAAATGCAAGATATTCATAAAATCACTGACCGTCCGTAATCATACATACTAAAATATCCATAAACTCCTGCGCATGATAGCTTAAAAAGTTAAAATTATGTTCTGACCATTTTCCTCCTGAGGTTTTTTGGTGAAATTTACAACTGGTTTAAAATATGGAATATTTACACTTTACAAAAATCTTAAGTTACTTTTTTATGTTTTCTTGCATACTCTGACTTAGAGCTAAGAATGCTAGATGACCTTTTGGACATTTATTAGCGTAATGTCCTTTCGTCCCGCACTGAAAGAGAAGGATAAAAAAAGAGAAAAAAATTGGTTTTAGAATTCATAATCAAACATTTGAGAGCATGCTAGAGCGGGTTTCTGATTTTGATTTCAAAACAGTAAACATACAAAGAGAATCTATCATTTGACCCGAAGTTTTTTTAGCTGACCCACAGATCGTCAGAGGATTGAAACCTTTACATTCAAGTATCAACATAACAAAAGACAGACAGATGACAAACAAAGGATGAGAGAGGGAGAAAAAATTAATCACCGTAAAATAGATACTGAATAGCTCTTTTTAGCAGCCATGTTAAGCCTGAGCAATACTGCTAAAATTGTGTACTGATGTGTACTTTCTAGTGAACAAATCCCAAGTCATGACAGTGCAGTAGAACCCCAGTTATCAGCGTTAATTGGGACTAAAGCTGCTGCGGATGGACGGAACTTACAAACAGCGGATCGTAAAAGCACCGTACGAGTCGTTTTTTTCAAACAGCACAGGACCTGACTTTCAACTGCCTGGCTAATTGGAAAAATCAGCGGCTAACGGAAAGAGATCAAAAATGACTTTTGATCGTTCGGACTGTCATTTTTTGCTAGGTCACCTCTTTCACCATTGTTTCATCCAAAAAAACCAAATGGCAGTGCTCTACATAACCGCCAATGATTCGACTGGGGATGACTAGGGTTCTACTGGGATTTTTACCATTATTATACTCTAAATTTTAGATGATTAAATTAAACCATCACCCGCAAAAATTTTTGCTATTTCAAAAGCAGTGTAAAAGCTATATTTGGGTGCATGAAAGAGCTATGTACTCAATCATTGGTGCGAAGGAATAAATTGCTGCTTTCTCCAAAATGTTAACCTCAAGAAAAGGAGAAAGGAGAGGAAAAATTATTCCATTTTTTAAGGGAATTTGCTAAACAAACACCAGAATTTTAGATCCTCTTGGACATATTTTTGACTTCAGGACTACACTCTGAGTTTTATTTGAGTGCCTGATTGAAACCCATGAACTTGAAGTTATCAAGGTCGAGTTTGACAGAAACAAAGTTGCATCAAGCTGGGACTGAGAAAAAGAGATTAGAAGCTTTATTCCTCCGACTTACTGTCGTCAGTGAAGTTTGACGATTATTTTCACACTGTAAATATCTTTTCTCAACTTTAAATTTCTGATGAAGAAAAATTTACAAAAAGTTGAGTTTTTTCCAAACTGAAAATTGGTGTGTTTCTGGCAAACTTGGTCCATTGTTAGAGGGGCTCTCAAGAAGGCCCAGTCCTAACACTTCTTGAAGATTTAGACGACTGACACCCCGACAAAGCACAACTTCATATGATATAGTATGTAGGAATTTCATGTCACTTACACCTCAAATGACATTTTCAACTATGATGGGGCATTTTGGAATAAAAGATCCGTGATTCCACTAAAATTAGATGGATGCCCTAAGTGTCTGTCAAATTGTGAATAGAGGTGAAGCACAACAAGAGGAGATAGAACTGGGCGTTTGAGGGTTTCAATGAGCAACCTTGAAATTTTGGCAGACTTCAGAATTTTAAATTTTTCTTTCATTTTCAATTCTGGCTTAAGGTCAAATTGGTGGCCAACTTTCTTGAAGATTTACGTGCTGTAATTTAAAAATTTTTTTTTCCTCTTCTTTTCTGCAAAAACTTAACTGTAAGAAATCAAAGAGTGCTAACCATTTTTCACTTGTGAAAAATTTTAACTAATAAAAACCTATGGATTGACAAAGTTAGCTCATTGATTCAAGATCTTGCCATAAAAACTAGATGAGACAAACATGTTTTTTAAAGGGGACGCAACCCTAAAATCGAAAATGAGATAGTATTAAATATTGAAGCAGGAAGGCATAAGAGGCAAAATGGCTCTGTCCCGAATGAAAAATTCCCAAATCCGCAGAGATATGAAAGGTTCTAAGTCTGACTGGTGACATCATGTGCTCATGGTGCGACTGTGGTTTACACGCACACAACTTTAAGTCTGGCGCATTTGCTGTCTAGCGCCGCGAAGTCACCTTAATAGTCACACCTAAGCAAAGAAAAAAGAGTCGGCAAGGTACAAGCGAGATCAGGGCGTACTAATAACTTGTCTCAAACACGGGTCAGCCACTTGACACCAAAGGTAGAATGCAGAGAACAGACTGCAAAATGCAAGACGGAGCTCATGATGTCACGCTCTCAGCTGTTTTTTTGCGATAGCAGCTCAACGAATGCAGATATTCACAAACGGATTTCGACATCGTCCATTGCACTTTCTTCTTTGTTGATTTAGCCAAACTTGTTTTAAAGGTTGCCGCCCCTTTAAGAAAAATTAATTTTTACGTTCCAAGATTATATTAAAAAAAAAGCAAGATTAAGGGAAGACCTTACCTTATAACAAGTGACTTCCTCTAGAGGTTTCATGTTGGCTCTCCTATCTTCATTGTGAGTCTGGGCAACAAAGGAGAGAAAAATAAAAATTTAATAAATAGCAAGGATACGTTTCTTGAGAAAAATTATGGTTCACTGATGATATTTAATTGAGATAAATATAAAGTTGAAAAGTAATATAAATGATGATAAGTTTTCACGATTCTTCGTGTAGTACAAATACCACATTTTGGTTTTTTTGTGACTCTGGTATTAGATAGAAAATTTGCTATTTGAAGGGTTTTGTGATTTTCCATGAAGATTTTTAGGATTTTTCACTGTAGCTCAGAGCAGCAGTTCTGCATGCTTGAGAATACAAGTCTATCCTCCATTGAAGATTTGATTTGAACAATGGTAGCAGGACCTTTTTGAGCTAGGAGGCAATAGAGATGAACTTCTGATGTGATCAGTTGGTATTTCTAAAAGGGCACTGCGTCTGAATGAATGTAAGTGAAAATGTAAGTAAGAAATATATACTAAAGTATCACATTCGTACATTCCTTTATGCAGTAGGCAATAAATTTTAGAGATTAATTTTTAAAAGGTCATTACAAACAGTCATTCATTTTTTGGAGGTTACTTACATTATTAGGATCGTTTGGATCTGGACCCATTTTGTGACAATACATTGCTTTGTGGCCTGTATCTCCACAAAAATGACAGATAATGACTAGTTTCTTCTGATCCTTTGACGAGGCATCAGATGCAGGTAACTCAAACCGCGGACTGAAAATTTTAAAAAAATAAATACGTCAAGACATTGAAAGAGAATTCATACAATTAAGGGTAAGAAAAATAAAAATAGATACATAGAATGTATCAGACGATGAGAAAACTAATTCTACTGATAAGGCAGGCAAGCGGCAGCTAAAAAATGAGGTCAACTGGAATTGTAGGTACACAGTCGTTCTTAAAAGTTAAATCATGTTTTTGGTTTGACTGAGTCATGACTTGAGGTTTCCTGACGCAACCAGGGTGACTGTTTTCCACTATTCAGAAAAAAATTGCTAAAGAAGGCATCATTTTGGCTCATTTACAATAGCAGCTGAGCGCGATGCATCGGCCAGTGCGGCCTAATAGGACACATCTTAGCACAAGACATGAACTTCTGAGGTATTTCTGATTAGCCACCATTGATAGTTTCACAAACATGTGTGTGCGTGCACACTGAATGTAATGGGGGAAAATTTGAGACTGAAACTAACTTGATTTACACTCTTCTTTGGCGCTATTTCTGCTCCAAAAAATTTGAGACATTTTCACCATGTGAAATTTTATTCACATTTATGCAGAGAACAGCATGCAATGCAACTAAAACAGATACTTACTGCATATATTTACATTCAGGACCATCAGGACAGAATCCGGCTAGATAGTTGTTACATAGAACTCGTCTGACATGCCGATGCCTACAGACGGGACCATGCCTGCAAAAACCTCTATCATACCAAGGACAGTCCTTAATTTTACTTTCAGGATCTATGTGCAGGAATGGGCATTCCTTGTTGTGGCATGCATCTGGAAAAAATAATAGAAATTTCAGCGTGTGTTGAGAATTGGTGAATCTTGAACCTGTTTTCCATGAGTAACAAAGGCAGCGATTAAATAGCAAAAAATGATTCCTCAAAAGTATTAGATAGAGGTCATGCCAAATAAGATTACAGACTCATAGAGCAAACAGAGGAACCATCATCAATGCATTTACTGATGATGGCATATTTGATACTCAAATGAGGACAGCATGTCCTCTGTCCTACTCTAGAAGTGCGCATTTACACTTGTTTGGCATAGATTCTGTTCGCTTACTGCTGCACATCCTTCAACAGCTTTTTCATCTAGTGGGATCGGAAAATTACTCAGAATCAGCCAATGTGATAGAGAAGGATCAGATGACTCCAGGGTGACTACAGACTCCCGAGAAACAATCCTTTAACTTCTTTTCCAGGTTTTTCCTGACCAAAATTATCAAAATTCCCTGAATTTTCACGTCAATAATTTACAACTTCAGAACTGAAAATGAAACATTTTTTGCAACAATGTCAATGCTTATGACAGAAATATGTGGACCATTTTTCTTCAGGAGGTAATTAACGGAAAACAGGTACAAAAAAATTGGTCACCGTAACTGGAAAAAATTACCTCCACCCCCCTCCCGTTACATGTAAGTACATTTTATTGAGTTTGGTTTTTGTTTTTCAGTCTGGCTATTTTTATGTAGTTCCGGTGATTAACTACCATTTCCATTTCTTATTGAAACTCATTCTTCTGATCATAATCTGAGTTACCTTACAGCATTATTGAGCCCCAAACTAGATGAAGACTCCGTTGGATCGTGTGGATAGCACTGATGTTTGGTCAGATTCTGAGTTTCAACAATTTTAAAATTTCAAGTCTTTCTCATGAAATTCTTTTCGTAACTTTTCCCTAATTTCTCTGACTTGATGAAATTCCCTCACAATTTCTGATTTTCAAGACCTGTACCTTCCTTCAGCTTCTGAGAAGTAAGACTGATCCGTTCATAAGACAGAGATATACTTACACTTTGAACAAAGATGTGTAAGCTTTTACTATGACTGAGAGTGATTTTTTTTGCTTGAAAGAACTGAGAAGGTAAACGTATTTTGCTTGAAATTGCAACTGCACAAATAATTTTTCAAGAAAAATCAATTTTAAAACAACTTGCTTAAAGTAACATCAAACTTGAATGAAATTTTGAAAAAGGAGTCGCTTCAGCTTTTTTCAGCTCATTACTTGAAAATAGAATAGACTTTATTATATTTGAGAAGTGAGAAAATGCCTGGTAAAATAAGAACGCCTACAGTAAATGTAAAAAGTTCATTAGTGTAAGGTGATTAGTGATAGATTCCATGAAATATTCCATATTCCTGGCAAAAAATCATCATACTTTTCTTTAGAAAATTCAGTTTTAAACAACGCAGTAAATACTTACTAAACCGGGAATAGAAGTAACACTCTGGCATTTTTGTCATGTCATATTCATGCAAAAATTCACACTGGTCTCCTTTTTTGCACAAACCACGCAGCCAATGTTTGCAGACAACAGTTCTGTCATCACGGACATGTCGTAGTGGACACGCAGAACCTTTGATACAAGTACCTTTGGGGAAAAATTTGCATACAGCTGCAATGGATTCTGAAAAATATAAAAATGAGTTTATCACGAGACTTACAATATTCACATTCTTGACATCTGAGTTTTCAAACACATGCACATCGCCTGACTCAAAGCAGCTCATAGGTGCCTCTTATAAATTCCATTAAATGTATCTGCATGAAATGTAACCCTGAACAGCTCGAACACATAATTGTTGTTGATCAGTCAAACAAAGATTTTGTAAATTTCTTTGATGCGATCATAATTTTTTGGAACTCAACAGATAGATAAGTAGACTGTGAAATTCTTGCAAACTTAAGAGCCAAAAATAAATTCTGAAAAAAAAGGAGTTGGAACCTCCACGGGGCTCTTCTCTGATTGGTTGGATTCCAATGAGTGTTTTTCGATCCAATGAATCTCTCCCGACTGGGGCAATTATGCTCGACCAATCAATAAAAAAGATTCACTTATCGCCAAAGGACCAAAATGCATTTTTCTATGACTAATGGCTTGTAACAAAATTTTTTCTGAATCCTCATTTTTTGCTGGGTAATTCAGTAGCCTTGACTAAAAAGGTCATAACTAAATTTCTTCCATTTTGAGATAACACAAGAAAACTGCCAAGCAGCCTCATTCCTTCCAATGAAGTTTGTAATTATTTAACTTTTGCTTCTTGAGTATGGCATAACATAGTGCTCCGCAATTTTCACACATACATTTAGAAAAAGTGAATGACTTGAGTTATCCGAAAATTTCAGTTGCAACCCTTTTGCTCTGAACTGCTGAATTGTGATGTGAAAAACGATAAACCATCATCGAATGATAAACAGACTTTGAATAAGAATTCAGGCACAGTGACTATTGTGCTTTAAAAAATTATTTTCCTTTGACAAGATGAGACTTAAGTAAGTATGTTGATGCCACTTTTATGAACCTAGATACAGACCTCTAAATCAGCTTTTGATTATAATCTGAATAATTAATTTTGTGTTCAAACATTTAACTATTAGTTAATAAGGTGATTCAACGGACACCATGTTTTGTGTCAGAGTAGCGTGCAATATATTGCATCCATTAATTCTATAATTACAGCTACTTGTCATTTTTTTCGAATTTTAATATTGTACTTCTGTTGTCATAAGTCTGAAGAATTTATGTACCAAATTCGACGAAGAAATTCAACAAGGCAGGGTTTTTTTTAGAGAAAAAATATCGCATTCGAGTGCAATTTTGATATCAGTATCGAATGCAATATTTTTCCTCCAAAAAACTCTGCCTTCATTTCGTTGAATTTCTTTGTCAAATTTGGTACATTAATTCTTTAGACTCATGAAAACAGAAGTGCGATCTCAAAATTCGAAAGAAACGACAAGTACCTGAAATTATGGAACGAATCGATGCGATATATCGCACGCTGCTCTGACACAAAAAATGGCGTCCGTCGAATCACCTTAAGATCCTATTGAAAACAAAGAATGGCTTCAATGAAAATTACAGATAAGGCACTGCTTTTTTACCACATGAGCAACAGGCCTTAGCATAGGAGCAGTGGTTTCGGTGATTAGGTACTAGAAGTTGAGAACTTAGACGGTTCTATAATTTACTAGTCACTGACAGCATCTACCAGTCCATATTCAACCAACCATTTACACCTTTTAAAATAGAAACGTTAAAACTAATGGTCCAGGCACTTGACTGCTGCCGCAGCTCTACTTGGACGAGACTGCAGTTCCATGACTGATGTGCTTGTAAAACCAGCAACATTGGCTCTAATCCCTTGGAATACTATGGAAAATATAATTCTTATGCTTCCACTCGTAGTCGGTAGCAGTTGCATGCTCTTAACGAAAAATTAAGTAGCGTAAAAATCGCTGGCCGGCGACAGCACAAGTTGTCGTATAGGTTAGGTTGTTTAAAAGATGCTTTTACTCACTGTCCATCCCTGGAAAAGGCAAAGGTAACGCTCCATGTTGTTCTTCTAAGGCCACTTCAATGTCAAAGACAATGTTCTCCACATTTGCTACGATAACTTCCATCCTCAAACGTAATTAAATTCCTAACATTAGAAAAATCTCGTATCAAAACATTTGAATTTGTTTGTTTGGAAAATATGATTGACGCCACGCCCTGTAGAGAGCGCTACGATAGATAACCTTCTCCTTGGCGCGATGCGCGAAATCAAATTTTTTAGATAGGTATTTATTTAATGTCTCGATAATCTCTCAAAAGTTGTGTAAATTGCGAGTGCAGTTGATCGTGATAAATTAGAAGTTTGAAGCTATCATACTTCTTAAATCATAACGCTAAATAATAGGTAAGAATAATCAATCAAATACACCCTCAGTTCCTTCCTCAACCAGCAGGGCCGGATGGGTGGGAGGGGATGGAATGGGACCTCCTCAACTCGATATACAAATGAGCAATGAGCCAATTTTGCTGCAAGTTTTTGCAGAAGACTGATAATTTTAATTTTTTAAAAAAATTCAAGATATGGGCGGACTAGAGTTTTTTGATTGGTCTGCTTATTGTCATGTCCTCTTGTTCTAAGGTCCTTGCGTAAATCAGGCCGTTTTGACAACTATAACTGAAATCTCTTGAGTTGCTGACAGCTTTGTAATCAGTTCAACTCAACAGTACCTAACAAACCCTCTTCAGGGACTGGGGAAGTCCAAGGATCCTCCTTGGTGAGATATCTTTTAGTGTACCCCAGACTCGGCTCGATGAGATGCTCCATAAAAAGTTCATAGTTTTGTCCATGAGGAGAAGATCCATCTTTCATACCGATAGTAAATACTTCATAGAATTTCTTATAGCACATATATTTTGCGATTCACCACTTAATAATGCTTGAAGTTGTTACCGAGTTCTCATCTGAGTTGAGTACACATAGTTTGGCTATTACTGAAATTGGTGCGGCAACACTGACTAGATGAAAGGTCCTAGGATTCTCTACCTGATGAGGTAGATAAATCGTCAATTATTCGTCCAATTGAGACGATTGATCAACGTTCTTGACCGACCAAATAATGTCCAGACAACTATCTTTATTTTTGTATTGAATTTCCTGGATATCATGTGAAGATGGCAATCTTCGGTTGTACTTAAAAAAGTCAGCTGATTTATTCATGAGCTCCTCTTAATTTTTTGTTGCTAATATTGTGTTGGTTTCAATTAATTTAAGGAAGATATTTTTTGCCTTAAAAAATAGTAGGTAATGAAAAAAAAGAGAAAAAAGTAGAATTTTAGATTAAAAGAAAGATTTATTAGAAATACTTAGTAACTAAAAAAATAAACAAGGTAAAAACAATACAAATTCATAGACAATTCACTGATAATAGATTGCTTCCTCTGTAAGAATAAAAAGGATGCCATAACAGTTCATTTTACATGAGAGAGAGGAACATTTTATTTGATGCTAAGAAAAGTTCTCACTTTTGAAAATAATTTGGAAAAAAAAAGATCCATCATTGAGGGGTAACATCTCATGTAATAGCACTAATCACTATGTATGATTGAAGCAGATGGTCTGCAGATATCTGAATAGAAAGAGCTGAAATGGAAAATTTAGGAGAAGAAATTGATATTTCAATTGAGCTCTTCAAATTATCATGACTTTCTTGGTCTTGTGTCAAATTGCTTTTTACTTACAGAAAATATTACCTTGACAGTTCTAACACTGAACCATCCCGTGTTTTAAGCATGAAAAGAAAGTTAAACACTTAAACACCACTGTAAATTCTTGAAGTGGAGATAAAAAAAAGAAGGAAAACCATGGACTTTGATTGTTCTATTAATGAGTTTCCATGGTGAGCAGGGTAACAAGAGTGTAACTGTAAACATGCTTGAGCTTTTAGAAAGCCTTGAGTCTACACTGAAAAAAGCAAACACAAATAATCAGGGCAATAAACTTTTTTGCGACTAAAAGGTTTGGACACGGTTGCCCGAGATATTTTCAAAATACGATTCAAATTTTTAGTGCCTGTCAGTAATATTCTAGTACCCTACTCAAATAAAGTAAAAATCAAGAGAACGAATATTGAAACGTTTTTGCAGAATAAAGTTTAAAAAGGAGTTCCTCAGCCCTACATTTGACTGAATTTTCTAAAAGTCTTCAATGAAAACAAATGTTTGATGTAACTTCTGGTGTAGGCAAAACAAGCACTAACCAGCCTGTTGTGCGGCTGATTTTTCTTGATTTTCAAATTCTTCAGCACATTCCAATCGGCAGAAATCTACAACAGTCATATTATGCTCTTGTAATAGTTCCTGAACTGTAACATCAGAGTTGATAAGGAATTGTTGGAAAATTAGATTTTTCTCACTATCCGCATCTTCTGCAGGCTTATCAGTTTCTGGGTTTCCGACTGCAGATGGATTCATCCCTGAAAATAAAATGAAGTATACTTCAGATTAAAAAAAGGCTAAAAAGGATTTCATACTTTCAAATCTTGAGATTTCATATTTCTGGTGCTTAAAGGCTTCACAAAATGATTAAAAGTTAGTGATGAGCTACCAGACAGCGTTACAGAAGTGAAATGAGTGAAATTTTGGTATTGCTGACCAAATATTTATTTGATCAAAGAAATAATGAAATAGGAAATAAGAATTTATGACTTCCTAATAGAACTGAGGGTGAAATTTTCTTAAAAAAGTTCTTTCTTGAAAAAATGGAAATTCGGAGTAGAAATTATTGTGAACAATCTCAGTTAGTCTCCAAAATATTGATTATTAGTATCTGTACATTTATTTTTACTGTGGATGTCTGTTTCTTACCACCGTTTCCCATAAAAATCCTAGTTATGTTGTTTCCAACTTATTGCATTTAACTCTATCATTACCATGAGTGCAGCATCCTAGTCCAGCAAATTTTCATGCAGCATTTCGAATATTACATGATAACCTCCTCTCAGAAGTATTCACAATTGCAATTATCGGTTAAGGAGAATCTTAACTACAATTTAAGCTGATTCTCGACAGAGTGTGCTTAAATGTTTTTGAATGACAACCAATTTCTGATGTGGGGCAGGTTGTGCTTTGAATTCTAGCTTGGTTATGAGAGGTTAAAGAGATAAAACTTTCACAACTCCATCAAATATTGCCAAGGAAGTAGCACAACTTGTTCATTTATTTAGAAAGCAGAGGCATTATTTTGATGGAAAAAAATACAAACCTATGATGTGCTGACACAGCTGTTTTCCAACTTTTTCCGTGATTTCAGTGTGTGGATTTGCCTTGTACACAACCACAGCAGCAAATCTCCCTAGAAGTGGGTAGGAGGTCTTCTCCGATGGAGGATGTACATGGCCCGCCAATTTCAGGTCACCATCAACACTCAAACATAATGCCCGAGAAAGGATTACATTTTCACCAACAGATCCAATGGCCAGAGCGGTGTGGTCTCCGAGGGATTTTCCATCAGAACATGGTGAGTTTTTCAGCTGTTCGTTCCCTAAAATAGTCTGAAAAGTTACAATATGATTAAATGCAGAAAAATAGAAAAATAAACATGTATATACATGAAATGTGCTCTGATCACATGAAAAACTCATGAGTTGGGCTTAACATCCAAAAATGAAAAAGCAATCTTGAAAAATATTAGGCATCTGTCAACATAAAGGTGTATTCTAAAATTGAAGAAGTTTAGATGTAACAGATTAAGGATGTAAGTGATTTTTAAATTTTAAGGAATAAACTTGAGTCCTAGAGTGTAACAAGACTCAAAGAGACAAAACAACTTTTAACTTTCTTGGTTCTGCTGCAATATTTTTATTGGATGCTATTATTAAATCTTTTAAAAAATTGATCTTTGTTCAATATAATTTTGAAGATTGTCTCCTAGCTTTTTTATGTGTAGCATGCTAGGTCCTTTTGAATATCTTTGGGACAGCCAGTACTTTCCAAGACTAGGGACCCAAGTCTGGCGCGCTGAGACAAATTCAGCTTTTTTCCTTGCAATTATGTGAGCCAGATAGCCTGATTTCTATACCTCAAAAATGTTGATGAGTATGTGGATGAAGGAGATCAAAGCCTTTTTTTTAAAAAAAAAATCTAGAAAATGGTCATTTTAGGTTACATTGAATCGGGACAAGAGAAAACCGCTAATGTCCATTTTTCCAGTCTTCAGTTTTTTGGAGTTGATAATACTTTCAAAGAGTTGATAAAACCATAAAAGTGATGAAAGGACTCATTTTGGGATTAATGTAACCTGGAGACGAGTATTAACGCCACTTCTGTAGGTTGCATCCAACTCCGTAAAGTATTATCAACTCAAAAAAACCAATGACTGGAAAAATGGACATTAGCTGTTTTCGCACGTCCCGATTCGATTAGTCTCAGGGTATACTTTTTGATGAAATGAAACATAACTAAGCTCATTTTAGCACCTCAATCAGATATCATAAGTGCAGTATGCACAGACCCTGAACTATACTTACTCTGACGGAATATTGTGAAGTTGAAACCAATTTTTAGTATATAACACTTGATAAAAGTAATTCATGAAAAAAAATTTCGCTGCTGAAGGTACACATACTAACCTTTGCAATGCTGTTTGAAAAGTTCTTCTGCTGCTTGGAAAGTTGCAAGCATGAGCTTGTGACTAGTTCCACAAAAGACTTGAACGTCCCATTTTTCGCTACAAAATCTGTTTCACAATTGACTTCCACGACACTTGCATGATTGTTATCGACACTGACTCCAAGTAAACCTTGTGAAGCAGCTCTCCCTTGAAGTTTAGACGCTTTTGCCCAGCCAAGCGCTTGAGCCTGCTCTTGCAACCATTTCTCAGCCTGAATAAAATAACCAAGAAATTATGTGAAGAATAGAGAAAGCTTTGGAGGTGGAGTGTGGCCAACCAAAGTATTAAGTTAGTAATTCTTCTAAGTTGTACTTCAAGATGTTCCTCCACAGCACGAGCTAGGCTCAGGATGGAGATAGGAAATTTCTGTACTTACTTATGTTTTTTTCAGAATAAATACATCTAATCTAATCTTGTGCATTACGTTCATAGAAACTTGAGATTGAGTGTCATACTGTAGCTGAATGAATCAATGGACGAAACGCAAATTAAAGTGTCAACTTCTGCTAATCTGAAACCGGACATTTTAATGATAAATTGCAAAAAGATTTTTCTTAGAGGATGCTGCCTGTTTATTTTGCATCTAGGTATGTTAAAACAACAAACGCTCAACGCGCGCCGACCGATTTTTGCGCGCAAAAAAGTCGGATTTGACTGTTATCAAATCAGATTTAATGTTCAAACTGAGCAAAATGCATTATTAGGGACTCTTGAGGGTCGCTGAGTCCAGAAATTACAGATACTTCCAAAAAATTCACGTTTTTAAAATTACAGCTCCGTAGCGCTATTTTAGAGGCCCACTGAGCGCCGACCGGCCGCTCAGTGGTCCTGTACGAAGCTGTAATTTTAAAAACGTGAATTTTTTGGAAGTATCTGTAATTTCTGGACTCAGCGACCCTCAAGAGTCCCTAATAATGCATTTTGCTCAGTTTGAACATTAAATCTGATTTGATAACAGTCAAATCCGACTTTTTTGCGCGCAAAAATCGGTCGGCGCGCGTTGAGCGGAAACTTCAATCGATCATAACTCCGGAACCGTTCGGTTCCCCAGCTTATACGACCACTCGTTGGATGCGGAAAAAGACGAACAATTTAAAAAACTGGTTTTTTATTAAGACACTAACATCCCAATTTTAATTTACAGTTCACATTGTTGGACTAGAAAAACTGACAATTTTTTATGATGTTAATTTAAGAGCTTCTGTGTTGTGCAAAGAGCAAGGAAGAGAACAGATGGCTTTGACTTTGGTCAACAGTTTAGATGAAGTCTTAAAACGTGCAGAGCAAGAGATTTTATTCATAGTTTAGAGAATGACCCACAACTACTATTAGTATCCGAACAGAGTAGTAAGGGAGGACTTCTTTGGTAAAAAGGCACATGAGGCTTGCGATACTGCTAAGATTGTGCAATTTTTCATAGAGTCTGCAGCAAAAAAAAATTCATTCACATTCGACTTACCTCCACACAATAGTGATGAAAAATTTGGAGCAGATTCAAGGAAAAATTAATGACAGATATTTCAGATGGGTTACTTGTAATTAAAGAACTACATCATACAATCTTAGCAGCATTGGTAACCTAATACGCTTGTTTACAAAAGAAGTCGTCATCTAACCAAAATTGGAGAAACGTGTGGATACCAAGACACTCAAGTATGCATGAATTATGTTTAAGACCATCTAGGGCTAAGTTATTGAACTGATTTTATTCTAAACCAAAGCCGAACATTTCTGCTTTTGTCTTTAGAAGTTATATTCAAAATATGGACTCTAAAACAGGAATGAGAATCAATTTCAATTACCTGAGCTAAGTCGTTGTTGTTAGTTTCGAGAGCCTTCTTACAGTTAGCAAAAGTGTACCCAGTCTTTTTTCTCAGTTCGGCAAGCGCTGACTTGGATGCTGATAAATTACAGTTGGTTGAGTGAAATAAACGTGCAAGTTGGGTTCCAAGCATACCTGCAAAGATAAAACATTTGATAAAATCTGTAATAAAACAGAAGACTGGATAGTGCACCAGAAACTGCAGAATCGACGTAAGCACTCAAAGAATGTAGGATATCTTGGTAAAATCTTAACTTCTTCTACCAATGTATGGTGCATATTAGAGTGCAACATGGTCTACTTGATGAGTCTTCAAACCTGCTTACCATTCTGTTCTAAATAACAGAGAGTGAATTTCAGATTGATCAATGGCAATTTTTCAATTCCATAGATCAGTAAAAAAATACTTAGTAAATGATCAATTTTGCATATCGACGGTGTAGGTCGGCAATCGCATAACTCCGTTTGCTATATCGCAGACTTCCTGTCATACTTCATTTTTTAAACGGAAAACCACTCAACAGCAATTCTTTAAAACTTCCGTGATTTTTCTTATTTATGCAAAAAAATTCTGCAAAAACTTCAAGAAATGATGTCAATTTATTCTCCTCTAAAAAAATAATATAGAGGCGGAGATTTTCAGACACTGCAAACGAGATATGTGATTGTCGACTTACGCTGTCAATATGTTCTACATTTAAAATTTCTTATGTTAGGCTAGGACAAATAATAAATGGTAGTTGCTTTTTTATTTAAACCGCAGTTTTAGAGACTAGAGCCCTGCAGAGGTTACAGGCTTTGCCGTGCAATTTAAGTGTAATTGCAATGCAATCAATGCCATGAGATATCAAGAGAGTACGGAATGAGACCCCTTTGGGGTTTCCGTCTTAATATTATGAATTGAAACATTTCAGCAACCAATGAAAAAATTTTCCCTTACAACTCATGATGCTCTTTTCCACAGACTGACCTTAGAAAACGTGGTTTCAAGTTCATAGACAAGGAATTCGGTAGCATGACAACAACAAAAATTCAGGTCAGTGTCAATTTAGAAATTTTTTATTTATGATGGCCGGGAGAGGTTGAATGTGAGGTTTTCAAATTGAGCAGCTATTGACAGGTATTGCTGCCTTTGTCACAAGGAATAAATTGTTATAAATAAGTCCAGTCGATGGGTTTATTGGATTTTCGCCGGGCAATATTTTGCAAATAGAACACAGAGGAGTCAAATTCAGAGGAGGAAATTTATGATAACCTGCATGACAACATCCATCAAAAGTTACAGACTTTCAAATGTGAGGAACGAGCAATGTTGAGAGTTGTGTATTTTTTTAAATTTTAACAAGGCTGAGACACATGCAAGAAGTTCCTACAGGTTGTATTTCAAGGGCTGATACTCGAAGCGAACCCATCAAATTGTTTTGAACAGCATGGCTGAGATGCGGAAGTTGCATTGTACACAACTTTACGTACCATTTGTTAACCTTCGGCTACACTACACATACAATAAAGTAGATTCGATGTCCTAGAATATAAGATTCGAAAACAACGCCTATTGCACAGTCCGTTAATAAGATGGGCAGAAGTAGGCATTGTTATTTCTTGTGGCAGTTTCTGTATCTTGGTTTCATTCACGATGCAGGCATGAGACTTGTTTTTTTCATTGAAATACAAAGTTTAAGAGTGAAATTATTGCAAGAAATATCAGAGACTGTTGCTGATGAAATGCCAAGTGATGGTGATAAGATGATGGTACTTACTTACTGATTATTGTGTCGCAATTGAAGTTAAGATCCAAGATGGCTCTTTCAGATAAAATATCTTGCGTTAGTTGCAGAGAGAGAGGACGTAACGAAGCTCTGAAATAGTCAAATCAGGGAGAAAATGATTTGGGTGTTGATTTTCCGATTGATTCTCTGCGCAACCTAACCTCAATTATTCCCCGCAATGTTTACGTTCGTTGTTGAGAGACGCAAACTCTTTGATGCAATTCGTGAAGCGCGAAAATTCAAAAATGATGTTCAAAGGGGGAGGGCGGAGATCTGCGTGAGGAATGATATCAGGATTTTTCAGATAGAAGTTAATTCAGTCATTTCGAAAAATTGTTTAAGTAATTTCTTTCACCTTGATGATTTTGACCAAGGGGGGCATTTTGACCGATTTTTGCCAGGCGGGCATCCCTTGGTTTGGGCTCCTTGGATGTCAGGTGGGTTAGCCCCCGTTGGATTGGGTACCTTGGATGCCAAGGGGGGCGGTCCCTGGGGGTTGGGCTTCATAGATGTTAGGGGGGTGGGAGATGCCCCAAGGGTTGGATTCCTTGGATGTCAGGTAGGGCAGCCCCCGGGGGGTTCGGCTCTTTGGATGCCAAGGGGGGTGGCCCCTGGGGGTTGCGCTTCTTAGATGTCAGGGGGAGCAGCCCCAAGGGTTGGATTGCTTGGATGTCAGGAGGGCCAGCACCGGGGGTTGGGTTCCTTGGATGCCAAGGGGGGCAGCCCCCAGGGGTCGGACTTCTTGGATGTTAGGGGGAGCAGCCTCGAGGGTTGGGTTGCTTGGATGTTAGGTGGGACAGCCCCCGGTGGGTTGGACTTCATGGATGTCAGGGGGGGGGGGGCATCCCCGAGGGTTGAATCCGATGGATGTCAGGTGGGGCAGCCCCCGGGGTTTGGGCTCCTGCTTGGATGTCAGGTGGGGCATCCCTGGGGGTTTTGCTCCCTAAAAATTACGTATCGCACATTGCTGAAAGTCGTACCCAGGAGCCTTGACTGCCTGGGTCCATGATTTGCCTTCAATTAGCCGGCTATGCAAAATGACTACCCTGACGTACGATAAGTGGTATCAGAATATAGCATTTAGATTACGGAGTGGGTTGAAGGCGCTCTTCTGTTTTTTTGTAAGAGTGGCCCTGTACAATGGTGATGACTAAAAATGTTCATAATTTTGGATTTTTCAATTGAGCCGTAATTTCGAAAAATGCATGAAGAATAATCTTTTGATTATTAGATAATAACTAGGGGGCTACGCCCCCTGGCCGCTACGCGGCCCAACCCCCTGAAGGCGCTCCGCGCCATCAATGGGCCGCTTCGCGGCCCTATTTTTACCCTTTTATCAGTGTTAGTTTTATTTTTCCCCTAAACAATTACGATATGAGGTATACTTTAATTTTAAACTTTACTTAAAATTACTTTAAAATTAAGAGGACGCGTTTCGGAATGACTGCTTGATGAAATATTGCAGTAAAACAATGAACAATGATAGTCAGGTAATAATTATAATTCAGGAGTCGGGGATCGAACCCACACCGAGTTCATAGTGAGCGCATTTGACGTCTTTGACGACTCGGCCACCGCTCAATATGAAGTCGTCAGTGCAAATCTTGTGTAGATAAGTGTAGATCTGATGCGCAGGCTACACAGCTACTGCGCAACCTCCTCGACCACTGCGCATCCTCCCGCGCATAGCGGTAGCAGTACCGGAGCATTCTGTAAACTCACTCACTTTTATAACGTGATTTTAAAAAAACCTGGGTCCTATTTCCAAAATCGAATTAGAGCGGGCTCATCTAGGGCCAATTACCTGACGATCTACGCAAAAATCATGGAAATCGGCCCGCTAGAACGCTCAAACGAACTATGACAAAAAGTATAAATTTACATTGTTTAAATGGGAGAATTCGCAACTTTACCACGTAATATAAAAAAACCTGGTCCATATTTTGAAAATCTGAAAAGAGTTGGCTAATCTAGAGACAATTGCCCGTCGATTGCCGCAAAAATCATGAAAATCGGCCCGGTAGAAGGCTGGAACTAAGCGTTACCAGTTACGCAAAATTAGGAGGTCTCGGAGCTTATAGTATAGACTAGGGGGCTACGCCCCCTGGCCGCTACGCGGCCCAACCCCCTGAAGGCGCTCCGCGCCATCAATGGGCCGCTTCGCGGCCCCATTTTTACCCTCCTATCAGTGTTAGTTTTATTTTTCTCCTAAAAAAATACGATATGAGGTATACTTTAATTTTAAACTTTACTTTAAATTACTTTAAAATTAAAAGGACGCGTTTTGGAATGACTGCTTGATGAAATATTGCAATAAAACAATGAACAATGATAGTCAGGTAATAATTCAGATTACATGTGTCGGGGATCGAACCCACGCTGCGGATATAGATTACGCATTCGACGTCTTAGACGACTCGGCCACCGCTCGCCATGAAGTCGCAGGTGCGAATCTTGTGTAGATAAGTGTAGAGCTGATGCGCAGGCTACCCAGCTACTGCGCAACCTCCTCGACCACTGCGCATCCTCCCGCGCATAGCGGCAGCAGTCCCGGAGCATTCTGTAAAGTTACTCACTTTTATAACGTGATTTTGAAAAAACCTGGGTCCTATTTCCAAAATCTAATTAGAGCGGGCACATCTAGGGCCAATTACCTGACGATCTACGCAAAAATCATGGAAATCGGCCCGGTAGAACGCTCAAACGAACTATGACAAAAAGTATAAATTTACATTGTTCTTATGAGAGAATTCGCAACTTTACCACGTAATATAAAAAAACCTGGGCCATATTTTGAAAATCTGAAAAGAGTTGGCTAATCTAGAGACAATTGCCCGTCGATTGCCGCAAAAATCATGAAAATCGGCCCGGTAGAACGCTGGAACTAAGCGTCACCAGTTTCGTAAAATTAGGAGGTCTCGGAGCTTATAGTATAGATGTTTTTTTTTTTTTTTATCTTTTCTAAGTCTTATTTTAAAAAAGAGAGCCCAAACGCTCGGTTCAGATTGTGGATTTTAAGTCTTCTTGCTCTGGTCATCCTATTCTTATGTAAAACTGAAAGAGTCGCAAGATCTTAACTTTCTCAAAAGCGGTTGTGAATTCAATAAGTTTCGCATGGATAAAATGAGCTTTTGTCGATGAACTGTGAATAATCAGCACTGAAGAAATGACACTTTGTCCTCTGGTCCATTTGAAAGGCTTAGAGCGAGGATGGATGGAGCATGAATGTCCTCCGGGTTTTTATACGGGCACTATATACGTATAACGTACACTTATAGATGTCTGTAGGTTTCTAACGGTATATTATGCCAAAGTGTTGGAGGAAAAATAGGAAAGGAAGTATTATACCTTTACAATTTTTTGAGAGTCCAAGCAGAGACGATATATGCTAGGGACGCCGCACTGTCTTCTTGCCTACCTATGGTGTAAAAGTTACCGAAGGAAGCCAATTCTCTGGTTCACTTATTGATGACTCACGGTATTGGATCAACTATAGTTTCAAAACAAGTTTTAAGTATGAAAAAACTCTATTTTTAATCTTAATGATCAAGAGCAGGTTCAAAAAACTAATAATTGCAGAAATGCGTATCTCGTATTCAAATGTCATTTTCTGATCCTTCCATGCTTGATCTGGCCATATGAGATCAAACTAAATTTTATCTGACGAGGAATTGTAAGCGTGAAACTCTTTTTTCAGTCTTTAAATGATCCAAATCCGCCAACAACAGATTTAACATACTAATTGTAAAAAGCGTATCTTGTGATTAAGTGTCAATTCTTACGTGCCGAAAACGTGAATCTCGGCATTTCTGCCGTAGGTACTTTCTAACAGTCCGAGGAATCATTCAAAATGCTGATAGAGTCTGAAAAAACATCTTATTCTTGCTATCCTCAAGAATTATTACCCTTCTACTAACAATAAAGAGGAATGTGGAGGGCGCGGTGGAACCAATATAAAACGCCTTCAACTGCGTGTGATACTGTGCAACACACCAAAGTTGATATAGTTGTATTCTTAGGTTCAAACCTAACTCAGCAGCAATTTTGACGCCGAGCGGTGTGAAATTCTCAGTTTTCGTGAATTTCGTCCTCGAGGAACGAATACAAGCGAAGATAAAACGGCGTATAATATTGCTTGTCATGCGATCTACGGATGTCAAAGAATGTCGCTCTGGTCATCCTCAAGATCTGCCTTTCCGTAGCCGCCGCAGTTAATTTTACATCCTGTGAATGCAAATTCAACTGCGGGGGCAGTACAGTTGCTAGCTGTCTTGAGATCAACCAGACACATTTTTGACATCCTAGAGTGCTGAAACTCTCAGTTTTCGTGATTTCTTCTCGAGTGAAGTAAAAGCGGGAGATGTATAACCGTGCGTAGAAATTAATTACTTGTCATGCGATCAACGCGTGCAGAGCGAATATCACTCAAAGTCAACACATCAAGACTTCACATTCCGTAGGGCGCGGCTGAACCAATATAAAACGCCTTCAACTGCGTGTGATACTGTGCAACACACCAAAGTTGATATAGTTGTATTCGTAGGTTGAAACCTTTTTCGAGTGAATTCCTCTACCACATCAGGTATGTCAAGGTTGCTAACTGTTAACAGCAAAGAGGAATGTAGACAGTTTTTTTACACTCTCCTGGAAAATCGTGTTTTCAGATAAACGCACCTCTGCACTTCCACCATCGATTTGCGACGCTATGTTGATAATAATCCCTGTTGATTGCAACTGAACCTACCTAAAGACTGTCCATGTTGCGTGTCCAAAAAATGAAGGAGCTTCGGATTTTTGCATTTTTTCTGGCATGTTCTGATCATTAAGCAAAATGCACTGGTGAGGTGTTGGGCGTTTTTTCCCCTGCTTAGCAAAGGACGGCTAAAATCACGGTGTATCTCAACTCAAAAGTTTATTTTTTATGTCGGGAAGATGATTTTCATGGCCGGTCTAGCAAAAATGGAAGACAGAAGTTGCAAAATCAAAAATCCGTTTTTGACACGAAATTGATCTATTCTGAACTCCCGAAGTAAATTTTTATAGGAATCTTTGGTGCTACATTTCACAGAATGAGTCACTAAACGGGGTATAAGAACTAAATGACCTCAACCCACGTTTCCTCATAAAAATTTCACGATGAACATTTTGAACCCATGAAAACCTTTAAAATTCGCTCACAAGTGAAAGCTTAGACAATGGTTTTTCAAATGCACAGATTTTATAATGAAGTATGAGTATGCAAAAAACTCTTCTTGTTTTACTCATATTAAGGAAATTTTTAATATTTTCACCGTCCTCTACGTGCAATTTTGATGGAGGAACGTGTGTTGTGGTCCTTAATTTGTCCTGTCTAGTAATCCATTGGGTTTATCTTTAAAAAAAAATCGTCCCTTTTATAGTGATGGAAAAATAGCAATAACTCAATCTTGAAGTAGTTACGATTAAAATTAATTTCCATTACTACTTGCAACAATCAGTTATGTAAATGGGAACTTGGGACACATTTAAACCTTATTAGAATTTTGAGTCAAATAAAGCAACTCAAATTTCCAATTCTGAATGACCTAATAACTAGATCCGGACCTTTATAATTCTGAAAAAATCTCAAATCATTATTTATCCATTTCCATGTTCATTGAAGTATGACACGGTTATTCCTTTCATATCCTATCGTCATAGCGTCAGTTTCTTTTCGAACCCACAATCGTCAAAAAGCCCTTTTTCAGACGAGCCGCGAAGTTCCTGTATTCTTAAATGCATTTTACAGTTCATCCAGAAGGACATTCTCACTTTTAACGACTAAGCACAGGTTGTTTTACCTCACATTTCATGCAGGGCTGATATTGTGATTATGATGAGAACAGAACGACGAATTGAATTTTTACTAAAGTTTACTAAGTTACAAAATATAATACACAAACTACGTAGGTATATACAGTTGTATTATCAAAAATATCGGTACACTCAATTAAAATTCCTAAAATTATTCACACACAAAGTCTCGGTAAAATCAATTTAAATAAATGTACATTTTGAAAATGGGGAGCTGAAACAGACTATACAAGTTCAAAACCACGGCATAGACCTACAATTATTTACAGACTAGCTTCTGGTAAAATCGATTTAAATAAATACACATGTCTTCTATAGAAGGGTAGCTAAAATGGACTACAAATTCGGATCCTAAATACAGGCATCCTCAAATTGCAAATGAGATATTATATTCCAAAAATGCTAAATTTTTTTATTATAATTACTTTGATTTTCCCCAAGGCTCAGATTGAGAAAGAGCAGGAAGAAATACGGATGTACATTATTCACATTTACACTATTTTGCTAAGGGAAGTTTCCAGACAAAAACAATTTTCTGCGGGATAGGATTACTCATCGGCAGGGCAAAGTTAGGAACAATTCCACCTTCGTACTCATTAGAAGTATTTGAAACCATTCTCCCCTTTAGTGATTCCTTTCTAGAGAGTTAAAGGTCTGGAGATATTTTAATATCAGCATGCAAGATATTTTTGAGCAGTCTGTCAAGTACAGTCAGTACAGTAGACTAAGTAGTCGTGTACCTACTTGATGGGACTATAATATCTTTTGCATGTATAAACTTTTCCTTTTTTTGTGTCCTTTTGTTGTCCGTTTTAGAGCTTTCAATGCAAATTTTCAGCAAAATTCTTATCGAGGCAACGAAAATCCTCGTTGTCTTCAAGGAATGGAAAGGTCTTATGGCTGAAAGAGTTAAAATATATTTTAACTCATTCAAAAGTACCGAAGTCCACGTTTTTGAAAATCTGTCACTTCATTCTTTAATTCAAAATTCCCTTCAATGCCGTTTGTTGTAACACCTATTCCACTCGTACTGAATAGGAATTCAGGGCTAAAAGTCCAACACTGGGATTCGACACTCTTATTCCATTACGGCCCACCATTACGGCCTTGTCCACGCGAGCACGGTTCAAGTACTTTCAGGCAAAATTGTTCGAAGAACATGTAATTCACCTATAACTTGTTCCTGGAACCCACAATTCGCGGAACTAATTCGTCCAAACTGGGCTCGTGTGGAAAAGGCCTCCAAGAAACAACCCGGTATGAACATCCGGACCTCGACAAATTTTCTCCCCTAAATTAAAAATCTTGAAAATTCAAGTATTTTTTTTTTCAAAATTTTCACAAAATTTTGTTAGCATTTTCAAGTTGTACTTCTGAAAATATTCATGAAAAACACCTCTAACTTTTTTTTTTTAAAAAAAAAACAACAACAACAACAATATTTTATCCAGGTAAATTTGGCAACATTAAAATACTCATACGGCGTTTTCTCTCAAAATTTTAATTCAATCAGAGTGAAGACTTCTCCGTATTGCACAGTTTCCTCCAAGTGGTTCACCGAGATAACGCTACCTAGAAACTGAAATTATCAACCCAGGTGATAAACTTGACAACGCCATACGACGCGAAACACGTCAGCGGCGTGGCGAAAAGGAGCTTCCGGAAACCGGACACGAAGCCCTGGAAGAGACCCATGAACATAGATAGCGCCACCAGGGTCCGTGTCTCCAGCTTATCCGCCGGGATCTCGAAACCGAGCAGGGACAGGTACGCGCTGACCAGCCGGAAGAGGTGTCGCCGCATGACCCTCTGGAAGAGCTTCTGGATCTGGTCCACAGTCCGCTTCTGGCGGCGATGAGGCCTGCCGGGCACAGAGGACCGGCGATGAGGCCTGCCGGGCCCAGGGGACCGGCGACTTCGGCGGAGCCCACGCTGCTGGCGACGAAAGAGACCGGTCTGGAGGCCGGACAAGTTGGCGTCTTGGGCGAGGAACCAGTTGGATCCGTTGAAGTCCGGGCCTGGATTGGTGGGCGCGCTGACGAACTGGCCGAAGGTGGGCGCCGGCTGCCAGTCCGGGTCGAGCAGGTCGTACGTCACTTCGGGCGGGTAGGTCGTCTCAGGCATGCCGGTCATGTCGGTCATGTCGCTGCGGTCGGTGTTGGGCCCGGCGTCGGCGGTCCGACCGGAGAAGGCCGTCACCAAGGGGAAGAACGTGAAGAGGCACCAGAACATGCGGAGCTCCGGCTGGTAGATAAGGTAGATGCTCCGCATCCGTTTGAAGGTCCGCCGAATGTTGGTCATGTCCATGTAGCTGCTCAGGCGCATGAAGCGGCGCGAGCTGAAGGAGCCGCTGTCGGTCCCGTTGAACCAGTTCGTCGTGTTCGTCGCGACCGTTCGGCTCGAGTCGATCGTTGCGTTCCCTGGGTCTGTTCCGTTGCCGGGGAAAGGGATCGTCTCGGAGCCAGGCCGGATGTCCGTCAGACATTTGGGCGCGCAGTTCGTGCACACGCTGCAACAGACGAACAAACAAACAAATGAGAAAGAGAGAAATATCCAAGGATTCATTTTGAAAGGAGTTCTAGCCAACAACTCCACACTGAAAAAAAAAAAACTCCGGTCTCGGAAACCGTACTTACGCGTTATTATATAGACATACCGTCCGGGTTCCGGGCTCAGAGGCTGCAAATTCCGGGCGTAGCACCCGGAACAATCGAGGCTACGACTCCAGTACCCGGAACTTTACGTCTTTGAAATATTAATTTACTGATATTTCATGATTATTGTGAGGTTCCTGTTGAATTTTTGAAAATAATCCTGAAGCTTCTTCTAAAACTTGTTGATAACGTGCTTTAAAAAAAAAAAAAAAAAAAAAAAAAAAAAAAAAAAAAAAAAAAAAAAAAAATTGACGAGCTAAATCGGACTACATTCTACAACGAGGAACAATATTTCTGGTCCAAACATTAAAGTACCTATGTTCATTGGTAAACAAATAGCACGTATGTTGTTTCGAAAATGTGCCCGTAAGGAATAGTTCCTTTTTGCAGAATATAGTTCTATTGCTCTAAAGTTTTAGAGCAGCTTTTTGGTGGTGAAATCCTCGATCCTCGTATCTTGATTGCGTCCTAATTCGACTATCTGCTTCTATTAATTTTTATGAAGGAGAACAAATCGTTATCTAAAACGCATCGAATGTATCGTTCTATCGTTCGTATCGTTCGTATTCTGACATGAGATAGTCGGAGCGCCTTCAATCTTTTGCATGCCACACAGATACCTTTCAAGCACGAATAGTTGCATCATAGACGGATGAAGGGGTCACCATGAAGGTTGCGTCGCGTCCGGCGGTTGTGCGATGAAAATCGGGGGAGCGTTTGAAGCTTTATATTCTCTGAGAGCACGCCAGTGTTCGGAAATGAATAGCTGCCAGATTGAAAGCCTTTTGCGCACTTGGAAATATATTTTACGGGAAAAGTACTGATATTTCATTGCAAACGGGAAACCGTGCGGAAATGGGCTCCACGTGGACTTTAATCACATTTTTCTCATAGGAAGAATTCAAACGCACTCGAAAATCAAAACATTATACCTCTGTCGTGAAAAAATGATCGTGCTTTTGCCCGTGCAGTGTTACCAATGCCTAAAATTTCAATTTGTTTTTGCAAGTTATCATCTCTTTTAACGGATCCGGTCATGATTTTTATGAAAATTGTGACTAAGTCGCCACAGGGAGTCCGGCAGTTGATGAGAGACGTGTATGAAACCGATAAATTTGATACAGCTAAAACGGAGGTATAATTGGAAATCCTTTGGGTAATGGACGCACCGAATGATATCGTGATGGGATTTGCGGACCATCTGACTCCGATAAAGATCAAAGTGGAATTCAAAAGGACTCCTCCGGTGCAAATTTCAGCCTTTTGACGATCGCCATTAACATTGTAGTCAAATGCTCTTTTAAAAAAAAACTTGATTTCAACTCATTTTTACTTTCTCGCTACCCTAGGGTAGAGAATGTATTGCCATCTTCCAAGGGGGGAAAAAAGTTGAAACCTCATTATTTCTAGACGTTTTAAGGTCCCAGGAGTCAAAATAACCATACTTGAAAAAATGTGTGTCCGTCCGTCTTTTTTAAAATTGACAGTGAGCAGCACTGCACAGTAAGGTAAAGGGACTTATGTGTTGTTTTAATATGGGAAATAGAGCACAAAGCAAAGACATTGAATGCACAAAGTCCCTATCCTAAACGGCACGTAGTTTTTGATTAGATTTTATTTGGGACACATTGACTTAATCTTCGGGTTGAAAACTGCGACGTCGTAAAAAATCGTGAGATACGAAAGTATGTTAGTTCAGCAGGACACTCTCTTTATCCCATGCGCGCTGGTTGTTAAAATTGATAAACAAAGCTCTAGACAAAGAAGACATAGGGAGTATGCAGCGATCCTATTGGTTAAAATGGGGGTTAATGATGGACTAACTATTTATAGGGTCTCCCTTAGGTTGCCGTTAGTTAGTTTACTACCTACTCCCTATGTCCATTGCAACCACCCGCTCCCTCCACAATTAGATTCCTCCAAATCCCTTTTGTCCTCTTTGTCTACAGCTTTGTCTATCAGTTTTAACAATTAGCTCGCAGTTAGTCTGGGCTTAACCCAAGGTTTCGGTTGATTTTTTATGAAAAACGAAATCCATTTGGCTGTCCTTACCGAAACCCACAGTAACCATAGATACGTTAAAACCTAACTGTGTCGAGTTACGAAAAGGAGCAGTAAGTTCAAATGCAAGTTTTTGGAGAAAAAACTCGCTGCTGCCCAAACAATAAATCTTATCGTATACTATGCTCCGTTTTGCGTAAAATTGTCAACAATCATCAAAATATTGTGATTAATTCAATCAAATGGTAAAAAAACCGAATAATTTCACGTCCGAATTTAAAAGGGACTGATTCATTTTACGTAATCCAAGATATCCGCATGTGCAATCTTCTGCGTAATTGTTAAGTTAAGATTGCCGAGAAAAGAAAACAATTATAAGATTAGCCCGTTTTGCAAGAGCCAGCAGTGAGTGCAACTCTTGCGGGGTGATATTGATTTACTATTGATGTGTCGAAATGACGTCAATCAATGACGCATATTCATTGTCCTTCAATAGCTCATGTATTTTACGTAGAGTGAGATCTTTTTCTTTTTGCAGAATCGGAATCTGATGTTAAAAAAAAACACAAAAAGAAAACTACTAGATTTTGAAAATATGGACGTTGCTGCTTTCTTCGGCACCATGGAATAATAGGCATTCAATCCAGAGCGTCCTCTTAAAATTCTTTCATTTAAACGCCATCTCCGGTATTCCTCTCCCGGCTAATGAAAAACTGTTGAATCTTCTATTCTAATCATTTGTCGAACCTCCTCGATAATTTAAATGTGTACCTTCCTTCCTTCACCTTAACTTGTTCCGTCCCCCTCCTTCTCATTTGAGGAAGGTTCTCGTTGAGGGAGGGTGCCATAAAATTACTCCAGAAACACCGTCCCATGGCTCCAATATTATCTAACACCGTTGCCATGACATTGTTTTGCAATATTATAGGCAACGATTCTGACTCGCTTGAATGTTTTTTGAAACAAAAGTGGCAGATACAACAAAAAATCATACTGTCAGGAAATTCTTTCAAGATGTCGAAAAATATTGATGCTGAATAAAAAAAATGCGTACCTATCTTTATTCTATAATCCCCAATTATTCTTCACTTATTAAAAGGAAAATTCAAAATCGTATCGCCTTGATTTCTTATTAATTTTTTTAAAAGTGAAGAATCCTCACAGAAAATGGTCAACATTTGAAACAAAAATGTCAAGTATCAGCCGACAAGCATAAATCGAGGTAATTCTATGACAACTGTAACAATTCTGAGAATATTGATGGCGAAAGTGAGAAATGCATATTTATCTCCATTTTTATGATCTCCAGTCATTTCCTTTATTACTACCATCAGAACAATAATCAAAGTATCTCCTTGATTTTTCGTGAATTTTTTTTTAAAAAAAAGTGAAGAATCTTCACAAAAAATTCGAGGGAAACTGTTCGTTGGTCAGTATATTTTCTCAGAAAAGTGAGGTATTCGTAATGTTGCAAATCAAAGGTACACATTTTTCGACTTAATACCTTTTTTAGGGTACAAGCAATGGCTTAAAAAATGACTTCCCTCAGTACAACGATTTTTGTGAAATTAGAAAAAAAGGGCGTTTATATTTAGTATTTTGGCACCGCGACAGTTCTCCATCCTGCGATGAATGTAAGGATATTCTAGTTGAATCTGGCAAGTATGCAAGTACCGCTATGATATTCGACAAGGTATCAAGTCGAGATTAGATTTCATTTGCGAGAGGAAAGTAAAATCATTAACCCTAGTCACCCTTCGGGCTTTGAGCAATTCAAACGCTAAATCGTTTACATTGCGCAAACATTGTTACCGGAGAACATTGAGGAGCGAATTGCGCAAATGGAAAATTGAATAAAAACCCGAGCCAATGAGGCTCGAGGAAAACATAGGTAGCCGCTTATTTGTGTTGAATTTAGGAAAGAATACGTATAGTATTATTTTTTTTTTTCATTTGGAATTTTCGTTTGCAAGTTCGTGCGAGGTTGACGTGATGGAAGGGAACAAGATTTTATTTTTGCAAAGAGTTGAACTCAAGAGCAGGATGACATAATTTCATGAAAAATAAAATCTTGAAATTTCACGTGGAATATTTCATAAAATTCCGGAAATTTATGAAAGATATTGAAATATACTGGTTCCTTTCGATTTTTGTATGTTTGAGTGCAGGTTGCATCCTTTAGCTCCTGAAAAATATGCAATATTTCACAGCCTCGTAAAATTTCATGAAATGTTTTACCTACTGAAAATTCCAATCCTTCATTTCTTCCTTACGTTTCATGCCACCCTGCTCAAGAGTTGCTGGCTGGTTGCAGCTTCAGTAGCAATTACGGCATACAAACGAATTTTTTCACCAACAAAATAATGCGTGAAAAAACGTGCTGTGATCCATTTAGTTTAAACGAGCTTATAATCATGTAACTATTTGGAGGTGTAAGAAGATTGTTGGCCTATTTGACAAAACGAGGACGCTCCATTCAGCACGATTCCATTTTTAGAATTTTTGAGCAAGTAGGAGAGTTTGTAAAGAGCCGATTCGAAATAATCCGGGTTTCCCCTCTTTTTTGTAGCTCAATTTTTATATGTAACAAAAGGACTTATATTGTAATGTTAATTCAGTATTATGATTTGTTGACATGACTCAATGATTTAATTAAGTAATTCATTAATAAAAGTACCAATATTTAGGCTTTTACGATTAATTCTAAAACCCTCGAGCGTGGTCCCGCTAACATCCCTCTCCTTTCTTCCCTTAATAGAGGTAGTGGAGAGAAGGTGATAGAGATGTATGAATTTCGCAAGCACTTAGCAATTGTTTTAAGTTAGCAGGTGGCTTTCGTATTGTTTCAACAAATTGCAATGTTTCGCAACGGCATGGAAAAGGTTTGGTTGGAAATGACCTTAAAACCTTGATCTCGAATCGGAGTGCCTTCATTTTTTTTTGGTACATTACGTTTTATCACGGAGTTGGTTTAGTTGCCTATCCTACAGCTCCTAAGGACACTGTTTTCACTACACGCTCACGCAAGACAAAACGTCGCTCCTGTGACGTAAGGGCCTATCTCGATTTCTACGTGACCCCTGTGCTCCGTATAACGCCATGCTCTCTGGGGCTCATAAGAAAATTGAGACTCACCCTTACGTCAGAGGAGCGACAAAAAGTCCGGGGAGTCCAGAGAGTGTTGCCTTTTCTCACACCCTGGAAAAAAAAACACATTGGATCTGGAGTCCAGACTCTTGAAAGCTTTGACAAGGAAAAATTCTCTTGATTCAATCAGATTTTTGCTTAAATTAAAAGGAAATCCGCTCAAATTAAGAGGCTTGGTTTTTGATTTAAGCAAAAATCCGATTGAATCAAGAGTATTTTTTCTTGTCGATGTTTTTAAGAGTCCGGACTCTAGATCCAATGTGATTTTTTTTCCAGTGTAAGGTCTCTACGCTCGGTTTAGAGAAATTCAGAAACAGGCAGGGGCACAATGGTTAAAATTTTAATATATAACGATCGAATTAAAAAAAAAAAAAAAAAAAAAAAAAAAAAAAAAAAAAAAAAAAAAAAAAACAGTAAACGTTTTATTACAGGGGTTACAAGTTATTTGATGTTGCACTTTTCCTAAACCAAATCATTTAAAAGTTATTTGATTTTACCTTTTTCCTAAACCAAATCGTTCGTTCAAGATACGCATGTTTTCAAAGGTTATCCAAATACTCAAATCCCTCATGACACTTCACTCCTGAAATTGCATTTTCTCATGTCAATTTTTGCGAGAATCGACCAAAAAAAACGAAATTTACAAGAAGATCTGACAACCTGAGTTGGGAGAAATGGCAACTTGGTGCATCCGCATAATGCTTCTCGTAGCTCGCTTGCAGTTTCATCGACAACGTTGCGACCTGCGGCCGAATTATCGATTTTGCATCTCATCGCGCGTGGCTAGAACTTGACCGCCGAGACAACAACGCTGTGATGGATGCGCAATCCTTAATTACCCCTCGGTGCCGGTCCGTGGGGTAGGAATGCCTTACGCAATGGGAGAAAGTTATTGTAGTGATGACCCTTTATCGATTTCCTTTCTGCTCGTTCGCGCCGATATTCAGACAGTGAGTCTGTGGCACGTTCTTTCCTTTTGTTGCATCGGATTTTATAATTGAATTCAGATCCATCGCGATGACTTTCCGATGACGATGAGAATCCCCGAGAGCTTTCCTCGGATCGTCTATTTATACGGCGAAAGCGCAGAAACGCGTATGTATCACGCTTTGCGACGCTGCGGACTCGCTCACTGAAAAAAATGGTATGCTGTTTTAGCACCTAGGATGTCAAAAATGTGTCTGGTAATCCTAAGATGCTGCCTTGATTGCCCATGCAGTTGAAATTGCATTCACAGGATGTAAAATTAATTGTGGGGGCAGTAAAGGCAGCATATTGGGATCACCAGACACATTTTTGACATCCCAGGTGATAAAACAACATATTATTTTTTTTCAGTGCTCTCAGTATGTTTAAGGTCATTCGATGGACGCCAAATTTTGTGTCAGAACGACATGTTATATTGTATTTATTAGTTCCATTTTTTCAGCTACTTGCCATTTTTCTAAAATTTTGAGATCGCGCAATTCTGTTGCCAGGAAACTGAAATATTCACTTACCAATTTTGACAAAGAAATTCAACGTATTAAAGGCGTAGTTTTTTTAGAGGAAAAATATAGCATTCGATACTGATATCGAAACTGCACACGAATACGATATTTTCTCTCTAAAAAAACCACGCTTACATTACGTTGAATTTCCTAGTCAAAACTGGTAAGTGAATTGTTCAGTCTCCTGACAACAGAATTGCGATCTCAAAATACAAGAAAAATGGTAAGTATCTGAGATAAACGAAACCAATCGATCCGATTTATCGCATGTCGCATTTCTCGCATTCGTAATTTTGGCGCTTACGCGATCTGGAAAATAATCGGTTCAATTATAGGTGCCATAGGAATTTACTTACTATTTCTAATCCAACCCGTTTTCCAATCTCGAGAGCTTTTGCACGAGGTCCTATTTAAAGTCACAAGACGTTGAACACGTTTAGGTGGGTTACTTACTTGAGCTGAACTGCTTCTTTATCGCCAAGAACTTCGCCGATTAGAAAACTTGCGATGACTATTGCTGCGTAGCAATATCCTGAAACAAATTAAATGGCGTGTGAATTTAATCGTTATTGAGGCAACCTACAGCACGATCGAATTGCGGTTACCCTCAGGGGCGAAACATTCAGCTGCTAACGTACTGTTAGAGCAGATGTGCAAAATAAAGTTGGGTTCTGAAAGGAATGAAGGAATCAAACCTCTGATGTTTAATACCGTAAGTTTGGCAAAACTGAATGTTTGATTACACGTTCCGAACGTGCCATGACACGAACCGAAAGTTTGGTCCAACAAACGGAATAGTTCGATTGAAGTCGAACACCCAAAGCTCAATTTGCACACAAGAAAATACACAATTTTCCATTCAGTTCACCCCATTCTTGCGCAAAATTTTGCTAATCGTCAGCTTATCACCAGTGGTGAGGCGTGAAGATCGAGTATCGATATTCCCCATTTGAAGCTGTCGTAAAGAATCGATTATTAAGGTGTTCGTTACGAACACCCTGTTTATCGATCCTTTTCCATAGGTTTTAATGACAGGTCAATCCATATATCGCAAAGCTCGCCACGCCACACAGTGGATCGAGTCGATGGGAGAGACAAAATTTGGAAACTTTAAAAGCTTATAAACCTATCTATACAAAACTTTGAGATTTTAAAAGTGGTTCTATCGGTTTCCTCGTGAAGTTTTCTACTACAACCATCCCTTAAAATTTACCAAAAGACGGAATTGTCATCAAAATTAGCAGTTTTCGTAAAAAAATTCATGTCGAACCCTTCTGATCGATTCGATCCTGTGCGCCACTGCTTTTGACAGCAGAGGCGGATTTAGCAATTTGGCAACACCGGATTTCCCCCATTTAAACCTATGCTAAATAATCGATTCTTGCAGGAGCACCTGGTTCCTCCAAGAATCGATACATTTCCGTAGGTTGAAATGGAAAAGAGACAATGTTGCCAATTCGCTGGATCCGCCAATGTTTGACAATCATGTGACTTTTCATTAATCGTTTACTTCTTGCGAGACAGTGGCGAGGAGTGAATGGTCGATTATCGATATTTCCCCATTTGAAGCTATGGTAAAGAATCGATTATCAAGGTGTTTGTTGCAAACGCCCTGGGTATCGATTCTTTTCCATAGGTTTAAATGGCAGATCCATTGATATATCGCCACGCCACTGCTGCGAGACTGAATCCAGATCATCGACGAACCGCACCGCACGTCCCTGACAGGGTCCTCATAAAGTATCATCGGTTGTCGGGGGTGGGGGATGGGGGCGGGGAAGGGGTGCGGTTTGGGGTGAAATGTAAGACGAGACGGATCAAATTTGATTACAATGGTCGTTTCATAGAGACTGAGGGCTGCGAGCGGACGGATCGAAATCAGATCAGTCGTCTGAGAAATGGCGGAAGTTGGGAATCTCGAGGCAAACTTTCCGTGGCTCCCGATCTAATCCCGTTTCGCGGGGAGCTTTCTGGAGCCGCTCGGTTCTCGATCCGGGCGAGCGCGAAAAATTGGTGAGCCGCGGAAATCCCGCGGGTGTCGCAATCCACGGCTCATGAGTTCGTGGCGATTATGCGCGTGCGAAACCGAGTTGCCATGTTGCCGCGTGCGCGCGGGACTATGAGCGAATTTTATTCAAAGTTCCGAAGCTCCCCGGGAAGCTCTGCCCGGTTCTGTCTCATCAATCATCAACACCAATGGACACTTTTGCCTACAGATTCGACTTATCAAACCCGTTTGGTGTTCAATGGATCGAACCTTTTTTAGGACCACCTATCGAGGAGGCACCAAAATCACAAAGGGGCATTTGAGTATTACACTGCCGTGCTGAGGAAAAACGCTGTATGAACATTCGGTAGTTGCAAAATTTCCTTTACTGAAATGTTCATTTTTTGAGGAAATTTGTGAATATTCTTCCCTGAAATTTTTAGAAACTTTGGGTGAAATTGTGAACAAAATTATCTGAAAAATTGGATGAAAAATATAAGTAAGTCTACAGGGAAGTCGTGTTTTATCAAAGGAAATTTGACATCTCCCGGTAAAAAACTATGATAAAAGCACCCGAGACTACTGTGTGTAGGGAGATTCGCTAATTCGTTCATATGCAGACGAATATGGAACGTCATTTTCTAGTGCAGGCAATGGTTAGCGTATTGGTGCGAAGTAGGAACGGTCGTGTTAGTTGAATTTTTGATTTGAGCTGTGCCGAGAAGTCTACCCGAAAGATTTACAGCTGGTTTGCACCAGGACGTATACAGTAATCATACATCGGTCACTCAACCAATGTAGTCGTGAAAAAACTTGAATAAGAGTTTACAAATATACCATAATATGGAAAAAGTTACCGGACATAGATCAAACCATGGAGAAACAGTTGATGCTGATGACCGAGGATTTTTGATTGAATTTATTTTTGATCGAAGATTCGAATCATTGACTTTTCACCGAGTGTTTGCGGGAAAAGTCCGTGAGATTGCCGGGAAACGTTAAAATTATCGGAAATGACATGCGAGACGATCTAGGCCAGAGGGGGAGTAGAAACTGAAGTCCTCAAACTATACAGGGTGATCCAGGGTTAAACGGCCAGAAGCATGTTCTATAGGTTAGAATAAGCCTTTTTTGGTGTATAAAGTTTTTTTTTTTTCCAAAAGTGCCCCCAGTCGGAGTTACGGTCCGCCCCCCCCCCCCATTTTGGAAAGTAAATCGTTTTCCCTAAATTTTAGCAAAGGTTGTGAACCAAATTTCATGAAAATTTGTACTCCCCTGTACTTTTTTGCCCTAGATTCCTAAATGATATGAAAAAAAAAAATAAAAATTGAAGAGGGGGTTTGTGGGGTGTTTCGGCTCCTACAGCCTGGCCGTTTAACCCTGGATTACCCTGTAGTTATAATCTTTGCTTGAACAATTCAAATAAGAAGGAGCGGAAAAAAAGAAAAGAAAAGCAGACGTCATATTTGTCTGGATATTCCGCTCAGGATGGATAAAATTGACTATTTTCTAGACGACGCACAGTAGATTGAGTCAATACGAGAGGTCGGACAAAATTTGGGAACTTAAAACGCTTAAAACTCCGTGTATACACAATTTTAAGGTTCTAAAAGTGGTTCCATTGGTTTCCTAGTGAACTTTTCCTACAACGCACCCCTTGAAATTTAAAATGTGACGAAATAAACATCAAAATTTGCAGTTGTAGTCAGAAATTTCATGTCCGATCTCTCGAATTGACTCGATTCACTTTGCGACCTTAGTCAAAAAAGGTACCAATCTATCGAACGGTAGATAATGGCAATGTACGTGATCTCCATATGAAATGTGGCGCCACGCCAGAGGTTTTGCAACCAATCTTTACATCAACCTCTTAATGAGCGGTGATTGTGTCGGAAGATTAGTTGTTAAATCCACGGTAGTAATCACCTGTTTAAGCATCGGAAATTCATTCATATAGTATTACCTTGCATCCGCATCAGTAATGCGAAAGTAAAGGTTCTCAGCGACCACGTTGCGTATGACTACCCGATGGTCGTTTCCATCTCATGCGGAGGTGAGACTATTTAAAGTTCCTGAAAATTTCAAGGAAAAATATTCATAACTTTCCTCAAAAATAAACGTTTTATCGCGAAGGAAATTCTGGCAGCTCTCGAATGTTCATACGGCGTTCTTCCTCAGCACGGCAGTATACGTATGTATGGGTACTCTATGCTAGAAATCCTACGATCAGCGTCTGTCAGACTTGAGTTAACCTCTGCTGAAAGCAGCGTAGCGTACTCCTTGATATCAGTCGACCGTAAAAGCAGTCAGGAAGTCTGCCGTGCTAAGGAAGAACGCCGTATGAACATTCGAGAGTTGCCAAACTTCCTTCGATAAAACGCTCAGTTTTGAGGAAGTTGTGAATATTTTTCCTTTAAATTTTCAGATATGTTGGATTAAATTGCGAACAAATTGTCTGAAAATTGTGACAAAAAAAAATATTCACAATTTTCCCGGTGAATTTGATTTATATTGGAGGTAATATGGCAATATCTGAAGGCTCATACGGTGTTTTTCCTGAGCACCGCAGGAGTCACCTCTCACTCCCGGTGATCCTTTCCCCGGGGTGTAAATTGCACTCCGAGTCGAAGCTCGAATACCTGTTGAAGTCTAAGCAATCAAATTAGACGGAATAACAGAGTTTGGATGGAAGCTATAATCTCCTTCGATGGGAGTCATCCTCATTGCGAGATGTTTCTAATGTTCCGATAATGACGTCAATGGCATCTCAGCGAAGGAGCTCGCGGGGAGAATTCCGCGTAGCAGATCTCTGATATGCAACTTCCGGAGAGCACCGAACTTTCGGTAATTTAAAATTACCCGGCATCCCCTGCATCGGGCGCCGCGCCGGAGTCTGCTCAGGATAAAGACACGTCTGGCGCTTTCGGAGAATCACTAGCATACCTTCATTTGGACGTATTTCTGCCAAATGGAACTATGTGCATTGTGACGTGAGCCCTGTTATGCATATATTCTAATGGATTTCAGGGCTCATGTCTTAATGCACGTAGTTCCGTTTGGCAGAAATACGTCCATTTGTCTAATGATAAGTCGGATTACGTAGTTCGTGGCTAAACGAGACACAGTGGACCGAGTCAATAGGAGAGGTCGGACAAGAAGAAACTTTAAACGCTAATAACTTTGTTTATGGGTGGTTTCACGATAACAGAAGCCTGATTGTTCAAATTTCGCGCGCTTGGTCCTTTTCTGCTTAACGCGGCCCAACTGTAGTATGCATTTTTGAAAGCATGTTTTAAAATCCAGAAATTATCGATTACACATTAGGAGTGCTGAGGTATCACCTGAATGATTCCCAGTATAGAAGAACAACTTAATTTGGGGAAAAGGCTGCAAATAAAGAAAAAGGAATAAACAAAACCCGGAACGTTTCAAAATAATAACAATTTCATTATCAACCAGAAAATAAATTAAAAACAAAAACGAGCCGTCGCTCAGCTGTAATTGCGAGACCGAGACTGATTACCAGGTAAACAGACTCGGCACAGTGCAGCAAAATCAAAGCACACAAGACAAAGATTACAAAAAAGGATGGAAATTTAATCACCAGCTCCCTCTGGGAGGAAAAACTGGTGATAAGAGGCACAGAGACCATCAACATCAGCGCGGTAATTACAAAGTTTGTTCCTGCGCTTCAAGATATTCATCATTTCGAGGAGAAGACGCGGAAAATAACGCTTTTCGGAGGCTAAAATTTTAGCCCCCCCGAAGTCAAAGCGATGCACCTCTGCATCTTGGTGGTGCTGCAAGGCAGTCTTCTCCCCTTTCCCATATCGATGTTGAGAAAGCCTCTTTTTTAGTACCTGGGATGTCTGTCCTACGTACCCGACTTCACAATCCTGACACTGTACGTAGTAAACGACGCCAGCCACCAAGTCATTAGTTATTTTTGATTTCAAATTGGACATTAAAAAACCGAGATCGTTATATTTGGTATGCACAACAGAAAATCCATACTTTTTTAAAACATTTGCTAAGCTTTCCGACAAAAGGGGCACATATGGCAAAGAAATCAGTTTGTCAAATTTTATTTGACCCTTTTTACAACCATAATTTTGGTGTTTTCCACTTCCTTTTTCCCTCAACACTTTTGAGAATTCCCGATCAACAAGACTGGTGATTAAATTTCCATCCTTTTTTGTAATCTTTGTCTTGTGTGCTTTGATTTTGCTGCACTGTGCCGAGTCTGTAAACAATTTTCGAGCAACAATCTTATAGTTCCCCCCCCCCCCCCTACAATGGGGGGGGGGATCTCCCTATCTTTATAGTTTCTGAGAGAAACTGATGGTCGGTAAGACGCACAATTCGCTGCGCTAAATTGGTGACAACATTTTTCTTGTAAATTTCAGGCTGCACAGAAAGGTAATTTAAATAACGCCCTGATGAAGTTGGCTTCTGGTACCATTGGCAAACAGCTAAATTACCCTCACGATGGACCGACAGATCCAGAAAATTAATTTTGCCATCAATTTCCTCTTCCAGAGAAAATTGAATGGCAGGATTTCTAGAATTGCAAAATTACCAGTCTATCACCATCTATCTATCTATCTATATATCTTATCACCAGTTTTTCCTCCCAGAGGGAGCTGGTGATTAAATTTCCATCCTTTTTTGTAATCTTTGTCTTGTGTGCTTTGATTTTGCTGCACTGTGCCGAGTCTGTTTACCTGGTAATCAGTCTCGGTCTCGCAATGGGCCTGTTGCAAACTTTTGCTAGAGCAAAACTAAGAGTTGTTTCTTATAGATAATGCCTCAAAAATCACGATGAGCGCATCGGCAAACTCTGAAATGCACTCATAACTTCACAATCTGCGTAAGAAATTTGCGGTTTTTTGAGCTTCCCGCTTCAAAAACGATACTACGGCACAGGTGAACATTTTGTAAGAGGAGTCGTTCCATCGTCGGCAATAATCATCATAGCCGACGCCAATCCGCCAAAACACGTTTGATGGGACGAGATAACACCTGAACTGGATTAGACCAGATAACAATCGGTGTGTTAACGTTCATATTTTCCACGCCCGAATGGATTGACCTTGAACTCTCCTTGAATTACGCGCGGAACTGCGTGCAAGCGTCGGCCATGATGAATATCGCCGACGATGGAGCGACTCCTCTAACAAAATGTTCACCTACGCCGTAGTATCGTTTTTGAAGCGGGAAGCTTAAAAAAACGCAAATTTCTTACGCAGATTGTGAAGTTATGAGTGCATTTCAGACTTTGCCGATGCGCTCATCGTGATTTTTGAGGCATTATCTACAAGAAACAACTCTTATTTTTGCTCTAGCAAAAGTTTGCAACAGGCCCATTACAGCGGAGCGACGGCTCGTTCTTGTTTTTAATTTATTTTCCGGTTGATAATGAAATTGTTATTATTTTGAAACGTTCCGGGTTTTGTTTATTCCTTTTTCTTTATTTGCAGCCTTTTCCCCAAATTAAGTTGTTCTTTTATTATGTGTATTTTGGCTGATTAAGTTGTTTCTCATTCCAGTATAGACTTGCATTCACACTCAGAGGAAAATATTTGTGATACTGCGTTACTTCTGGCGTACATCAGAAATGAAGCCAATTTTTTTGTTGACTACGATACAGTTCGCGTTGAACTTACCACACAAACCAATGGAAAACAGTAGGAACTCGTGTAGCAACCTAAAACTTGGAGGTACTTTGTGTTCTACTCCTGATATTAACCAAACTTTTGTGTTATTTTTCCTCTGAAATCACGAATCGGGCTCCAATACTGCCGTGCTAAGGAAGAACGCCATATGAACATTCGAGAGTTGCCAAATTTCCTTCGATTAAATCCTTCCTTTTTTCCTTCGATTTTTGACGAAATTTATGTGTATTTTTCTTCATAATCTTCAGATGTCTTAGGTGAAATTGCGAACAAAATTACCTGAAAAATTGGGAGGAAAATTTTCATAAGTTTACCAGGATATTCTCGTGTTATCAAAGAAATTTGGCAACGCCTGAAGTCTCATACGGCGTTTTTCGTTAACACGGCTGAATACCACCCGGGCTTTCATAAAACACACTGTTTTCCATCTGGACTGCCAGGAGTGAAAACTAATTTCCGCATCTTATTTACACAACCCTCCCCTGCCGCAGACGACACAACTTTTTTAACTTTTCGTCCGCGGAAACGCCCGCACTCCTTCTCAATCATTCCGCAATGAAATCATCGCGTGGACCACAGCTTAGTCGCTCGCAGGTTGGCAGTGAAGAAAAACCTTCTGGCTGGAATATGTACGGAAAATCCCTTCGTCCCTGGGACGTGCAATCTCCAGGATTTTCGCCCTGCTGTTGCCGGTTCGAACATAATTTGCATGGATTTGAATAGCGGATTTCCGTGGGAATCCCGCGAGACGGCAGCGGTGCGTATTGAAACAGGTATCGCCGCGGCGCAGAAAACGGGGAAATTGAAAAAGAGTGTACGGCTCTCCCTCGCTGGAAAGATAAATAATATTTCACAGAGCGCAGGTTAGGACATAAATCCTCGCGCTCGCGACAAAAAAGCGAGAAAGCTGCACTGCGACTCAAATTTCGCGAGCGGGGGAAAAAAAAGAAAGAGAGGAAAAAACCCTCGGCGTAAATATGTTGGGAACTTGACGAGTAGCCACTCACACGTATTCCGGATCCCGGCGGCCAGTTGCCATACGGCCCTTTTTTAGGTCCATTTTTAGGGGTAATTTATTTCTTGTGCGTTTTTTTGCTCGCGGAACAAATTGTCGCTTCAATGGGGCAATCGGACGCACGGGTAACGGGCCAAGTAATGACTTTTTCGGCGCAGAACAGCCGCGGCACGTTAAAAAATCCATTTATTTTACTTTCTAAAGGGTAACACACTCTCATGAATATGACATTTGGACTTAATTTATCAATGAGGAACCATTAGTTCTGGCATAGGCGGATCCAGGGGGGCATGAAGGGCACGCCCCCCACGTTTATTCGAAAAAAGGAAAAAGAAAAAGGGAAGAAAGTAAGATGGAAGGAATGAAGGAAAGAAGAAGGGAGGGCGGTTATGTTGGTAATTTTTCATGTCGAAATTGACTCAAACTCCAAATTTAATGCTTTAAAATTTCGAAATTTCTTTAGCGGAAGCCCCCCGCATCCTGCTTTAGACCCCCCCCCCCCTTCGTTCGAAGTGCCTGCATCTGCCTACGATTTCTGGTTAATTATCGTAATTTCTTAGACGAGAGACCGTTACCATTTTTCCACATCTCAGAATTATCTTCCGCTAATTGTATTTTTACTAGGATACTATTGAAAATCTTTAACTGGAAGTTGCACCGATTTTTCCTCTGATCACACAAAAATGAGCAAAAGTTTAAACAGAAGCTGCACTATAATATTTTTGTAAAAAATTGCATTTTATGTGTCAATTTTGCAATATTGGAATGGAGGTACGTAACCTCGTCTAGGATACCACGAATTTAGCGAATTCATAGATAGAGAATGGCAAAACTATAAATATCTTAAATTACCCTGAAAGTCTCGATCTCTAGACTCTTTTCGACAAATGTTTGCTCGTAAAAAACCCGTTCCCTTGAAAAATCCCTAATTACACAATTTTTGCGGAAATAGGTGAAGATTTTTAATTTTAAGAATCCGTGGTAAAATTTGACAGAGACTTCGAGTGTCAGATGGAAATGAGATGGATGTAACGTAATTTTCTCAGGAAAGATTTTGTGAACTTCAACAAAATTTGATCAAACAAGTTTTCGTCAAAAATTATCAGTTGTCGGTATATTTTCTCGAAATCCTGAATGAAAATTGAATTGAGATTCATTAACGATATTTTGATAAGTAGACGGCCTTGTATAAAGTGTTTAGTCATATTTTGATGAAGTTTTGTAATGTGCCAGCTCCTAAAAATTATTTCACTGGAAAGCTTCCTCTTGGCATCTTTAAGTAAAGATTTATTTTAATTTTTATTCGTCCAAAATTTAGGTACGGTTATCTTTTCAGATCTAGAAGAGTTTTGCTGTAGTGTGCCCATCTCAGTTGCCTCTTTTTATTCTTGAGCCTTATTCAAAAGTTCATAGATTAATCATGATCAATAGATAAATCAGATGAAAGTATCTCCATCGATCACAGTCCAATGACGAGGGTGCGATAAAAGTTTCAAGAATCAAACCTGCGATAGTATCTGGACGCTTTGCACATCAATCCGACAACTTCAGTTCGATCAACGGACTCAATTTAATAATCCGGCTGCAGCCTAGACTTGATGCGTTTCAATCATCCTTCGAATCTTATCCACCGGACAAATCAAATTCCGGTCTATAATTGTTTCAGCTCTAACACAATAACGCATCTGTAACGCAGATACGAACTCGTGCGTTGGAATTTTTCATCCCATTTTTTCTGAGCCTCTCGTCACTTTTTCCTCGTGAGAATTTTGCAGTGTTCTTTGAATTGGCCGATTGTCTCGTCATTCATTTCTTTTCTTTTTTTAAAAGTTTCTCCATGAGGGAAAGGAATCGTTTACAAGTATGTGAACCACTAAGTACTCGGCGAATCCACCCAAAGTAAATTGAGTCTAAAAGGGTGAACCTTACTTTTTGAGAAAAATAGGGTGTGCTTGTCTATATGTATTAGCGCCTACAAGACTGCATGGATACTTCACGCATTGCGTCGAAGACAGTGCGGTCGCTACGGTCAGCAGCGGGCGGCGTGAAACGCATAGCGCCTACAAGACTGCATGAATACTTCACGCATTGCGTCAAATAGTGCGGTCAGCGCGGCGCGGCGGCGGAAGTTAAAATTATTAAACTACATTTATGTTTGTTCTTTCATAATTTTTTCGTCCATTTCATATGAATGGAAGGCCTTGTCCACACAGAGATGGGTTTAAGGAACTTAACTCTCGCGCCAAGTTTCGTGAACTTTCGCTCGTAGTGTTGACAGGGCTTTCGCAAAAAAATGTGTCTAACACTAACACGAGTAAACGCGTCTTATGCATCCCTCCCCCTCCGGCACGTTCACTTGATGGGTTTTATTGATGTTTCAAAACGACTGAGAAGGGGGCGGCAAAATACAGGCGGCCCATGGGTGGCAAGTAAGTAAACCTGGCCCTGCGGCGTTCTTCCTTGGCACGGCATAATGGACCAACTTCATGGTGATGCTCATGGAGTTTTCCAAAGTAATTTAAGAGGAGAGTCTGCTTTTTTTCTTTCTTTTTATTTCTTTTTTTAAAAAAAAACTTGGGTACTCTCCGCTAAACTTGATCTAAATATTTGTCCATAAAAACTAGTGTCAATGGCTACTTCCATAAGTTTATCCGACTAAAAGCACATGCTAGCGCATTAATGTCTCGATGGGACAAAGTTAGGACAAGAAGCACGATACAGAGGACAAAGCACACAAAATCGAGGAAAACAGATCGGAAGATGTGGGCAAGGATTGGTCCGCCGCGTCACTCCATTCCTTGAGAAAAGTTCCAATTTGGGGGTTAGATAACGAGTAAATGTTAGCTCATTTCGCGCGGAGTAGATCCCTTGGGTGTAGATGACGCCAAGTAATTTATTCCTCAATACAAGGCTGCCGAATTTTCCCGTATCGATCGGATATTCCACGGTTTGTTTTACAATCAACTCTTCCGAAGAGCTCAGATTGCAATAAACGGCGATTCCTTGGTAAGAATATTTCTCCTTCATCAACGTATTGTGGACGGAAAAAATTAAATTTCTGATTTAACAATTAAGTTGCTAAAAAAAGTGACTGCAATATTTCAACGTAGATTTCACAACAAAAAATGCTACTTTAACTACTATTGTAAGCTAATTTAACCACGGGGGTGGTTAAAGTAGCATATTTTTGTTGTAAAATCTACATTGAAACATTGCAATCACTTTTTTTTAGCAATTTAATTGTTAAATCAGCAATTTAATTTTTTCCGTGATGTTGTATGAGAGTGAAATTAGTTACATTTTTTCTTTCCATTGCAAATTGGTTTTCTTTCTAATACATGGAGTTCTTCTTACCTATTGATCGTTTACAATCGGCAATTACAGAGTAAATACGGTTTAAAAAACCTCCAAATTTTACGTCAACGGTAAAACTACGAAAACAAGGATCATTCCTTACAGCAATAAAATTCCGGTTGTTTCAAATATAATCCCTTGCCCATATTAAAAAGAAGATTTATTCTTGATTTAAACGAAAGTCATTTCTGGAGAGCATTAGTTTGTAAATTTTCCTTAGTTTAAATTTTATTCGCTGAATATCGGCACTAGCAGGAGAGGAGAATGTCCGAGAATGAAAATTTTTGATATTTACTTATTTATTCGTATTATGATAATACTTACCTACTTTCTAGATTCAGGTGGGCGATGAAAGAGTACAAAATTAAAGGGCATGAACTCCTTAAACTTTGATGTATTTATAAAAAAAGAAATAAATAAAAATTGAGGGGCTTGATCGTGTCGCTTAAAAGTTCTGAAGATTTGGTTCGTTAATCCAAAGCCAATCATTGAAAACTTTATCGTTACCTAATTGTTGGAAAGTTGACGACCTTAAACAAATTATTCCTCCCGCGTTTTAATCCAACGACTAAATGTAATAGAATTTTAGACATAATTCGAAGTATTTCACATGGAAATGACTTTAACTTTTCTGGAGTCATATCGTTATTAGTTAATCAAAATAACTTACCAAGCACCTCTCCGAAAACTCAACTTCCATTTTCAAACTTTCCCCCCTCTAAACGTAACACTGTAATCCACTTCCCAATGATGACTTTATCACTGGATAAAACCTGCCAGTTTTGACGAGACATTTGAGTAAAGGCAACATTTCCTTATCCTCTGTTTCTTCTTCCTTTTCTCAAAAAGGCTTTAAATTGCCACATTTACCAAATTTTTTAGATGAATGCAATGAGAACATGTTCCCTAAAGGTCAAAATCCGTGTCAATAATTAACGAATAATTAATAATTTACGAACGTTTGTTCATCATTACCTCAGGCTCTCTGAAGCCCTAAATTTTCATTTTTGTCTCAGATTATTCTACCATCTTACTGGGCCAATTTTCATGATTTTTGCGGCTACTGACAAAGAATAGTCCTTAGTCCCTGGATGGTCCCGCTCTATGCAGGTTCACTCACGGGAGCCTGTGAAACGGACCTTAGGGGTAGTTTAAGTATTATGTAGCGCACTTAGGGGAAGGGGAGGTTTACAAGGGGGGAGGATGGTCAGACCAGCGTTACGTAATCAAGGAAGGGAAGTGCAGGGCTGCGTTACACGGGGGAGGGGGGTGCAAGAAAATCGGAAAAAAGCGTTACGTACTACTTGAACGACCCCTTATTAAAGGGCGCGAAGTGTCCATTGAGGGTTGGACAGCGTAGCGATCAGGCGCACCCCCTAGAGATCTCTAAAACACGTTTATTGCACTGCTCTGCCGTGCTACGGAAGAACGCCGTATGAACAATCGAGAGTTGCCAAATTTCCATCAATAAAATGGTCATTCTTTAGGAAAGTTATGAATATTTTCCCTAAAAATTTAAAGGACTTTTCGGTGGGATTGCGAATAAAATTATCTGAAAAATTGGAAGAAAAATATTCACAAGTTTGCTGGGAAATTCGTGTTTTATCAAAGGAAATTTGGCAACGCCTGAAGGTTCATATGACGTTTTTCCTTGGCACGACAGTGCTGCCCTCGGTAAGACGGCGGCTTATTTTCTTACGAAAGCATTCAAATTTTCATGGATTTGAGCGGAAACTCGGCAATGAGAGCGGGAATTTATCAACGGCCTTAGCCTCCTCCACCCCGCCCGGGCGCCCGGGCCGGAGTGGCACAAGCTCATTAGACGCCGGAGACGACCGAAGACGCCCGAATTGATTCCCGACAATGAATTATGACCTCATGGAGGCTCCTTAAGCACCGTCGGGATTCAGCGTCGTCGGCTACAGCCGGTGACAATTTGCTCCTCGCAAACTAATTCTCTGGGGCATCCTGACGGCTCAGCCCGGGGAGAGCGCCGCCGTAGACGATGGGCATATTTTTCTTAACCGGTCGTCTTAGCATTGATCCATCGACTCCATTAGTGTGACGTCATCCCAGTGCGCAAACTCAGCTGCTCAACGGGATGGCCGTGGCGAGGATCGTATTCTGCCGTGCTAAGGAAGAACGCCGTATGAACCTCCAGGCGTTGCCAAATTTCCTTTGATAAAACACGAATTTCCCAGTAAACTTGTGAATATTTTTCTTCCAATTTTGCAGATAATTTTACTCGCAATTCCACCGAAAAGTCCTAAAAATTCAAGGGAAAATATTTTTAACATTCCTAAGGATGACCATTTTATTGATGGAAATTCGGCAACTCTCAAATGTTCATTCGGCGTTCTTCCATAGCACGGCAGTATTCATAGCCGTTCCTCAAGATGATTCGTCAAGTTTTCTGACGTGATCGAACTGGCATGCGAAATATCGCATCGATTAGGTCAAAAATCTTGGCAGATCTTGAATTTTGAGCCAAAAAAATGACGATAGCCCCTAGGCATAAGCCTAAAGAATTGTTTTAAACCAAAAAATTGGAAAAATTTAGAGCAAGAAAGCAGAATCATGTTTGAAAAAAAAAACCTCGCATTCGATATCTAAATCGAAAACTGTACATAGAACGCGTGATTTTTTTCCAAACAGGATTCTACTTACATTTCTCTGATTTTTGAAATTTTTTTGGCTTAAAACGATTCTATAGGCTCATGCGTAGGGGTTATCGTCTTTTTGGGGCTAAAAATGCAAAATCTGCCGGGATTTTTGACGGAATCGATACGATAGATTGCATGATAGTTTGACCACGTCAGAGAGCTTGACAACTCACCTTAAACAGCTTCTTCCTTTAGGAGGTTCACATTGTCATTATGGGAGGTTCAAGGAGATCCTTAACATGGCATCATAAATAGGACAATTCAATGTATTTCTACCAAACGGAACTATGCGCATTATGATGTGAGCCCTGCTTTGCATACAGGGTGTCTCACGAAAAACGAGCCACCTTGAATATCTGCCGAACGCGTCGGAATTTCGAAAAACGGTGAAATACGTGTTCGTTTATATCGAGGGGGACACCTTTTGGCGTATGCGACACTTTCCCAAACCGCGGGAGGGGCGCGGGGCGGGGGGTGCCCCACCCGTAAGTCGAACTTTTCAAATGGCACCTCTACTTTTTTATTTCAGAAATCAATTCTACGCAAAAAAACAAGCCACCCTGTCCAAACCGAATGTAAATCGGACAATTTTTCAGTGATTGACAGAGTTTGAAACATTTTTTTCATGCTCTTTTCAAAAATTTCCCACGCCCAATGGAATTGCTGTATCAAACCAAACTCTCCGCCAAAAGAATTCTTAAACATTGCACTTTCGATAAAAAAATAAAAAAAATCTGCTGCACTCGAAATCTGGAGCACGTGGAGCCCTTCTTTGCGACATTAAAATTCGTTATACCGAACATTTCCGAGGGGCGCTCATCGGGAGGGAGTAGTAAGTTTTAGACAAGAATTATTAATCTTTTTTCTGAAGCATAAGAAACCATGTCCATGAAGAAGCAGTTAAGTAGAAAATCAACGCACCGCGGAAAATTAGCGTTCTCTGAAGTATCAAGGTCCGGCTCAAGTCATTGACCCCGCACCCCCCCCACTACAAAGAAAGCTAATTCCAGTTTGTTTTTCTACTTATCTGCTTCTTCATGGACACGGTTTCTTTTGCTTCAGAAAAAAGATTAATAATTCTTGTCTAAAACTTACTACTCCCTCCCGATGAGCGCCCCTCGGAAATGTTCGGTATAACGAATTTTAATGTCGCAAAGAAGGGCTCCGCGTGCTCCAGATTTCGAGTGCAGCAGATTTTTTTTATTTTTTTATCGAAAGTGCAATGTTTAAGAATTCTTTTGGCGGAGAGTTTGGTTTGATACAGCAATTCCATTGGGCGTGGGAAATTTTTGAAAAGAGCATGAAAAAAATGTTTCAAACTCTGTCAATCACTGAAAAATTGTCCGATTTACATTCGGTTTGGACAGGGTGGCTTGTTTTTTTGCGTAGAATTGATTTCTGAAATAAAAAAGTAGAGGTGCCGTTTGAAAAGTTCGACTTACGGGTGGGGCACCCCCCGCCCCGCGCCCCTCCCGCGGTTTGGGAAAATGTCGAATACGCCAAAAGGTGTCCCCCTCGATATAAACGAACACGTCTTTCACCGTTTTTCGAAATTCCGACGCGTTCGGCGGATATTCAAGGTGGCTCGTTTTTCGTGACACACCCTGTATATTATTATGGGAGGGCTCATGTCCTAATGCATATGGTTTCATTCGGCAGAAATACGTCTAATTTTTGCCAACCTTGGAGTATGACTTTCGTGATGGATATCGTGGATGATTTACCATAGCGAAAAGTTCATAATACGGAAGAAAATATCTGGCGAGCTTTGTAAATTTTATTGTAGGTACTCAACTCATATACCTTACAGTCGGTCAAAATAATTGACATTTTTCCGATGAATTGATTTTCGGTTCAGGATTCGATTCTCCCCACAGAAAGACATTTTGATACTGACATTGAGATGAGGTGAAAAAGTTAGAATTTAGCACCACACCGAAAAAAAAGGATGCTGAATTAACATATTGGATGTTAAGAGCATTCCAATGTCGCTAACCTTGCAAACATAAACGATCACCTAAACTAGTTTCACCTCTACTCCCAATAAACTATGAATTCAAGACGAAAATTACCGTCGGAATGTTTACTTTTTGCAAAGAATGTACCTAAGTTGCACAATCCCAGCAACATTGAAATGCTCTTAGTTCCTTTTTGCAAAATGCGATCCAATTGGTTGTTGCTGCAAAAAAATAGTTTCCCACAACCTGCTATACAATGCTCCAGTGACCATGTAAGTTGGCCCGAGCATTAACTTTTCGGGAAGAAAGCCTTTCCCCTACCTGGTTTCTCACTTAATATCCGCCCGAGTTTCGCATATCTTCCGTTTCTCCTCATCGCAGCTTCCATCAAACCGCAATTGCCCGGAAACTAGGACCACACATCTTATCTGATAAAATCGTTCGCCCTTTAGACCGATTCTGGGGGGTTAGGCTAGACTAGTCGATGAGTTAACTGTTGATCTAATTTCATTACGTGAACGTAGAAGAAAAACGGGGTAAAAAATCACTAATGTGTGATTAATTTTCAAGGACAATTCTGTAATTTCTCCTACGATTTTAAATAGATTATAACGCGTAATATCGAAAATCTAAGCTCAGATTCGGATTCCTCGTGAAAAATTGATGAGATCCTATGCATCAAATTTTAGAATAGCGTGAAGGAAAGAGGTTTAATGACGTAAAAAAACACTAATTTGTGATCAATTTACAAGGACAATTCTGTAATTTCTCCTACGATTTTAAATAGATTAAAACGCGTAATATCCAAAATCTCAGCTCAGATTCGGATTCCTCGTGAAAAATTGATGAGATTTCATGTATCATATGTAAGAGTAGCGTGAAGGAAAAAGGTTTAACGACGTGTATAGATTCTGTCGTACTATTCGTTTGAACTACGCCGCCGCGCCACGCGGGTCGCCCGAGTGAACCGAACGGGGAGGCGCCGGCGCTTAGTCGGCGGTTTCGTCCCGAGGAATTTCTCACGATAAATTCTTATTCTTCCTCCTCCGCTGACCCACTGAGCACTACCCATGTTGCCACGTTGGATTCATATGCTCGAATCAGTATGTCTACGTTACGTCTCTTTCCTTCACGCTATGCTCGGGTATGATACATGAAATTGTATCAATTTTTAACGAGGAATCCGAATCTGAACTTCGATTTTGGGTATCACGCGTTTTAAGTCAAATTTTCCGAATTCGAAAATCTGAAATGACTGACGTGGCTTAAAATGCCATCTCGGCTCCTGTTCGATGGATTTTCCTGAAACTCGGTGTCAGGGTATGATACATGAAATCGCATTGATTTTTTACGAGGAATCCGAATCCGAACATCGATTTTGGGTATCACGCGTTTTAAGTAAAAATTTTCAACTTCAAAAATCCGAAATGACTGAAGTGGCTTAAAATGCCATCTCGGCTCCTGTTTGATGGATTCTCTTGAAATTCGGTGTCAGGGTATGATACATGAAATCGCATCGATTTTTTACGAGGAATCCGAATCTGAGCTTCGATTTTGGGGATCCCGCGTTTTAAATCAAAATTTGTCAAAATTCAAAAAATTCAAAATTCGAAAATCCGAAATGGCTTAAAATGCTATCTCGGCCCCTGTTCGATGGATTTTTCTGAAATTTGGTGTCATTAGGAATTTTTCGACGGGAAACTCGAATTTTTAGTCGATTTTTGAAAATTATCAAATCCAAGATGGCGGACGTGGCCTAAAATGCTATGTCGGCTCCTGTTCGATAGATTTTTTTGAAACTCGGTGTCTGAGGGTATTTTTCGACCGGAAACTCGAATTTTTACTATGTTTAAAAATTCTCAAATCCAAGATGGCGGACGTGGCCTAAAATGCTATGTCGGCTCCTGTTCGATGGATTTATGGCGCCCGCTTACTACATGCCTACTCTTGTATTTCTGTACAGCCGCAAAAGGGTCAAGGGGCGCCTGACCGTCTATGGACCAGGTGCAGTTTTTGTCCTGAAAATTTACCTTTTCCTTTTTTCCCCTTGTCCTTTCTTCCCTTTTTTCCTTTTTCTTCCCCCCTTTTTTCCCTCTCTTCTTCTTTCGTGGCGCCCCCCAAAGGCTGCCGCCCGTGTGCGCCGCACGCCCTGCACACGCCTTAAGTCCGGGCCTGTGGATGTTAACAAGTGTGCGACAACTCACAATACGCTGAGTCAACCGCCACAGCAGTTAACTTTACATCTTGACATTGCTATGGTAACTGCTGTGGCGGGTAACTCAGCGTCTTGTGAGCTGTCACACACTTTTTGACATCCAGAATGTCAAGTCAGCATCCTTTTTTTTCGGTGCACCCTCGCGCTAGCGTCTGAATATCGGAAAACGAGAGTGAGGAAGCAAGTTCGCCTTCAACTGGATGGATGCAATTTAAGGGGCTCTGAGGTTAAAATAGTTTATTCATTCACTTTAGTTTAGCCTCATGTCCGAAGGATGAGTGACTTTCGTTGAAAACGTGCTAAGCTTCGTGTTAAGCTTGCCACGCATATGGCTCCTCAAGTTTGTTTTATTATTGTGTAAACTAAAACATGAGCTTAGTTTAAATGCAAAATAAGATATTCCGCGTTACAAATTGTTAGTCCTAAAAAGTTCTCCTACAAATTTGTCGTTTCGAGGTTGTTTTCAATTCGCCTTCAGCTGCGTCCGCAGCAATTGTTGTTACGAATATGTTGTGCGTGCTGATCTCAGCTCATTACATACTTGACTCTCTGAAGGCGTTTTTTGTGCACAAGTAGCGCAGTCTGTCGGAGAAGGAACGAAGTAGGAATTAATCGATTAATTCCTACTTCGTTCGTTCTCTGATAGATCGCGCTACTTATGCACAAAAATCGCCTTCAGAGAGTAGAGTATGTAATGTGCTATAATCAGCACGCACAACATATTCGTAACAACAATTGCTGCAGACATAATAGAAGGCGAAAGTATGATGGGAAGTCTGCATGTAACGAAAGGTTATGTATTCGATCGAAATGAACCGAACGAAGAGTGAAAACGTGAACCTATCAACACAGATTCCAGGGACAAATAAGTAAAATCTGATCAAAATCAGTAGAAAAGTTGCATTGACTATGAACATTTCAAATTGCAGTATCTCGAAATTAGGATCAGCCAAGATTTTGATTTTCCGCGATTTTAAGTCCACACGCACCATATACTATCCCCCTACAAACCATTTTTGGGTACATTTTTTTTCGCATTTTTCTTGTTTCAAGACCACTGTGCACCATGAGCAATATTTGAGTTAAGGTAAATAAATCCGGTTCCTATGGTTTCGTACAGGGCTGGATTAGCCCTCAGGCTCAGGGCTCGGGGTGCTGGTGGCGAGCACAAAGAGCCGGCGCATTTGCGGATTGCATACTCTCTAAATTGAAGGCGCTTTACCTGAATCGACTTGCTGATTGTCCAGGTACAGAAGGAACTGATTTTTTGCCAGCCAGTTTAAGTGGACACCCTGTCAAACATATGTTTGAGCTACAATATAAGCTATACAGTATATACGATTACTCTCCTATCATTTGAAGAAAACCTCTTAAAAATGCACCGAACAAAAGTTATGGCAATTTAAAGTTTTTAGCTTAAAATCGTAGTTCTTAGCAATTATAATCCGTCACGTAAACAGTACAAATTTGCCTCAAAAGAATACACCCTCTGTTAGCACAAATTAAATTAGACAGCTCAAAACTTATTTTTCAAGATCCTGTTACAAATACAAAGGCACGGCTGAATCTCCGCATCCTATTTTTCAACGTAGCTTAACAAAAATAGCTACACTGCAAATTTTACCTGCTTGAACTGATCCCTTTTCCAGTGATATAACTATTTTACTCGGAGGAACGCAAGTTGCGTATTTTTCAAAACGGAGGCTAAAGTCCACGGCAATGACCTCTAAATATTTTGAAATTTTAATCTTGAATTGAATTTCTCTAAATGTAGCGGCACCTCTTCACCGAATGGTGTCCACTCTATTTTTGATGCACACCTCCACTAAATCCGAAGTTCGAAGTTTTCCCACCTTCCTTTTCCTTGGCGATCCATGGATTTCATGCGGCACTCAGCAAGGGTGTGCTGTAGGAAATTATCGCTGCTTATCAGAGATTTAGTAAGACTTTTCTGCTTGGCTCTTGCTCAATGGCTGTCTTTTTTCCACCGGATATTTCGAGAAGCTTAACGGGTGGAGAATTTGAGTGATACTTGACGGTGACTCTGATAAAAACCACCCGACTGCCGCCTTCCCTTCCCCCCCCTCCCCTCAGCTCCCGCAAGACGCGCAATGATATTTTCACAGCTGTATGAAACCGCCGCCTCCGCAAGGCTGGGGAGATAAATGAGACAAACGCACATGGACCGTGAGCTGTAAAAGAAATGGATTTGGAGTGGAGGATTTTTACGGTCTGGAGCATCCGCAATATCTTCGTGTTGTATTCACTGCAACTGTTTCCTTGTTCTAGGTTTGCACTTTGTCTCTCTCTACCCCTTTCTCTACTCTACGCCGTTGCCGATGTGAAACTTGTCGATGAGCTATGAGACTTCAACCACTGCCGAGCAACTAAAGTATCTGGCAAATGGAGAAATTAAGTTTTGAAAAAATGGACCGCGTTTACCAGAAAGGATTCAAGCCTCATTTGCCATTTCCAAATTTAACTGGGCAATTCAACTCTTTACGAAAGAACGTGAACCTTTTGAGGAACTTGCTTCGTAATATGCAACAAATTCATTGAAATTTTCAAAAAAAAAACCCAAAACCTTTTTCATGTAAAAAATTGAATTGCCCAGTTAAATTCGGCAATAGCTGATGTGATTTGGTTTCTTTCTGTTTGACGCGGTCCAAATGAACTGAATTTTTTGAAAATGAACCAAGCCACGCTCTGGAAAAAACATGAGTTAGGACTAGTTTTGAGCTTGACTAGCCGTGCACTGGCTTTCGCCAAAATTTGACGTATTGAGGAACCATCTGCTTCTGCACTGTGACATGGGCCTTGTCATGCATGTACGCTTTATCTCCATAGAGATAGTTTCCTATGCAATGTTCTGCCTTCCCCCGGCGCCATGCGCCTAAAAATTGGGGGGCTGGGTCATCTTGGCGCCTAAAAAATTTGACAGATTGAACTCGCAATCGGGAAGTAGCGGTAGCGAAGGAGCGCTCTCTAAACGCACCCTTCGCAGCGCAACCCGAGAGCGATAATTTGGCTCCTAAAAAATAGTAGATGCCTCCTAAAAATTGGGCTTTCCGATCAAGGTGGCTCCTAAAATTGCAGGGGTAAGGCAGAACACTGTCCTTCTGACTTAAATACGTTCAATTGAAAATTGAGGGGAAAAAATGTGGACGTCAAAACAGCCGTTATCTCCAGCGTTGAGTTTCTTCCAGGGATAGAACTTCAACAAATTTTTTCTTCGGTTTGATCTTAATGTGACTCGGTCTCTTTATTGTTAAGCTTAACAATATCCTCAGCGGCAACAGTGTCTTTTTCACATTTGAGGTGGTCCTAAAGTGTATTTTCTTTGATTGTCGATTCGCCATCCGATAATTTCTGAGCTATAGGTAATTTTCTTGAAATCTCTAATCTTTGTGACGCATAATTAGATGGTTATCTCTAAAATTTGACTCATCGAAGCTTGTCCCTTGCCACTAAATTCTAAAATGACATAGAATTGAAGCGGGTATTCGCATTCCGTCGTACGCGGAGAGGCGATCAACCAATCAAAAATTGACTATCCATTTTGGGCCTTCTGGGGTCGCCGTATAAGAGACCTGTCGAAAACCTACCAATATAAGGTGATCTAAACATCCTACTCCACCAGCACCATGGCATCTCGTCAGTAACTTTTGAACAAATTAAGATAGGGGAATTTTGAGAGGTCCCCCGAGGCAGAGGAAAATACCCCTAGGAGCCCCCAAGAATGTAAAGAGAAAATTTTGAAAAGGGGTAAGAATATTATCAGGGAGGTACAAGATTTCTTGATCACCCTGTATACAACATCCTTGAAATTTTGGTAATTCGAATGTGAGAGCACCAAAATGATAAGAGAATCAATGCAACCTTAAAAATGCAACAAAATTTCAAGGAAAAGCAGTATGACAATGACAGCATTGCCGATGTAAATACACTTCGATTTTGAAGGATCTGGACGTGCACATGGTCCATTTTTGGGGACGCGAGCACCCACATTTCGTCACCTTCCGGCCAAAGTATCACAAGCGCCATGCGACGTTTAAAAATTTCCGCCGCCATTTTAATTTTTCACAGAAATTGTGCAACGAAGCTGTCCGAAAATTTAAAAAAATTATTCTTATGTAAAAGTAATATTACATTTTTGAAAGTGAGAGGCTTCAGAGACCGGTAGTAACACCCCTACCTCTTTGTAATACCCTCAAAACCAAGCTTTGGCCCCTCCTCTCCTTCTGAGTGGTTTACGAGGTACTTGAACCAGCCCTCACCTGACGAATACTCCGAAGCGCACAGAGGTCTCCTCTACCTTGGACGGTCAAATCGTCACCTTCTGGCCAAAGTATCACAAGCGCCATGCGACGTCTCAAAATTTCCGCCACCATTTCATTTTTTTCAGAGGTTTTGTTGGTTGAATCTATTAGAAAATTTTACTGGATTTTATCGGCAGCTCAAAAAAAAAATCAGTAAAATTTTCGGTCAGCTTCGTTGAACAATTTCTCTGTGAAATAATAAAATAACAACGGAAATTTTGATTCGTCGCATGGCGCTTGTGATACTTTGGCTGGAAGGTGACGATTTCTTGTAGGATACTCTACGGAGGTCCAGTTTCAGATCTCGTCACTGAAAAAAAATTCTTGGCGTTTTTACCAAGAACCGTCGGTACCTTTACCATCCCACTATTTTTTACCAATTATTGGTAATTTTACCAGGACAGACTGGTAAGCTTACCTAAAAACCGGTATTTTTACTGTTGTTTTCAGGTAAAAATACCACTTTTATTGATTATCAATTCCCGGTAACTTTGCCATTTTATCTCGGTAATTCTACCACAGTCGATAAAAAATATTGGCGTTTTTACCAAGGTCCAGTAAAATTACCGAGAAAGTTCAATAATTTCACCGAGATTTCTCGATAAAATTACCAATTCCATAAATGGTAATTTTACCAAGAAAAAACGGGGATCAAATAGAACCCTGAATTCTTGGTAATTTTACCGTTTTCTTAGTAAATACACCGAGATTTTTTTTCCAGTGTATAGAAAAAACTTGACAACGCCATAGCGGCAACTTCCCGGCAGAATCTTCCACTCCTTCTTCGCGGTCTCTCTCTGTCCTTTCGAGGGCCCTACGTCAACCACTCGCCTCTTGAGCATCTCATTAAAACAAACAGAAGCTCATGTTCGCCTCCAGGTCCGTTTTGTCAACTTTTCTCCCGGTTTTAGGGCCTATCGGCGTTGTCACGAGTCCGCAACGCTCGACCGATTCCCGGATATTTCCAGCCGGAATTCCGTCTCGCTAAGGAAAAACGCCTTATGAGCATCCAAACGTTGCCAAATTTGTCTAATGAAAGTAATCTTTATCCAGCTCAATCACAGGCATTTTATCTTGACGTCTTTAGGAATATTCCCTTTAATTTAGAGTAAAACCCTCTTCTAAATTCAAAGAAAAAAATGCGTAAGTTCTTCAGGAAATTTGGGATTTATCACGGAAAATTTGATAACTTCCGGATGTTTATGCGGTGGTTTAGCTTAGAGTTGTAGAATTTCTCCGGCGCTGAGATCTGGCAACCTCGGGACTCGCGGCTGAGTGGAGGAGCAACGAGCAGTTTAACGAGGGAAAACTATAAATGTTTGAAATGCGCAGGGCGGAAAAGCATGTTCACCCTGGCTTGGTTTTGTTAAGAGGTCCCGTCGGGAAAGATGCGGACTGACAGGGTTCAATCACACTTGGTTGAAACATTCGTGTTCGATAAAACTACATCCCTTATGGTTAGGTATTTTTTTGTTCTTTTGTTATTTTTGCTTTTTTTCACAGAAATAATTAGCGAGAAAGACAGCCCACACAGTAATAAAGTAGACAATAAAAAAACAATTTACACAACGGGTGACAAGGCTAATTTTCACGAATATAACCAAAACGTTTCGGCTGAAAACTCAGCCTTCCTCAGTTGGATAAAACAGTAAAAACAAAAAATTTAATTTTTTTTTTTACTGTTTTATCCATTCGAGCAACCTCCTCTTCAAAACAGAAAATATGAGCGTAATTTTATAATTTTACGAGAGCTATTAGTCTCTCACGAAGATCGTATTGGAAAATTGGAAATCTCCTAAAGTCTCACAATTTTCCTCTGCGAGCGGCAATGCTGGTTTCCACGCTTACTGAGGCATATTTTTCTCTGCGCTGAGTGTGATACAATCAAATTTCATATTGCAGGATCAGCCTAGGTTGGAATTAAGACCAACAGATGTCCAATAACATTTGCCAATTTACAGCAAATATTTGGATTTCTCGACGAACCCGATTAAAACGATTCTCGTTTTCCGGAATAATTGGCAACATTTTTTTCCGATGTAGATCAAGCGGATCAAGTCGCCCAAAATTATGAATTGTTTTAATTAAAAAATAAATTAATGAAACGACGGGGGTTGGGGAGGCACAGGACCTGGAAGGACAGAACGCGGTTTGAATTGAAAATGAGAGGGGAGAGTTCTTTGACCGCGGGGCCATTTTTTAATATCAGGGCAAGCATGAATTGGGGCTAACTTCTTTTAGAAACTAATTTTAAGAAAAAAAATTATAATGAATGATAATCGCGAGAAAGATCAATCAAGCTGCAACCTGACTCTCATACTCATAGTTTTCCTGGTGCTTTTGGAGCTAGGAAGTCAGGAACAAATAGAGACTCTGTAGTGACTCGCGGCAATTGCTTTCGGGGATTAAACTTTCTCTCACCCCATAGCACCCTCTTACCTCCTGTTGACTGTTGAGCTACGTGTTGAACAGTGAGCTTAACAAGTTCATCCAACATTGTCTTTTTTTCCGATTGAATTCGCAAAAAATCGCTCACAGCAAATAAGAGTACTTCGTACTTCGTAGTATACTTTCGTGAGTGAAGTCACAGAGCTTCGAAATTAGAATTTTCCATTAGTTTCAACGACCATCGTATCGATGGCGAAAGTGCGAGACCACTTATCTCCACCCCGTTCTTCCAAAAACTCTGCTTCTACCTTACTTTTTCGAACGGAAACAAGTCAATTGTATTTTTGAAATTTCTACAGAATACTCTGCTGATACAGGAGACAAACCGAGGAAGTTAGAAACTCTGGCATATATCAAAGCAGCCGTCACGTCGTTATCGAACACACTTTTTTGATTTTCCATCGTTCAAATACTTTTAACTACATATCATACAGGTTATCAGGTGGAATTTTCCTGAACAATTTAATATGCAACAATCCATATACGTTTTCCTCGGAATCACCTGTATTTTTGAGAGGCAATCATGATACGCCTACCGTGCTTCTTTCCCTCCATCGACTCATCTATAATTCGACACAAGTCTAACTTCCACAGTTCACAAACTATTGCAGTTTTGCTTTTTAATTATTCGCAGTATAACATTAATTTCGGATGACAATATAATGCCTACACCGTTCAGTTTCAAATTCGAGGAGTGAAATTCAGCGCTAGAGTCTATGTAGAACTCCAAAACCCCAAGGGATATGAATGTGAAGTGAAATAGCACCATAACTGCGTAAAAGGAGTAGATTCCTCTCCGGCGACATTTTGTAAGTCATTCCGTAAGGAGAAAAGGTTTCGCTCCGCATTCTTATCACTCGGTGTTTTTGTGCGCTATACTGCCATGCTAAGGAAGAACGCCGTATGTATGTTCAAGAGTTGCCAAATTTACTTCGATAAAATGTTTATTTTTGAGAAAAGTTATCAATATTTTTCCTTTAAATTTTCAGAATCTTTAGGTGAAATTGTAAGAAAAATTATCTGAAAAATTAGGAAGAAAATATTTATAAGTTTACCAGAAAATTCGCGTCGTATGAAAGGAATGGCAACGCCTGAAGGTTCATACGGCGTTTTTCCTTACCTTGGCAGTATACAGACTCCGGCACAGAATTTCACTCCAGAATTTTTAACATCGTGCGAAAATCCTCGTGCAAATAGTCCTCATCTCGACGGGAACAGTAAAACATAGGAAATGAAAGGCATACCTGAAAATATTCGCATTGGAGCGGCACCGTTTATCCTTTTGCTATCTCGAAAAAAAGCCGAGCTTTTGTGACATCTCCTAGACACACCTGCGACTCGACGGGCAACCGGTACCCTCTTTCTTACTCCGACGCCAGAACGCACTTTCCTCCACGTGGCGCGAAATGTAACACATCCGAAATTCCCATCGACACGGCACACTACATTTCCTGTGAAGAAATCCCTTGGAAATCCACAAAATTGGCGGAAGCATGGGGGACGAGGGTCCAGCTATCCCGCGAAGGAAAAGAGGCGGGTTAGGCTACATCCGTTTGAGGGTGGCTCATGCCCTAGGTCCGGGTTCGCAGTTGGCGCACACAAACACACGTCGGCACGGGGATGGCAGTCGGTCGTCGGTCGGGCACTGTGGTTGACGATTTCGAGGCAGTAGCGTTCCCGATACCACTAATTAACACCGAACACGATCATGCTAATGACAGTCAGAAAGTAGCCGGCCTATGCGTATGCCGCCGTTCTTCGATTTGGGATTTGTAAGCGCGGGTTTCACCCGAAGCAGGTCACGTCGCACAGTGAGGTGGCTTGGGGTTGGGTGCCGTCTCTCAGTTATGTAACGTAGAATTTGCGCATTATTGACACCCTTACTGCCGTGCTAAGGAAGAACGCCGTATGAACCTTCAGGTGTTGCCAAACTTTTTTTGAAAACACACGCATCGGGAAAAAAACACATTGGACCTAGAGTCCAGACTCTTAAAAACATCGACAAGAAAAAGTACTCTTGATTCAATCAGAATCTAGCTTAAATCAAGAACCAAGCCTCTTAATTTAAGCGGATTTCGTTTTGATTCAAGCAAAAATCCGTATGAATCAAGAGTATTTTTTCTTGTCAATGTTTTCAACAGTCTGGACTCTAGATCCAATGTGTTTTCTTTTCCAGTGCGAATTGCCCGGTAAACTAATGAATATTTCTCTTTCAATTTTTCAGATAATTGTGTTCGCAATGGAGAATTTGCATGCAAATTTGTCATTGACTCATCTGAAAGTGCTTAAAGAGCTGATTTCAAGGTATTTTTTATGATTTTTTTATGATTTGGGAAATAGTGTAAAAATAGATTTAAAAGTGAGAAAATGCACCGCCTATTTAGATCATTTTATCATATCTTCTCCGATAATTATTCAACTCATGAACCAAGGGTATATCTTCGTGTTCAGTTCACTCAGTGGTTTCCACTTAAACATAAAATTCATCAAATTTCAGACACCTGCAAATTCTCTAATAGAGAATTGCGCGAGCCAAGAGCCGAGAACGAGACCAGATAAAAGGTTCCGCCGGGAGCACGGGGGGACAGCGTAATGCTTGAAGTATTCCTGCAGTTTTGCAGGCGCTTCCCGAGATTGTTCTTCGGGCAGTGTTCAAAGTTTTGGAAATTTTCTCCCTGAGGATGAGGTCCTTTTTTACAGATCCGGTCACAATTGCACGTTTTCACGCTAATAATTAAATTGCACGAAAACTCTAGGTGAATAGTTTACTAACTTTGCAATAAAGAACCACTATTTCTGACCCAGTTTAGAAACAAAATACATTCCATTGGTTTCCTTATGAAGATATGTGTATTTATGAAAGAGCCAGAGATAGTGGTTTCTTATTGCAAAATGTAATGCAAATGTAGTCCCTCCGATTGAAAAGGACGATGGCGGGCTAAAGACATAAAATGCAACACTTACACCCATGCATTTCACCTAAAGTTCCTGAAAATTTCAAGGTAATATATTCATAACTTTCCTCATAAATAAACATTTTAACAATGGAAATTTGGCAACTTTCGAATGTTCGTATGGCGTTCTTCCTTAGCACGACAGCTTATCCCCTGGTCTCGGCAACGCTATTCAAATGGACTGCTATTAGCAAGAAGGAACCAAACCACATCTGCTATTGCCAGAAACTGGGCAATTTAATTTTTTACAAGAGAACTTTGGTGCGGATTCCTTAAAACATTTTGAGGAATTTGTTTCGCACTACGCAGAAAATTCATGAAAATCTGCACACAAATTCGCACAACCCTTGTCATGTAAACATTTAAATTACCCAAGTAAAGTTGGCAATAGTTGATGTGGCTTGGTTCTTATCTGCTGGACGCGGTCCATTTGACGTCACGTTCTGAAAAAATTAAACATTTTCAGTCAAATTGAACTTAATTTCAACTTTTTCGTTGCATTGAGCAAGTCGGGTCCATGAAGTTGCCCTTTAAAATGACGCAGCGCCAATGCAGACGCCGCCAACTCAAATAACGTAACATTTAAAGAAAAAGTCACCTATTTTACCGAAGAGATTGGTGATGCCATTCACTGCAGCAGAATGAAAGTATTGCAGTTAAGAAACTAGAAACTTCAAAAGAAAAGTAAACCGCTGAGACTTTTTTCCCCTCCGGTCTTCATTGATTCATGAAAATTATTGAGGAAAAAACCGGAAAACACTTCGATAATAACTTGCTGCTTTTATTGTCTCGCACTAAACTTCGAGCTCAGGTCATTCATGCTTGACAACCAAGTCTCAAGTTATCGGAATTTCGTGACTGCTCGATCATACACCTTTCTAGTTTCAACTTCCTTTTTTTGGAAAGCTTACTGAACGCCTTACTCGATAAGCTAGCAATTGACCGGGAAGGATACTTGTCGTATTCAGACCGATTTCAGGCCTCAGGAAGTCACATGACTTTCAAGAGGAGTAAGTTTCGTGTGCCGTGCGCCTTACGTCAACAAATGTGACCGCAAAGTTCTAAGCTTTTACGGAGCCCTCCAAGCCCAATGTAAACAGAGAAGATGGCTATAGAGTTCCAGACTTGATAGGAAATTTTAAATTCCAACCTCTGAAATGAGTTCTAAACAAACTCTGATCCATTTTATATACCGATAATTACTGTGTTCTCGTACATAACATTTAATTGTACATTTACAAAAATAATATTAATTTGTTTAAAGTGAGAGGCTTTAGTAAGACTGGTAGTAACACCCCTATCTCCTTGTAACACCCCCAAAACCAAGCTCCGACCCCCCCTCTCCTCCTGAGTGGTTTATGGTCCAGTTACACGATCAAATTGAGCCATCAAATTGGGCCTCTCATTGGTCGCATCCTCACCTCAGGTCTTTTTCCACCAATCAGAGCTTCAATTTGATGGCTCAATTTGATCGTGTAACTGGACCATTTCGAGATACTTTAACCACTGCTCACCTGACAAATACTCCGTAGTGCACAGAGGTCTCCTCTACCTTGGACGGTCAAATCGTCACCTTCCGGCCAAAGTATCACAAGCGCCTTGCGACGCGACGTTTCAAAATTTCCGCTGCCATTTCATTTTTTCCAGAGGTGTCGTTGGTTGAATCTGTTTGAAAATTTCACTGAATTTTATCTGCAGCACTAAGAAAATGTAGTGAAATTTTCAGACAGCTTCGTTGAACGATTTCTCTGTAAAAAGATGAAATGGCGGCGGAAATTTTAAAACTTCGCACGGCGCTTGTGATACTTTGGCCGGAAGGAGACGACTCATCCAATAATATGCGCGCTGCATTTTCAGAGTCGGAAAAAGACGCTCAGCAGTGGCGTGGCGTGCTTTGTGATAAATCGATTTATCTGTCATTTAAACCTACGGATAAGGATCGATGAACAGGGTGTTTGCGACGAACACCTCAATAATCGATTCTTTTCCATAGCTTCAAATAGGGAAATATCGATAATCGATCATGCACGCTTCATTACCGACGCGACGCTCAGTCACACGCGAGGCTCAACAATTAATACGTTTTTATCTCTCTCTCTCTCTCCTCCCTCTCTTCCTCTTATGCGTTTTTCTCTATTGCCGCAATCACTCGCTGAATGTGGCTTGAATGTGGAAGTCATCGGCCCGATACCTGAATTTTGCGCTGTCGCACAAAATTCAGCAACGATTCTCAGCGACCATCGGAAAATGTCGGATTCGTTTTGTGCTGGTTACACGCTCAAATTCCCATCAATTTCCGATCAAATGTGGCTGGTGCGCACCATCTGCCATCAAATTTCTGCGGCCTGCAAACATTTGATGGTAGATGATGGAGCTGTGGGGCTCATCCTTCATCTGATTTCCACACAACCGTGCTTATTTCATGCTTATTTCAATCAACACGCTGTTTTAATTAATTTTACTCATCAATCTAGATAACTCTCGACCGCCATCTTGGTCATCATTTTGATCGGAATTTGACGGAATTTGATCGTGTAATCAGGCCACTTGAACTATTCGAATAGATTTGCTACACATCTGGATGAAAATAACTCGAATTTGCGAGATTTTAGCTGTTGAGCGATGACTGTTGACTTCCATATTCAGCCGCCAAATTCAGCGTGTGATTCCGGCATATCTCTCCGTGATGTACGATGAGAGACTTAAACGTTGCATCTGGGCGCGTTCCACTTACGAGAGTAAACGATGGCGGGCGGTGAATAGCTGCTTGTTGCATTTTTTTCAGAGCTGAAATCGCGTCGACGCGGCTGCCGAGCTTTATTCACGGCTCCGAGTCACCTGCACTCACGTCGCAGTCACTGTCATCCGCCATTCTACCGTGCAGCCTTTCACGATGCATGACGTCATACTCCATTCTCCGGATAACTCATGTCACCCGGGCCTCGCGGTTAAGCCAGGTACAGGGTGTTAACCGGTGGAGAGAAGAGGTTTCATAGGCTGAACTTCCAATTACAGAGTGAATTTTCGTCGTAATTTCGAATTATAGAGGTCCGCGCCAGCTTAAAAATTTCGAAATAACGAGGGGAGAAAAATACATTGATTTTCTTCGAATTATCGAGAGATTTTCAAGGGAAACAGACTTTCCTTCGAATTAACGAGGTTTTCGAATTATCAGTTCGAATTATCGAGAGCCCACTGCACCTTAACGTTTTGATACTAACCATCATTATACATATTATTATATAAAGAGTAGCCCACTTGCTGATCATCGTAATTAATTAACCAACTAACCAGTTAGAATGAATTTATTTATGATATTAATTAATTCTATACGAAACATAAATGGGAGAATAAGTGTTGTTTCTAAGTAAAAAAATAGAAACTCAATGGAAGTCAAGTAAAAACGTAGTGAGAATGGTAACTGTGGTGATCTTATCACATGTTTTCCGCATTCAAAGGTTTAATATTTTTCTCGATTGTTAGTAGACATAATCTCCCATCAATCTAAGGGGTTCTAGAGAACTAGCGAACGGCAAGGGGCCAGGATTAATTTCTGTGGTATGAATGTCTCCCAAAATCCGTCAAAAATGAGATTTTTTATTTTTTGAATAAAAATTGGTACTATACATTTTTTTTTTAAAAAAAATCCTGGTTATCGATTTTATATTTACATTCATCTACCAACGTTACCACAATACTAAACGGCATTGTATCTTCAAGGCTGAGCTTGGTTTCGAAGTTCGTAGAATTTTTTTTTCTCTCAACTTAAAGAGCGAATCCTAAAATCTTAATCCTCGAATCACCCTGTATCCCTTGAAGCACCCCGCATGAATCACAGAGAAACTCTAGAGATTTTTTTGAGGAAAATCTGGCCACCTTGAATGGTTTTAAGGTCATTCTTGCGTTGAAAAACCCTCTCACGCAACTGGCAAATTACAAGAAAATAGAGTACCCTCGTTCAATCATAGGAAATCAGTCATCAGGAAATCTCCGGGTATATAAAGAAGTTTGTCTACCCATACACGTAATAAGGCAACGATATTTTGATCATCGGTGTTCGTGGCAGTCAGTTTTCCTAAAATGAAATTCAGTGTGCTTGAACTTGCTGTGGTCCAGGTTTTCCTGGTAAGTTATCAGTAAGGGTAACTTCAGATAGAGAGAAAAACTTCGGCTCATCCGGAACATCGAAGTTTTCAGTCGAAGTACTTACAGCCATGATTCATAGCGTTGCCCCCTCCCCCCCCCCCCCCCCCCCGACTTCAGAACCTAACTAAACTTCGTGACGAACCCTGTCGTCTATATACTTATATGTTTTTCCGGGGTCATTTCATAGCGTAATTACATCTATTAGTCAGCCGAGTGACTGAAAATTGGTCATAAAAATCGAACTTCGGTTCAGGTAACTAAAGTTTTTGTTAGCCAAAACACCAAACACCGTACCAAAGCACGTATCTTTCACAGGGCCGGATTTACTTACTTGCCGCCCATGGGCCGCCTGTATTTTGCCGCCCCCTTCTCATTCGTTTTGAAACATCAATAAAAACCATCAAGTGAACGTGCCGGAGGGCGAGGGGTGCATAAGACGCCTTTACTCGTGTTGGACACATTTTTTGCGAAAGCCCTGTCAACATTACTAGCAAAATTTCACGGAACTTGGCGCAAAAGTTAAGTTCCGTAAACCTATCTCTGTGTGGACAAGGCGTTCCATTTATATGAAATGAACGAAAATATTATGAAAGAACAAACATAAATGTGGTTTAATAATTTTAACTTCCGCCGCCGCGCCGCGCTGACCGCACTGTGTTTGGCGCAATGCGTGAAGTATTCCTACAGTCTTGTATGCGCTATGCGTTTCACGCGACCGCTGCTGCACGCACTGTCTTTGACGCAATGCGTGAAGTATTCATGCAGTCTTGTAGGCGCTATGCGTTTCACGCCGCCCGCTGCTGACCGCAGCGACCGCACTGTCTTTGACGCAATGCGTGAAGTATTCATGCAGTCTTGTAGGCGCTAATATGTGTTACATGCCGACCGCCGCCGCGCCGCGCCGAGGGTTTCTCCTTTTCATTTCAAGTTCTCTCATCATTGCTCTCTGCGCCGCGCCGTTCCAGGCCAAATTCCGTGTTCGGTTTCTCTCTTAGTCTTAACTCGACTAATTAAAGGTGCTGTCTATTGTATCACAGAAAGACGACAAAATTAGAGATTTACTCTCAGGAAATGAGAGATTTTGTCACCTTTTCTCGTTTGTAATTTTTTTTCTGAATCCGATTTTTCTTTATAGCTACATTTAAAAAAATTGCAAAATTTGCCGCCCCCTAAATTTGCCGCCATGGGCCGCGGCCCACCCCGTTAATCCGCCCCTGATCTTTCATAACGCAACACTTAGAGTATCCAAACCAAGTTCGGTTTCAATGGCTCATAGCTTCACTTACTTGTACCAAAATCTTTGATATTTCATTGAGCTGAAGTATTTTTCCTTAGTGCGAGGTTAACCTTATGGCATTGGTTTTTCCTCCTACATTTTGCTCTGTCTCTTCATTGACTTGCTTACTTAACACACATTATTTATTTGCAAATATTACGTTTCTTGTAGCGGCAAAAGTTCTCGCATGTGTCAGGATTTGCGTTTTGAGTACTTCCTCATATGTACAATTTTTTCAAGAATACGATGGTGCCACTGTTTTTCTCTGAAAACAACTCCCAAGCATTGAAAAAACTCTGAAGTTCAAGCTGTAATAAAGGGGGTATCTCACGCTATGTTGAGAGTCTACCTCTACATCTAGTCAAACTCTCCACGCACATTCCACATATAATAGGGAGAAAATACACGAACTTGTTACATACATTCACTTTGTTGATGAATCCAAAGTTGGCACCACGGCAACCGCGCTAATGTATTTGCTCTCTTTTAGTGGACGTGGAGTTCGACTAGATATAGAGACGGACTTTCAACTTAGCGCCGTAGCGTGGGTCTCTTACCGCCTGCTTTTTGAGAGCTTATTTTGATCGGGGAGTCGATGTCAGAGAAAACCAGTGGCTTCATTGTGTTTCTCGCGACATTTTACCAAAGAAAAAGTACTTGAATTGCAAGTCCCTACCATATATGCAAGAACTCCATTTCAGTTCATGTCCTGCGTGAGGCTCAGATATTGACACACGTTGATAGTTTGACCATACTGCGAAATTTTACACACGAAGATTGAACACTCGAAATGGCTATCGTGTAATCACAGGATAAAATAATATGAACAAAGGATCGGACTATAACAAAAAATTAAGTCAACGAGTAATAATGACATCCGACGAAGTGAAAAAACCATAGTTTAGCTAATAACCTGCGGACCGATTGTTGGAATTGATAGACAAAGCAGTGGGTAAAGAAGACAAAACTGATATGGAGGGATCCTTTTCTGCCGTGCTAATGAAGAACGCCGTATGAACCTTCAGAAGTTACCATATTTCCTTTAACAAAAAACGAATTTACTGGAAAAAACCGTAACTGTTTTCCTTCAAATTTTTCAGATTTTTTTATTCGCAATTTAATCTAAAATCTCCGAAAATTTCAAAGCAAAGTATACATAACTTTCCTCAGAAATACGTGTTTTATCCGGGGAAATTTGGCATTTCTCGAATGTTCATACGGCGTTTTCCCTCAATACCGCATTATTGGTGGAAGCGGGCGGTTGCAATGGACAAAGGAGGTAAGTAATAGACTATAACTAACGGCAAACCACAAGAGACCTTGCGGTTAGTCCATCATTTTCCCCCTTAGTCTATAAGAACTACCCGTTTCAACCAATAGGCTCGCTCCATACTCCCTATGTCTTCTTTGTCTATCAATTTAAACAATCAGCTTGCAGGACCATTATCAATTTTTTCTTAGGCTTGCACAGCGTCGTGCGGTCTACCATACTTGTCTCCAAGCCTGCGGAACCTGCTCACCGACTCCAACTCGATGCAGGCACCTGCAGATCAACCCCAGCTCTCCTTCGGCACGTTCCGGGGACCCGGCTCCTCGCAGGACTCCGAGAAAGCCCAACCTTTCAACACCCTCACTGCCGGCAACGTGGGAACCGGGTCGGCCACCGTGAGCCAACCCGGCCAGGCTGACGTCACCATCGAGAAACCAAAACCCTACGCCTGGAACAAACCCTCTCCATCCATGGTCTTCGGCGGCAACGAGAAACTCCCCCCTTTGAACTTTGGCGGTGGATCCGCACCGGCAAAACCGTCCTGGAAGTCACCTTACGGCGGGGCTTGCTCCAAGACACCTCCCTCCTCCCCGATGCCCGGGGGTGGCCTTGGTCTCGGGGGCCCGCTCAAATACACGACCTTCGACATCCCGGGCGGTAAAGCTACGGTCGCCTCCAACTCGCACCCTCTCCTGATGTCGGTCCTCAAGAATATGGGCAAAGAGCATGCTGCTAGTGATATTAAAGAAGGTGATCCGACGGAAGCGTTAGGGCCTCTCAGAGCTAGTCTTCTTTCGGGTGGTGGCTCGCCCTATGGAGGTGGATCGGGCGGTAATACCAAGTCGATCTTCGGGTCGCCAGGAGGTGGATTGGGAGGTCTCGGTGGTTTGAGAGGCTTTGGTGGGTTGGGAGGTCCCGGTGGTAACAGGTCTCCTTTCGGTGGTCTCGGGCGTCTAGGTGGTTATGGGGGCTTTTGAGTTTACTGCGCAATGACTGGAGAAGTGGAGCATCAATAAGAACGGAAATGTTAACGGTTTTTATGTGTTGCGTAGCTGTAATATTTATCGTTATATTTTAAAACTGAGCGTTATCGTTGTGATGCTGCCCCTAGGGAATGGAAGAGGTGAACAGCATTTCACTGATTTTGAAAAGAACGAGTTTAAGTGTAAAAAACTGTATTGAGTCTTCTGGCTCATTAACATTTGGCGTGCGGCTGGAGATTTAGTTTTTCTGTCAACTGCTTTTGTAAAGGTTGCTTTGAAACGAATTTTGTTAAAGTCACAGTACCTCAATTTTTGAATTCCAAAAAATGTATGGAAAATCTTCTTCCATCAGATGTCTCAATGGCAGCATGGATCATGAGCAGTTTTTTGCTTTTGAGAATAAAGAGGATTGAATTTCAGTCATGCTCGGAAGTTGTTTCATAGGTCTAGAGGGACTGAAGTTTGGATTTTGTCAAAAACCTCTATGAAGTCTCTACCAGATATTCATGATTACTGATATAAGTTTCTCAAACAACGGTATAAGCGTAACTGTGATTCATACAAAGGATTTGAACAGCCGATGAAGTTTTTACAGTTTGCTGTGATTCATTGTTAAAATATTATAGTTTTGTGATTGAATGAATTTAACAATAAAAAGGTAATTGTACACGAATTGCTTGTGGTGAACTCAGAGGATCATTTTAAATCCTTTAACAATTTTAATCTGAAAGTTTTAGTATTTTGTTTGGGATGTTTTTAAACACCCATCTAAATAAAAACCTAACGTTTCCTGGTAACGTTTCTTTAGCAGACTCGACTTAAGATTTTACCTATGGAGACTCGGCTACGCGTGCACATATTTTCCTCCTGCGCCTTAATTTCACCACGCAGGCAACGAAACATCCTGCGTGCTACAATAGTTACCTATCTATTCGAGAATGGAACGTCCGTGAGTTACTTGACTGCAAAAAATATTCTTGACTCATTTGATTAAGAAATGATAATGTTCTATGAAATAGAGTTTCGAGTGATGTAATGAACTGAACTTTAAAAAATGAGTATCAAGTAGTTAAGGTTCTCTTTAGAATCGAAGAAGTACGTAAAGCTGTGTTCATATCCGACCATAGTGAGTTCTAAACATGACAGATTTAAAGAAATAACTTGAGGGTCTTTCTTTTTAAAATTAAGTTTTTTAAGCTTCATATATATCAAACCGCTACGATCTGTACTTAGCCCACATTTTCCTTCGCCAAAATATATGTAAGTAAAGTCTGTTACCGAGGAATTTTACATTTCCTTTGAGCAGATTGAGTGTTTCACCGGAAGCAGGTTGCTAAGCCTCACCTCCGAACCCTCCTCCTTGAAAAACACGTAAAATACATATAAATCTGCGTCTCTTTAAGTGGTGGTGTCGCCGTAGACATTTGCTGTCATATCTTAATGGATGGAACAGTGAATAATGAAACGCAACTTATCCTAATACTCCAAACCAAATGAGAATAAATTGAATCACATAGTTTATTCCTCCGCACTGACATAATGCTTATATATCCATACCATTACCTCTTTAACAGCTTCAGAGATTAGATTTGTAGCTAGCCCGCTCTGGACCGCGCTTTGCGCGTCCGTCACGGCCAGCCAAGGGCCGGCTGCGCCCCCTGGACCCCCGATCACTCGCTACGCGAGTGACATTCGGCAGTCGGCTCCTCCGCGAGCCATTTTTCTCAGTGATTGTACATTTAATCACTAAGATGTATACATTTTGGAGATGTCTGGAGACAAACATGATTTTGCCACAGAACCTTGTTGCCGTGCGTGCCATCATTTGCACAGAATTATGTGTGGAGATGAAGCGAGATGGGGATCGATCATTTCTTCCAAAAACGCAATGCTGGGACGTCATCCCATCGGGTGGCGGAAAAAGGCCAATCCATGGATCTCCTTCCGCGATTTGACTTGCTAAAGTAGCAAAAGTTCATCTTACCGCTTAAGAAGATTATCGGTGGCGTAAGGGTCTAAAAACTGCTCAACGATAGTAAAGTTTAAGTTCCGAATCGCAATTAGCCCACTCGTGTTTTTTCATACTTTCATCGCATATACATTTCTCAGATGTTTTTGTTTTATTCTCTCTGATTACATATTAGTATAATCATATACTCATTTCATTTCCTTTCCCTTTCCTTTTTCCCTTCTGTAGCACCTGTATCCATTTACAATTATTATTTTACAATAGGTTTCCCCTAGTATACAATTGATGCTTCAAACGGAATCAGTTGTTTTAATGACATTTCCGGCTAAATCATGGGTTTTCCCAGGAAGGCAGTCTCTCGTCCCTCCCGGACTCTATTGTTGCCAGATAAGTTGCTTTTTTAGCACTTTTCTCAATTCAAATCCGTGTAAAATATTCACATTTATCGCACAATCTGGCAACCTCTCGAGTGAAATAGAAAAAGGTAGAATCGCTGAAAGTCTGAATCCTTCGAAGTTTATATTAATGATATGTTCTAACTTTAATTTGACTACAGTATTTTAACTAAATCTTTCAGCTATGAACTTACTAAAATTAATTAATTTATTTTAATCCCGAGACAAACTGCGACTTAGATGATTTGGTCCCCTTTGATTTAGTTTAGTCCAAACGTTGAAGCATTGCCAAAACGGTCGACTAAAATCTGCAGAGCCACCTTAATACTGCCGTGCTCCGGAAGAACGCCGTCTGAACGTTCGAGAGTTGCTAAATTTCTCTTGGTAAAACATGCATTTTTGACGCAATTTAAGCATATTTCCCCTTGAAATTTTCAGATGTTTTAGATTAAATTGCGTACAAAGTTGTCTAAAAATTTTGGAAAAAAATAATTACAATTTTTCCAGCATAAATTTGGTTTTTATCGAAGGAAATTGAGCAACGTCTGAAGGCTCATACAGTGTTCTTTTTAGCACGGTAAAATAGGTAACTGAGGTGAAGTCCACACAGAGATTAAACTTCGTGCGTGGGACCCTAGGGTGGCCCAAATTTGACAATGTCGGAATTTTTTCGGTCTTTCGGTCGAAAACCGAATTACTTCAGATATAAGAACTGAAGTTTCAGATGTATGGTCCAAACCTCAGCAGCTGGACTTAAAGTGTTCGGATGTTCAATCCGAAAACTTCAGAGATCCATATGACCTAAACCTCGGTCCCACTAGGTGGCCCAATTATACACAGCAAAATTTATTTTGCGAATTTTTTTGATCTTACCCCTTAGAACTGTTCCATTTGATCAAAAAACACTCTCTGCCAAGTTTCAGCCAAATCGGATAATATTAACCCGTGCCGACAGAGCCATCTTTTTTATATGGGATTTTACATTAAAAACACTTTTTTCCAGAAAAATCAATTTTTCGAAAAATGTGTAATTTCTAGAAAAAATCTGAGGTCATATTCGGCTTCAGCAGAAAATGACGTCAAAGTTGCTCCATTACATCAGGATTATCCGGAAAATCGATTTTCTCGTAGAAACAGGGTGTTAAAAAACACATCAACAACATGTATCACAAGTCGATCGTTCATTTCCTGAAAATTGAGTTTTCCGGAAAATCCCGATGTGATGGAGCAACTTTGACGCCATTTTCGAGCTCAGCATTGAAAAACACGTTAAAAACATCCGTCACAAGTCGATCGTGCATTTCCTGAAAATTGAGTTTTCCCCGGTGAACCCTCTTTTTATACAAGAAAATCGATTTTCCGGAAAATCCCGATGTGATGGAGCAACTTTGACGTCATTTTCGAGCTCAGCATTGAAAAACACATATAAAACACCCGTCACATGTTGAGGTTTATTTCCTGAAAATTGATTTTTCCCCGGAAAAACCCTCCTTTTATACAAGAAAATCAATTTTCCGGAAAATCCTGACGGAATACTGAAAAATGGATAGCATCTTTGGACTCAGCGTAAAAAAGTACACATGAAACACCCACCATATGTTGAGTTTCGTTTTCGGATGCAGACGTACGTAATTATTTGGGATATTATCACCGTCATTTTATCCTGTTTTAGCGTTTTCTAGATGTTTCAGTTGTTTCGCCGATATAACGAGGGGTAAAATTTTTTTTTTGAAGTGTCCAATACATGTTTTCCCACTCAATTTTTCCTGCTGAAGCCGAATATGACCTCAGATTTTTTCTAGAAATTACACATTTTTCGAAAAATTGATTTTTCTGGAAAAAAGTGTTTTTTTAATGTAAAATCCCATATAAAAAAGATGGCTCTGTCGGCACGGGTTAATATTATCCGATTTGGCTGAAACTTGGCAGAGAGTGTTTTTTGATCAAATGGAACAGTTCTAAGGGGTAAGATCAAAAAAATTCGCAAAATAAATTTTGCTGTGTATAATTGGGCCACCCTAGTGGGACCCGAGGTTTAGGTCATATGGATCTCTGAAGTTTTCGGATTGAACATCCGAACACTTTAAGTCCAGCTGCTGAGGTTTGGACCATACATCTGAAACTTCAGTTCTTATATCTGAAGTAATTCGGTTTTCACATCCGAAAAACTTCGGTTCTCACATCCGAAAAACTTCGGTTCTCACATCTGAAGTACTTCAGATGTAAGAATTGAAGTTTCAGATGTGTGATCCGAACCTCGACAGCTAGATCTATTAAAGTGTTCAGATGCTCAATCTGAAAACTTCAGAGATCCATATGACCTAAACTTCGGGTCCCAAACACGAGGTTTTTTTCTCCGTTTACGTTGCAATAAGGACAATTATCTCTGGCTAATCCATAAAAGCACCTATCTGCAAATGGGAAACTAGAGGCATAAATGTTATTTCTAAACCGAGGCAGAAATAGTAGTTCCTCATTGCAGAATGTAGTCCAGTTATGTCTCGGGAGAATGACGTCATTTCGAATGAATCAATAATAAAGGCTGGATCCCTGGACGTCCTTGAAGCGGGGGTTCCTTCAGCCGTCCTGAGTCCACTAGTGGTTCCCGGAACCTTTACGATCGGCGCTCATCCAGGGCTTAAAAGATGAGAGATCGGAGTAATTACTTAAAAATTGTTACGTCTAATGCCCCTCTTCCTGGCGGCCCTCTCGGAGGGATCCACTTCCAATTGGGCTCCGCTCCCAAAATGACGAGTGAGCGCAATAAAATTGTTTTAAACGTTATAAAACTCCCATAAACGGGCGCAATAAAATATCTGAAAAATGTGCTACGTGTTTATAGCATGTGCTACGGGAGATTTATCCAGCTCGTGCCGGGCCCGCGGCGTTGCGAGCGCGACGCTGGCGCTGCCGCGCGGGCAACGGCGGATCCCGGAACCAGGGGGTGATTTGTCGGCGGGGCCGCTGCAACTCCTCCGGCGAAGGCTCCGTTTTCATTAAGAACTAATTCCGATGGAATCGTTTTCAGTTTGATTGCGATTCTCCGGACGATGTTGCCGCTGCTAGGGGTGGCCCGAGGATCCATAAATTTCAAAGCTCGGAGGATTGCTCTAAGCTCCTCGAGAAACGCCCCTCCCTCCTAGATATCTACATAACCTCCATGGAAACGTTACGGATTTCCAGAGACATAGACCCGCCACTGGCCTCTTGACGACAGGTGGAAACGTTTAGTTTTGGCATTCAACACTTCCTCATGAACAATGGAGATGTTGCATGTGTGAGGAATTTGCGATTTGGCTATTGATTCTTATGTAAAAGTTCGCGAGAAACATGATAGTGCCACTGGTTCTCCCTGAACTTAACTCCCAAGCTCAAAAAAAGCTCTCAAAGTTGAGGGCGTAATGGAGGGGATATCTCACGCTATCCTGAGAGTCCGTACCTCTACATCAAGACAAACTCTCCATGCAAAGATAGGGAGCAAATACATTGACAGGGCTGCCACTTTATTTGGGGGCTCCAAAACTGAAAACGCGGCAACCCTGCCAATGTATTTGCTCCCTATCTTTGCATGGAGAGTTTGTCTTGATGTAGAGGTGGACTCTCAGGATAGCGTGGGATATCTCCTCCATTATAGCCTCAACTTTGAGAGCGTTTTTTGAGCTTGGGAGTTAATTTCAGGGAATTCAGTGAGACCATCGTGTTTCTCGCGAACTTTTACGTAAGAATCAATAGTCAAATCGCAAATTCCTCACACATGCAACATCTCCATTATAAGGAGGCAACAGTCATCACCCTTTTTCGGCTCTTGACCCACCTAGAATGTGAATGATAAGCTTCGGGTGACGTCATGCATGAGCGACAAGTTTCCCCAAAATTCGGTTCCTCTGCAAAACAAAACTCTCACTAGTCTAAAGTTGGCTGCAGGTGCTTAGTCACAAAGCCATTAAACAACAGAAAGAAAAAAAACCTCTCAAAACGTTGTTAACCATCGACCAAGTAGGTAGGTCAGCAGTTGAATGCTGAAGTCCTAAAAGTAAAAACTTCCACCATTATTGATAAGATACCGCAGTGGAGGGTCTCCTGTCTCTGCGGATTTCGCGGAATAAGAATGTCTTCTTTAAATGGCTCGAGTCTGCCATCTTTGTAATTGTATTTCAATCAATTTTCAATGCTATTGAGACGTTTAATTCCATCATATTGCTAGGGAGGTCCCCGATCCTGAATCCTTTGGAGTTATGCGAGTCCTCCAGGCTTTTATTCAGGCGCACACAGTGGATCGAGTCAATATAAGAGGTCGGACAAGATTTGGAAACTTTAAACGCTTGTAACTCCGTTTATACAAAAGTTTGTGGTTCTAAAAGTGGTTTCATTGAATTCCTTGTGAAATTTTCTTCTCTTAGAACCCATTGAAATGTTAAATGTGACGAAATAAACACAAAAATTTGCAGTTTTTGTCAAAAATTTCATGTCCGACCTCTCTAATTGACTCGATCCATTGTGCGGTGTTTCTGTATGTTCTCTCCGAGCCACTTGCGATGAGATGTCTTCCTGATGACCCCCCCCCCCCCTCCCCCCAGAAATTTCTAGTTCCGCCCGTATGCTGTTCCAAATTACTTATTTATTATACGCCTGAATAAAAATCAAGTAACAAATATCGTCGAACTGTCTAATACCCCAGTTTTCTGTGCAAGTTAATGTTACAACCTATTTATATATAAGTTTTTCTCAAAAGCCTTTAATACACGTCTAGAATCTTTAAATTTTGCTTATATTTTCAGTATCTTCGACGTGTTTGTTCCATGCTAAAAAATTTGAGGCGCCGCCGCTTTATAAAAACTAGACTGAGTTGACTGTAGCGCCTTGACGCAACTACTCGTATTCCACGGATGTGCGTGTTGCTTGTTTAAAGTTGAAGGCGTTTTCGCTTTTCTCACCTCTTCCGATATGTACGGGGCTCGTCAATCGTAGCACTCTCATAACGGAGGACCAATACATATAAGGAGAGCATTACCAGTTAGATACAGGAGGACAAAATGTCTAAGGTCAATTATTGAATCGGTCATCATTATTATAAAGACTTAAGCGTCAGAAATGAAATCACGAGAAAGCCAGCAGAATGTACAATAATCGACCCTTTTAAAATCATAGACCACACAATAATGAGAAGAATAAATTCATCGCTTCAATATTTTAGAGATCTGTCTAGAACTGGTCGTTAAACTTTTTTACTGCTTTTCTCTTACAATAACTTTCTGACGCTAAAGTATTTTTTAGAATGGCAGATTGTAATCGATGATTATATCTTGACCTGGAGATACTAAACCGAGTTGGTAGAAGCGCCTTGATGAAACTATCGGTATTCCACGGTTGTGCGTGTTGCACGTTCAAAATTGAGGGCATTTTCGCTTTTCTCATTCCCTCATAAATGGACGTTAGGTGTCGTTTAGTATAACCCGATTTACAGAGTACTTATGCGAAGAAACATAGACACAACATAGAGGCAGAGATTTTCAGACACCGCAAACGAGTTATGTGATTGCCGACTTACACCATTGATATGTATGTTGTAGGCAATTAGCAATCGCCAGCAATTTGCAAGTGGTTCACACGTTGTTTCAATAAATCGCAATAATGCGCATAGACATAATGCAATTTTTAAGGGTTATGGTCTTCAAAAGTATGAGCTCGGCTTGAAGCGCCTTCATTTTTTGTGATACTCTACGCCTCGTCACGATGTTAGTTTAGTTGCCTGTTCGATCTTCTCCACCCAACTAATGTCACGGAGTTCCCTACACGCATCTCTGAGTGTGTATATTTCTGTCATGTTTTTAAGGATGGAAAAGTTTTATTCGCATTAGAGGCAACATAATCAGCACTCTAATCTCGCTCTTTTATTTTTAAATTATAAGATTCTCTATATTTATTCACGACTGGCTTGTAAATTACCGGCGATTGCTAATTGCCTGCGAAATATATAAAACATATATAATCAAATTTTCGTTTTTCCGAGAAAAATATCTGATTGAAAATATCTATTTAATCAAAAATTTTAGAATTCGAAAATTTTACGTTGATGGGAAGGGTCCATCCAGAGATTCCCAAAGGAAATTATCAGTATCTCAGTGTCGTCTTTTACCGCGGAGATGATCAAAATTTTCTGTAAGTAGGTCGCAAGCTGATAGCCCCTCACAAAGAGCCTGGATCATTTCTTGACTTTTCCTCTTCTTCACCTAACTTTCCTCATCCTTCATTGTTTCCTCATGGATCGCTGAACAATGAAAGAGACGTAGAAACCATAAGTTTTGAAGTTATACTCTTCTGCGGTTTTGTAGGACTTTCTTCCGAAGGAATTGATTCCTGAATCCTCACCGAGAAGTTTGACAAAAGTTTATTAAAATCCGCGCAGCATCAATTTACGTCACGATTAAAGGTCGGAAAGTTTCGACGAGAGAAGAAAATCGACATCCTTTAAAAGTGACTGAATTAATTATGCAGGACAAGCATAAAACCTGGAGTGGATCCAGAAGCTTTAATTATCCGCTAGAAGAGAGGGATGCTGCTGTACAGAATGTCAAAGATGCGCTCTACGAGGTGAAAGGATTTTACGTTATTTTTTATCCTACATGTATCAGTGTGTGTGTCATTGTGCGGAATGCTAATTCTTACAGCAGTTCAAAGGATCAGCTCCAATTCATTCGGACGTATTTCTGCCAAACGGAACTATGCACATTATGACGTGAGCCCTGTTATGCATGCATCCTTATGGGTCTCATGGTTCATTTCTTGATGCGCATAGTTCCATTTGGCAGACATACATCCATTTGGAGGGACAAAGTCGGAACAAGAGGGACCCAGGCTTTGTCTTTCTCTGAATCAATTAAACTTATCGTCAATGATCCGATTATAACTCTTCAGTCCTACTTTGATGAGCGTATTCTGTAGAGCACCCTCAGATATTTTCCATACGTTGTTTTTGTAGCCTGCGAATCGATATGTGTCTCTTTTTTGGTGCCGGATTAATGATTTTTTTTTTTATCTGGTGCGAGATCAATAGACGACTAGACAAAGAACGAAGTTAAGCATTCTGATACATGTTTCGTAACCAAAATTTCATGTAGAACACGATTTGCGCAACGGAAATTACTGGAACTAACTCCTGAACAAGATATCCAATGTTTCTTGTCACATGATTTCAATCCCCCGCTCATGAAAACACAATGGTCTACGTGAATTAAATCGCACACTAAACGTTACCTTGGCATTTTCTGCGATCCGAAAATATGGCATATGGCAATCTCAATCTTGACTCAAAAAATTGATCTCCGAAGTGTGGCGCAATAACCTTGGGACACCCTGTATAAAACAATCGATTCCCGGTGAGGCCTGTCTTACAGAGAATCGATATTATGATAAAAAGGGAGGAAAAGCAGCAGGGCCGGATTTATACCTACTTGCCGCCAATGGGCCGCCTGTATTTTGCCGCCTCCTTCTCATTCGTAATGAAACATCAATAAAAACTATCAAGTGAACGTGCTAGCGGGGGAGGGGTGCATAAGACGCGTCTACTCGTGTTGAACACCTGTTTCGGGAATGCCCTGTCAACACTACTAGCAAAAGTTAAGTTTCGTAAACCTATCTCTGTGTGGACAAGGCCTTTCTTTCATAAGAAATGAACAACAAAATTGTGAAAGAACAAACATAAATGTGGTTTAATGATGTGCGCAACTTGGCGCAATGTGTGAAGTATTCATGCATTCTTGTAGGCGCTATCCGTTTCACGCTGACCGCAATGACCGCACTGTGTTTGATGCAATGCGTGAAGTATTCGTGCAGTTTTGTAGGCGCTGATATGTGTTACATGCTGATCGCCGCGCCGATGGGTTCTCCTTTTCATCTCAAGTCCACGTCATCATTGCTCTCTGCGCCGCGCCGTTCCAGGCCAAATTGCGTGCTTGGTTTCTCTCTTAACTCGACTACCTAATTAAAGGTGCTGTCTTTTGTATCACTGAAAGACGACAAAATTAAAAATTACTACACTCTCAGGAAATGAGAGTTTTGGTCGCCTTTTCTCGTTTGTACTTTTTTTTCTAAATCTGATATTTTTTTATACCTACATTTAAAAAAATTGTAAAATTTGCCGCCATTGGCCGCGACCCATGTGGCCACCCCCTTAATCCGGCCCTGAAAAGCAGCGTTGCCAGTTTGTACGGATCTTCACTGCTCGTGGCAAAATCAAAAGGATTGAGACGACTGCGACTTTACAGCCAAGATTTTTATTCACAGTCTCATCGCCGTGAGAGACAAACGTAACAGCGGAGGATTTGAGGCGGACATCATTTCGGGGGTCGGTAAACAGGACGTGGAGACCGCAGGGTAACATGACAAAATAAGCCTTTCATCCACTTTTTTGTCTCCGCCGTCAGGACTACTGCGCGCGCATTTTTATTTTTCTCCGCTTTTTTCGGGTTGATTTTTTTTTTTTTTTTATTTTCTCTTCTTGTTTTGTCGGATGGCTTTAACACAAAGCGGAACTCTGTACTTCGTTAAGCCACGCAATACATCACGTAGACTCCATGTTGCCGTGGTCTACCGTTTAAGAAGATAAAGAATATTACAGGGCCCCCCTTGTTACTATACGGCGCAACCTTCGGCGGCGCTTTGCGCTCAAAGGAGGCTGCTTTGGGGCAATAAACAACCGAATAAACAAATATATTTGTCTCGTGAAGCGAACCGTTGGCAATCAAAATCAATAAAAAATATTCGGTTTTTACACCAAGCTTTCGTTTTCTGCCACTGAAAAAAAAAATTCTCGGCGTTTTTACCAAGGTCCGTTGGTACCTTTACCATCTCAATTTTTTTTACCAATTATTGGTAACTTTACCAAGACAGACTGGTAAGTTACCTAAAAACCGGTATTTTTACTGTTTTTTTTTTCAGGTAAGAATACCACTTTTATTGGTAATCAATTCTCGGTAACTTTGACATTTTATTTCGGTGATTCTACCAGTCAATAAAAAATATTGGCGTTCTCACCAAGGTCCAGTAAAATTACCGAGAAAGATCAATTATTTTACCGAGATTTCTCGGTAAAATTACGTGTTCCATGAATGGTAATTTTACCAAGAAAAAACTGGGATCAAATAGAACCCTGAATCATATTTTACCCTTTTCTTAGTAAATACACTGAATTTTTTTTTTCAGTGTAAACAACCAAATAAACAAATATGTCAGTCTCGTTAAGCGAACCGTTGGCAATCAAAATCAATAAAAAATATTAGGTTTTTACACCAAGCTTTCGTTTTCTGCCGTGGGACTTCTCTGTCAATTCGGCTAGTTCTTGAGGTTCGGTTACACAAAAGGAACCAGGAGTTTGGTTGATATCAATCATCGAATTTTCGGTTCCTTTGGTTGCGTTTTCCCTTGGACAGTGTAACGTCTCTCCCGTGTCCTTTGACAAATTATATATATCTGCGGTAAAATCGTTGCTTTTTGGACGAGAGAACGTAATCATATACATCTCAACCTTACAAAACTTCCACTCACCAATGAACTTCATGAAGGATTTTTTTTCTTCCACGTTGAAAAAGTAGATAAAGTATACTCAGTTCACATTAAACGTCTCCAGCTTCTTTGAAGGATATTACACCACGGATAAAAAGGTTCGAATTTCCATATTTTGATCACATCTGTAAAAGCGCGTCGTCGAGGAGGCAAAGATGACATCCGAAAAAATCCCTCCGGTCGCACACACATTTTCGAGCGATCATTCGCTCTGCCACGATCCACGGTCCATGCAGCCATTCATTTCTTTCAGCTTCTGAAATTTTGAATCGTGACGGACCCAAGTAGCATTTTTCAACAGAAAAATCGCGATATATTGCGATTTTATCGGCGATGAAATTGCTAGGATTGCGATTATCCTCGATTTTGTTGCAATAAAATCGCGATTTTATCGCCCGGCAATTTATCGCGATATTATCGAAACAAAAATCGCGATATATGGCGATTTAATGTAGATTTATCGACGAAAATTGATCGCGATTTTATCGAACAAAAAATTGCGATGCACAGCGATTTAATCGCCATAAATCGCAATTTATTATTCGATAACATCGCGATAAATTTCCACCGATATAATCGCGATAATCAACCGATAAAATAGCTATTTTTCTCGATCACTGCTACTTGGGGGAGAGGTCACGCGGTCTGAAAAGTACTCACACAAACAGAGGGAAAATTTCGGGTGGCATTTTGGCTCCCTCGGTGATGCACGTATTTATAAGAGCCCGAAATATGCAACTTTGAACTCTTTTTTCGTGGCTTTTAATATTGCTCAATGAAGTCCAGGGAAATTCCTTTGAGCTAAGTGCATTCTCTACTTTTGAAAAATGCAATATTACAACGGAACAAGCCTATTGTATATTTACTAGAAAATTGTTGGATATTTTTAAGTTCCTGATAGTAAATTTCACCTGGGTTGATTTTTACTCGACTACACACACAAATCAGAGAAAATTTGGACGCAAATTGCACAATCATACTCCTGATATTATTTTTAATTAATTTTTTTGAATTTATTCAGTCAATTTTGCAATCGTCTGAGAAACAACGAAACGAGGCGCAGAGTATTAGCGTTTTCAGGATTCCATAGATTTTTACCCATCCACAAGATCCAATCACCCGAAAAGATAAATAATATGGAAATCGAAAGATTCTTGGAAATTTGACAACAACATTTAGGGCGAAACGTGAAAACGACGGTGACCCGGTGAGTAAGTGTGAGTGTAATCGTCCGTGTGCGTTACAATGTTACACGTCCGACAAACACACTCTAATCCCATCACGTGTGTTGCCGATCAGCCTCCAAATTAGGCATTTATAAATTAGTTCTTCCACGGAGGCGAGGCGTGATCCATGCTTTTGGCAACTGAGTTGAACCCTTGTTCATGTGGATGAGTGAGGTGGTTGAGTTGAGTTCGGTTGCAACCTCATGCAAGCTGTGCTGGTGCTTAGTGAAAATCCTAATCAATGCCTATAGCGCGTCAACTGCCACACAAAACATGAGTCGAGTGGTTTTATCATCGAGGTTTTCAATGAGTATGCCACCCTTGGTTATGCTGAAAAAGCAAAGGAATCTCATTTTTCCAGGGGTCTTGTGGAAAAAATTAGAAATTACTCGATAATGACCACGATATCGCGGCAAATACGTCATGTTTCTAGCGTATTCCTAAGATCATTATAATTGCTCGCTGTTCACCTCAATATTGTGCATGCAAATTTCCTGTTTACTTAAGAAAATAAAAGATCACAATTTTTTTATGTAAGTATCGCGGAAAATAGGCGACTACTACTGATGCGTGTACAACACTCATTAACATCTGATACTTGAGATGGGCGAAAACGTATGAATTTCCTTCAATTTCGCGTGATACCACATACCTACTGCGGGGTTCGAATAGTTGCTCGCTTCATTTCTGCGTGTTGAAAGCAAGAAATTGCGCGAATTTTATCTCAATATCACGAAAAATAGAGGTTTTAAACAGCGGTTTTGGTTCAATCATCAGCAATGGCGGGCTTTCCAACTCTGCGTCACGGTAAACTCGCAATTTTTCCATGGATTTTGTAAGAAAAATTAGAAATTACGCGATAATTATCGCAATATCGCGGCAAATACGCCATTTTACCAGCGAATTCCTAAGATCATTATACCTGCGGGTTATTCACCTCAATGTCGCGTTATACACGCGAATTTCCTGCCTACATATTTATAAGAGTCGCTTTCACAGCGCTCTCTGGCGCTCTGTGACGCCTAACCGCCACAAAACTCGGTCCTCCTACAAGTCACCAGAGAGTTGGCACTCCTTCATCTCATCCAAATCCCACTTTCGATACTCCGTCACTAACTTAAGCATCATGCCTTCAGCGTCATCTTGATCTCGAGCAACCACCACCTGGTCATCAGCAAGGCACAGAGTGAACAGAGTTTCAAAATTACCAAGGGGACACACATACCGAAACATTTCCTTTTCCATGCTTTTAGCACGCACTTGGAAATTCTTGCCTAGTTAAGAAAATAAAAGATCACGAAATTTCCACATAAATATCGCGGAAAATAAGCGACTTCTGCATAGATGCGCGCATAAAACTCTTGCATATCAGTTACGTGAGTTTGGCGAAAACGTATGATTTTCCTTCAATTTCGCGTGATACCACATACCTACTCAGTTGCTCGCTCAGAGTTCAGTTGCTCGCTTCATTACTGCTTGTTAAAAGTGGAGAATTTGGGAGAATTTAATCTTAATGTCGCGAAAACTACGGGATTTAACATTTAACCGTCGGTTCCCTTATTAGATTTAATTTTCGGAATAAATAAAGAAAGAAAAGAAAAAAATAAAGAAAAAAACATCACGAATGGTCCAAAATTTTGCAATTATGACTCATATGTCTCATTAAACTATAATAGAAACAGGAAGCAGGTGGAGTTAGTCGAAGCTATGTCCTAGTTTTGTGCCGCTATCAGCGATACGTCTACAAAGTCAGTGCGATCGAGTCATCATCGCAGTACAGAACACCTTCAATTTAGCTATAGCGGCAATATGGACAGCCCCCGTGGTGAATTAGTTGTATCAAGAGCGCCTTCCATGATCGGAGTCAAATATTGATGAAATACGCGCCACAAACCCACATTTCCCCTCGAACCCTCCGATTGCAACATTGCACACCGTCGCTTATGTTCCGCTTTAGTTTATTTATTTTATCTTTAAAGCCAAACAACGGTTTCTCACAAAATTTTCCGAGAATTTGCCTAAATCATTTCACAACAGAAGATAAAAGAAACAAAGAGTAACTCGGGCGACGTGAAGACTAAAAGACAGCAACTTTTTCACTTTCGGAATTTAGCTCTTAAACTTTTACACACAAAAAAAAAAAAAAAAAAAAAAAAAAAAAAAAAATAAAAATTGTTCAGTGCAATTTGTTCAGTAATCCTTACCAAATTCGCAAAGATCAGCTTAATAACGGCCTAGTTCAAAGGACCCCATCATTCATCAATGCGTATTTTTGCTCAACAATTAGCTCATTCATAAATATTCATCGAAATTTAGTGAATTTAACTTTGACTTCACCCGATTACATAGCTTATTTGGGGGATATCTAAAATATACTGTCTCCGAATATATCCTTTCACATATTTATATGTATGAATTTTTTTTTTTTTTTTTTAAATATAATGTGAACCGAAAGATTCTCTCACGTCAAACTTTAATGAGCCCGGTAGCTTCACTAGAAATTATCGCCCGCCATGATTAATCGGCAATTTGATGCGGACGCGAAACCTTTTGTGAAAAACTGAGTCATTTCTTCAAAGTCTCATGTAAACTGAGCCGCGTCTTGGAGGAAAGTTCACTCTGTTACGCGAGATGCCTACAAAAATCCCTTTGTACCGGTGCCCAGGGGACATTCATTGACAGTTCAAAGGACTCCGACAAAAGCTCCGCGAGAAACGGGCATTTTTGTATGCCCTCGTTATTTTTTCATTCGTCCTCTTTCTGGATGTCCCTCTCGTCTCAGGCCGTCTCTTGAAATCACGCCTGTCAAATGGCCTCGCCGTACGTGTGGAGAGGAAAATTTTGTTTCAGAATCTCACCCCCGCTTCGTATTTGGACGAGCGAATTCGAGGGGCTTAAGTACTCTTATGTCCTCTGAAAGTGAATTAACGCTAGGAGTATTTTAGGCAATGGACAGACTCTCGAGGCTCAGTTCGAGTTTAAGTCATTGTGGAATGCTATCTCTTAGATTCCTATACCTTGTAATGTTATTTGGGGATCATGAAGTTGAAAAGATGGTGTTGTCTCTGTGCAAAAGATTCGAGGAACGTCGCATTGAATTTGTTTGACTACTACTGCGTACAAGTCGCTCTTACAGCGCTTCTGTGCGCTCTGCGACACCCAGCCGCCTCTGATAGCGATCCTGCCAGAGCTCCTCCGGCAGATCGCATCTGCTCATTTCCTGCCTTATTCTCGCAATCCACGATTTGGCACGGCATCCTCTACGCTTTCGGCCGGGGAGACCCAATCCAGAACCTTCTTAGGCAACCTATCATCTGGCATCTGTTGCATATGACCATACAAGACAAGCTGTTTTGTGAAAATGTCATGCACTATGTCGTTTTCGATGCCCATAATTTCACGTATCCTCTCATTCCGAAAGTGATCCCTTCTCGTTGAACTTTGTTGAATTGCATGTCCCTTAAATCAATCACTGAAAATTATTATTAAAATGAAAGCTTTGTAAGTAGACAAAACTCAGTCAGTGATACAGAAAATAAAAGTATGGATACCAATCGAATATTTTATATCAATGCGAGGGAGGAATAGCGTGTATGGGGATTGGGAGCTCAGAATAGGAATAAATCTAAGGACGAGAGATTATGCTTGGGAGATTAGAGGACGAATCAGGAACGTATTTACGGAAACGTCACAAGATAAGGGTGCGCTCCAGAGGCTGAGGCTCAGCGAGTGCATTATTCCGATGTTGCTCTGCATATCCTTACTCTAAATTTTCAACCAGGCTCTTCAGCTCCTCATTTAATTCCTAAATTTTTGCCTTGTGGAGAAATTTTGCCACTTAGAATGTTGAGCAAAAAATCAAATAAAGTTTGCCTAATGAGGGCGAGTAATTGTAAATTAATGAGGTTAGGATTGCTGGACCAATTTCTCAAGTCTTCACTGGAAAAAAAAAAAAAAAAAAAAAAAAAAAAAAAAAAAAAAAAAAAACACACATTGGATCTAGAGTCCAGACTTATAAAAACATCGACAAGGAAAAGTACTCTTGATTCAATCAGAATCTAGCTTAAATCAAGAACAAAGCCTCTTAATTTAAGCGGATTTCGTTTTGATTCAAACAAAAATCCGATCGAATCAAGAGTATTTTTTCTTGTCAATGTTTTCAAGAGTCTGGACTCTAGATCCAGTGTGTGTTTTTTTCCAGTGTTTGGCCGTGAGTCACCACTTAGATTGTTGCCACTTAGAATGTTGCAGGGCCGGATTAAAGGGGTGGCCACATGGGCCGCGGCCCATGGCGGCAAATCTAAGGAGCGGCAAAAATTTGCAATTTCTTAAAGTGTAGGTATAAAAAAAATCGGATTTATAAAAACAAAATTACAAACAAGAAAAGGCCACAAAATCTCTCATTTCCTGAGAGGATAGTAATTTCTAATTTTGTCGTCTATTAGTGATACAAGAGACAGCACCCTCAATAAGTCGAGTTACGAGAGAAACCAAACACGCAATTTGGCCTAGAACGGCGCGACTTAGAGAGAAATGATAACGAGGACATGAGATGAAAAGGAGAAGCCCCCTCGGCGCGGCGATCGGCATGTAACACATATTAGCGCCTACAAGACTGCACGGATACTTCACGCATTGAATCAAACACAGTGCGGTCATTGCGGTCAGCGTGAAACGGATAGCGCCTACAAGAATGCATGAATACTTCACGCATTGCGCCAAACCCAGTGCGGTCAGCGTGAAACGCATAGCGCCTACAAGACTGCGTGAATACTTCACGCATTGCATCCAACACGGTGCGGTCTGCGCGGCGCGGTAGCGGAAGTTAAAATAATTGAACCACATTTATGTTTGTTCTTTCATAATTTTTTCGTTCATTTCTTGTGAATGGAAGGCCTTGTCCACGCGGAGATAGGTTTACGAAACTTAACTTTCGCGCAAAGTTTCGTGAACTTTTGCTAGTAGTTTTGATAGGGATTTCCCAAAAAATGCGTTCAACACGAGTTACATAAGGCAGTTCGAGCAGATAAGCTCATACTGAAATATAGTCACACTCAGACCTTAGTATCACAAGGGCCATACGACGTTTCAACATTTTCGCCGCCATTTTGTTCTTTAACAGAGATATTGTTCAACGAAACCTTCTGAAAATTTCACTGAATAATCTGTGTGCTGCCGGTAAAATTCGGTGAAATTTTCAAACAGTTTCAACCAAAAATTACTCTGTAAAAAATAAAATGGCGGCGGAAATTTTGAAACGCCGCATGACGCTTGTGATACTTTGTGGCCGGAATGTGACGATACGCCATCATAGATCAACTTCCTCTGTATGAACGCGTCAAAATATAAGGGTTCCTCGGCGGGTCCAAGTTTCTCTCTTCCCAGTTTCCATTCATCTGTGCGAAGCGAAAGCAAACAACGTGAGCGAGTGGCGCGGCGGTGGTGGCCATCCCGCAGTCCCGCTTGCGAAATAAATGAAGTATTCGTAAAGACATTTTCCCGGGAAACGATCCGTCAACAAATAAGATTACTCGCTCCGAGTTTTTCATTATAATTTTAACGCGCGTCTCCATCCGCGTCCGCCGGTGTCTCCTTGTCGATTTTTTCTCTTCTCTTTCTCTCTTTTTTTATTTCCTTGGCTGAGCCTGACTCACGGAGCCCAGTACTTTCAAAGCAGCATGTCCGCGCGGTTATGACGTATGCACGAGGGGAAGAAATGTACAAAGAAAAATACAAGACTTTATATTCAGAAAGTGCGGTGAGCAGTTAAATTTTGATGGCTATCTACGGATCATAGGATGACTTCAAAGGGCATGAAAATTTTGAGAAAAACTGTTCAATCACTGAAAAAAAAACACATTTGATCTAGAGTCCAGACTCTTAAAAACATCGACAAGAAAAAATAATCTTGATTCAATCAGATTTAAGCTTTAATCAAGAACCAAGCCTCTTAATTTGAGCTGATTTCCTTTCGATTTAAGCTTAAATCTGATTTAATCAAGAGTCCTTTTTCTTGTCAATGTTTTCAAGAGTCTGGACTCTAGATCCAAAGTGTTTTTTTTTTTCCAGTGAATATTATATTGACGATATTGATAAGTATAATGGGAACTTCAGTCTGAGAGGGTAATAGATTAGGTATAAATATATTTTAAAACTTGCACAGTACTTTGTTGTGGACGGTTCTCTAATTAGTAGAATTTTTGTTTCGTATCTCTGTTCAGAGGCAATTGGATGTAGAAATAAAAGTACAACCGAGAAATGTAAGCGAGAAAGTCAAATAAAGCGCAGGAGATTTTCCGTTATCATATGATTCCTGGTCGATGTAGAATTGATTTGATTAAAATCAGATAAAGTAAAATATCTTTGCAGCTGAGCAACACAAAAACTCCGTAAACGCCGTTTTACATTTCTTGGAAACAATGTATCAAAGCAAAAAAAAACTTGTGTACCTTGAGATAATGTTTTTACAGCATTATTTCGCAAATACTATCAAGAACTTGACCTGAAAATTTGAGGTACATGGGTAAAACAGTTTTAATTTTATAAAGTGTTGTTCCAAAAAACGAGGGAAAGTCCTGATGGATTTACGGCGTTTTTACTTAGCACGGTAGAGCTGTCATATCGAAATTGACGTATACCGACAGAGCATTTTCCTCTGAACGAATTTTCGAACCCACAAAAGATAGATATTAGATATAACTCTTCAGTTCAAGACTTTGCTGAACTAACGGAATCCGACGTAACGCCTGAATGCAACCATACCTGCTCCAAAGCTGGTTTTGTTGCTTGCGAAGCAATTGAAGGCGCTCGACATTGCCCTGCAACATCTGTATACCTATGTTGATGCTTGAGAAGGAGGTGAGATTATTTGCATTTGAAGTAAACTTCCTCATCTTTTTTTCTCGATCCTTTTCTTCTTTTTATTTCTATTCTCCAGTTTCCTTTCTCTGACCCTATTCTTCGCTGTATACCCTCATCTTCTCTTTTTCTCATTCTCCATTTTCTCCTCATTCTCATTCATCTTTTCCACCTTATATCATTCTTATTTGAAAAGAACTTCCTCTAATTAACTTTCTCCCTATTCTTCTGCTTTTTTCTTCCTTCGCTTCCGTACACACTTTTCTTATGAATAATTTTACCCTCGCCTTTTCATCTTCTTATTTTCTGCATTTAATACACATTCTCATAGTTTTTCCTATACTATATGTAACTAGAGTCAAAACGAGTATAACTCACATCATCACTCCTCTCCTTTCCCCTCATCATCTTCACTTTCTTCCTCATTTCCACCCTCTGTTTCTTTTAATTTGTTGCTTACAATTAACCCTTTGCCTTTTTTTTCTCTTTTCCTATATTTCCTTCTAACTCTTTTTTTTTTATTTAAATGTAAATCGTGCGTCCTCTTGTTTGCTCCCTTCTTTTTCTTCCTCAACCCCTTCTCTCTTCTTGTTTTTTATCCAACCCTCACCTTGCCTCCTTCCCATCCTCCTTATCCGCCTCTCTTCATCCCATCTTTTTCCGGCAACAACTTCTACAAATATGCTAAACTTAGCCCTTCCAGCTCCAAATAAAAGAGTGGAGACTCCCAACCGCATAGCACCCACACACGCACTGCTCGCACGACGCCCTTCTTGTCGTATTAAATTTGGATTTGGCTCAGCGTTGGACCGTCTAATCATGCTCCGAGCTTTCGATCATCCTCCAAACCGGACCCCACACATGAATCGGCCCGCGCCAAACCAGAACATAATCCGTATCTCATGAGCCCCAAAATACAAGCATCCTAATAGAGCTCGAGGTTCACCGCGAAATGTATTTATTAGGTTCCAACATCGATGGAGGTGGATGGTCTCGGGAGTATTTTTTTGCTCCTCGGGAGCTTCCTTTATTGCGAAAACCCTCCGAGTGTCAACAATGTGAGCCTCGTTGCCAAATTTTGCACCGATCGTGGGGACTGCGAGGGGGGTTGAACCGAGGATTTGGCGTCGTCGAGTTTGACTTATTGACCGGAGGACGAACGTCGTTTCACCGCGGCCAAGATAACATCGTCCACTTTCAGGAAAATATAGATGTGCCCGCCCCCGCATCCAGGTGAAAGTACGCACAGTCTGTCCCGTAAGCCCACATGGTCCTCCGGGCCGGATTTGCTGACTGTGCGGTTTTTATCCTTCTGCGGTAAAAGTATTGCCATTTCTCCGTGAGGGCTGCAATTCGTGGGAGTATCTCTTAAGGAATAACTATCAACTCTGCGACACTGTGTATAGTGCATTAAGTATACCACCGTCGTAAGGATGAGTCGTAATGGAACTTTTGTAAATTTCAGATGGAATATAGACGAGAGCTGTTTCTGATGGAAAACGTGGTATGGTGCGCTTTCTGGCCGCTACGCGGTTCAACCCTCGAAGGACGCACTGGAAAAAAAAACACATTGGATCTAGAGTCCAGACTCTTAAAAACATCGACAAGAAAAAGTACTCTTGATTCAATCAGATTTAAGCTTAAATCAAGAACCAAGCCTCTTAATTTGAGCGGATTCCGTTTTGATTCAAGCAAAAATCCGATTGAATCAAGAGTATTTTTTCTTGTCAATGTTTTCAAGAGTCTGGACTCTAGATCTAATTTTTTTTTTCCAGTGCGTTTTGCGCCTTCAAAAGTTTACTCCATGAGACTATTGAGGGTCTCATTTTAAACCGTTTTTCGCAGTTTCACGTTGACTGAGGAACGACATACCCAGTGGGGTTTGCTATATAGTCTTGCAGCTTTGCACGAGAGATGTGTCACGGTTACATTGACTCATAGAATACTTACTTTCGGGGAAACATGTGCATATTTTGCCTAGAAATTTTCAGGTATTTTAGATCAAATCGTGCATACAATTCTCTGCAAAATTAAGAGAAAAATACTCACAAGTTTTGCAGGGTATTCGGATTTCTTCAAAAAAAATTTAGTATCACTTGAAGACTCATAATTTTGGTAGACTGTTCTTTTGTAGCACGACAGCATAAGAATGCCTATAATCGGATTGAGCATCGACTGATTTTTCGTTTTCTTTGATTTTGAAAGAATTGGGAATTCTATTTAACGAGAGTATACATATAGAGTACCTATTGAGTATAATAAAAATGAATAGCTTCCCGCAGAGTTGAAGTACCAAAGAACTGAAAAACACGAGACAAAAACCCTCGCAGGAAAAAGAAAGCACCCTTCAATCCATATAACTTGATGCGCGCGGAAAAATAGCCTTCAAAAGGATGAGTATGTAACCTCATGATGGCAAAGTTCAAATAGTTATCGCTTCGAGTCAAAGAGCATTTTAAAAATCTAGACCCGCGAGAGACGGTTTTCGGTTCAATTTATCATAAAAAATCTCTCGGTCGGGTGACCTCAACTTTATAGACAACCTGTATTCATGCACCCCTTCTCACCCTCATCGGTTTGAAAGAAAACACAGTAAACGTTCTTTGGTCTGCAGTGTTCGATAAACCGACCGAAGTCAACGAAGTTGAGCAAATCAATCGAATTCCTAAAATTATAACAGGGCTCCACAATTCCTCACAACTGAAGAAAGCACTCTTCTTTAAGGGTTGTTATACACAACATTACCTTTTATCAGCGGATATTCGGAATTTTTTGAATGTTCATTTGAATTTACTTTAGCACGGCAGAGCGAGAGCTGTGGTCACATTAAAATCACTGTATTTTTTTAGCTCACCAAAAAGTCCCCAGATTTTGTCTGTCTTAAACGACCCGAAGCCAGATGGTTCTTGCTTACTTTGTCCTCCTGAATTAATCGTGACGGCAAGGGCAAGACCAAAACACACTCGCGTCGAACCCACAAGAATAAGCAATGAGCTGAGTTCGCCTTTTGCCGCGCGGAGTTCTTCCCCGTGGTTCTCAATATCCCTGGCGGAAAATGGAGATGAGGCAGTCTCACTAAATCCAACATAACAAATGGACTTCGTTGAGCCAGAAAATGCCATTTACATCTCCGTAAGAACCCGTTGTGTAAAAATTAAAAACTATCCTCCCTCGTACCAACAGGTTGGTAGTATTACTCAGCTGAACACCGACAAAGTGCCCTGTACATCTGAGTGGAGAAGAATCCTCCACATGCGGTAGAAGTTTTTAAAATCTGTGAACCGGGATTCAACAAATCCTTACTCATTTTTGCATTTTGTTGCATGATTATAGTCACGTGTTGAGCAGTTTTGTTGACAGAAATATCCTATTTGCAACACAAGTTGATGTGAACAACTCTGGATTGATAGATTGTTGCATGTGAATAGTACAATTCTGCCATGCTAAGGAAGAACGCCGTATGAACATTCGTGAGTTGCCGAAGTCTCCTCAATAAAATGTTTATTTTTAAGAAAAATTATGAAGCTTTTTCCCTTAAAATTATCAGAAACTATTAATGAAATTGCGAACAAAATTATATAAAAAAAATTGGAAAGAAAATATTCATATGTTCCCGGGAATATGTGTTGTATCAAAAGAAATTTGGCAACGCCTAAAGGTTCATACGGCGTTTTTCCTTAGCAAGGCACAATCGAAGCGCCAAGAATCAAAAGCCGCAAGCCCCATTCCGATGCTCAAACATTTGGCCGATGTTTTCATTTGAAAACCAGAGTAATCAATAAGACTTCATGCGTAAAATACTGTCATAATATTCTGTCTAACACGTAGAAAAGCTCTAAAAGTACGCAAACAAAAGACTCATCTGCTCTTTTAAAAATACATTAAAACGATTGCCAAATTTTTAGACTGCGCAATGGACATTTCAGCCTTTGATCCCAGGTGCCACAATTTTGGAGCAACGTCTTTAGGAGTATTCTCAGGAGGAGTCACCTTTCTGTATATAGTAGCACACACCGATTTCCTTTTTTCGACGGAAAGCTATGTAATCCTTGACGATTCCGAGTAGAAAGTTAGAATGGAACACTCTTGGATGAAGAAACGGCTACAGTCATATTCACTGTTAAAGTAAGCGGGAACTTGTGTGTTTTTCTAGTCGAACATGCAACTTGGCCGAACCCTCTCCAAACAGAGATTCGATCTAGGATCTTATTTGAGCCGCTCGGAGCTATCTTTGACGTATCTCCTTACAATATTTCGTTGGGAGCGCGGTCAAGAACGAAATTTCCTGTTCATCTCGAGCGGGAGGCGCTGACCGCTTGTAACTCTCTCAGCCTGGCCCAAGTTTTCTGTTTCTCATTTCCTTTATCAGTGTATAAAAGTGTATTTTACCCCCCCGCTGCCCAACCCGCGAGCGAGGACTCAAAGCAGCTGTTCCTCCGAGAGGGACAAACCGAGGGAGTTGTCAATAGATCGAGATCGTTAATGGATGTTGTTCGACGGAAACTCGCAAAGAAAATGGTTGAAAAACAGAGGTGTATTGAATATACCGTCACCTTTCGGCCGAAGTATCACAAGCGCCATGCGACGTTCCAAAATTTCCGCCGGCATTTCATTTTATGATACAGAAATTTTTGGTTGAATCTGTTTGAAAATTTCACTGATTTTTATTGGCAGCGCAAACAAAATTCAGTGAAATTTTCGGACAGCTTCGTTGAACAATTTCTCTGTAAAAAAATATAATGGCGGTTGGAATTTTGAAATGTCGCATGGCGCTATTGTGATACTTTGGCCGGAAGGTGAAGATACAGGAAAGGAACCTTAGTTTCGACTATCACTCAACCTCCAAAATTTCAAAGGGAGAATGTATACTGCAGGTATCTTTCCCTCCAAATTTAATGAACGATTAACTTTATTATTGGATGGCAAATTGTTTAAAAAATTAGGTTCATATACACCTTTGATATACTCAGGATTGTTTCATGAAGCCCTGATTTTATTAGCTTCATAGGAAAAACGTAGTTTCATATAGAAAGCATCGTTTGAAATCTGTCATCTTTCAATGATGGAAAGTGGAACAAGTGAAAGGGTTAAATGACTAGTCATTTTAGGCATTCTGTTTAAAAGAATACAGAAAAATAGATAGTAAAAACAATTTTTGTATGATATATGTTGGTATCCTATCGAGAAAAAAACTTCAGGTTTCTAGGATAAGCGAACAGTTATAATACATGGGGAAATTCCCATTCAACTAGTGCTAAAGAGTTGGACCGGAAGAATCGCCTTCAGTCTCGGACGATACCACCCCCCAACTCAGGTGCACGATTAGATGTATCATCACTCAGATATCCTCGCTGTACACCCGCCACGGCGCCACTGCATTGCGCGCTTGTATTTCAACATGAAATTTGGTCAGAGTGTATCTTATTTTGAGCCTCCCATCGGAAACTTACCGCTGCTTTCTGTAGTTAAAACAACAGTATAACCACTATGGATTGGTGTTATGGTATCTTTTAAAGGGAGGATGGGGAGGGGGGGTCTAGCCAAGTCTTATGTATGCCAAACACTTAAAAAAAAGAAGAAAAAAATTGACCAAATATAATTTTTTAGACATTTCTCAGGCTTCATTTGTTAATTTTCAAAAAATTGGGGGGGGGGGGGAGGGGACAGGGCAGCCTTACGAAATTGAAAAAGGAGAGGAGGTGGCCTTCCAGGCACCTTGTAGTCGTGGGTCAGAAAGTCGTTCAAAATTGCTGACGTGATACTTGAACGGCCCTTTACAGGAACTGAACAGCGCGGCCTATATACTGCCGTGCTAAGGAAAAACGCCATATGAACATTCGAGAGTTTCCAAATTTCCTCCAATACAATGTTTATTTTTGAGGCAAGTTATGAATATTTTTCCTTGAAATTTTCAGGAACTTTAGGTGAAATTGCAAACAAAATTATCTAAAAAATTGGAAATATAATATTCATAAGTTTACCAGGAAATTCGTGTCACATCAAAGGAGATTTGGCAACGCCTGAAAGTTCATACGGCGTTCTTCCTCAGCACGGCAGTATGGAACACCGCGCTCCGGTTCACGTGACTGAACTCTTTCTCTCGGTGTATGGATCAGAAAAGAATCCGTAATTAGAAGCAACCCGATCCCACATGAACAGATCAAGGACAGCTCCCGAGTCCGCCCGCCCACGCTTTATTTATTTTTCTTTCAAGGGCCCCCTCGAGACCCGAGACTAAAAGAGTTAATTGTCTGGCTCGGAGCTCTCGAACAACGAACCGGACGGCGAATCCAGACGCCGGCGCCGGCGCCATCGTCGGAAGCGAGGCAAAGACAGAAAACAGCAAGACATCCTCTAAGCAAATGCGTTTTACGGGGCGGGGGAATAATCGACTCGAGAAATCAAAGCCCCCGGCGAAAGGGGAAGTAATTAGGGAAAGCGGAGAAAGAACCGGTGATGGGAAACTTTCGATTTACAGACACAGGTGCGTCAGAGCTTGAACTTTGTCGGGCGGGCAAGGGATCTGAGAGCTGCAATCAACGCGGGACATGAAGGCGGGAGCCAATTGATATTTTCAGCCCTTTGGTCTCGAGTGTTTTCGCATTAGAATTAACTTTGTTACAGTCCCCCCCTCTCAACCTCCCCCCCCACGTCTCTCCAACTCCCCCTCTCACCGTGGGTATTTTCTTTTTCATCCTTTTTCCTGGAATTTTCGCTGTGTGGAGTGGAGTCCTGTGTCCGACTGAGGCTCAATGAAGTAGAAGAGAACTGGGAAAAAAATCAACACATTTTTACCGATCACCGAAAATATCGAGGTGGTTTTTTACTACACGGAGGAAAGTTTTTGTGTTCTTGCTTTACTTTTGGTTAATATGAGGTTACATAATTTTGTTAACCAATGATAGTGTAATTTTGATCCTCATAATCAACCCCTCTAACTGCCGGATATCCTATTCATTCATTTGACTCTTAAAATTCTAATATTTTTTTTTTTTTTTTTTTTTTTTTTTTTATTTTTTTTATTTATTTTATTTTTTGTAGAAATGGAGGCCGGCAAAAAATTCAAAGAGTCAAAGAGACAGAACTCTGACATCCTCAAATGAATTCAATCAAGTTGAGCACCTCAATTAGGAATTTACACAGAGGGCACGGAAAACGCTGTACTATTCCACGACTATCACCTTTAATTTTCCTCTGCGCAGAATTAAGAAGGTAAGGGCCTCCACGCATAATTCATATTAATAATAATCTATTTTTTATGTGAATGAACGTATCTGTTTAGTAAAAACTGCATTCAATGTGCACAGCGCAAACAGCACTCCAAGTCTACACATCAAGACTACTCTCCGTAGGTCGCGGTCGGACCGACATAAAACGCCTTCAAATGCGTGTGATACTGTGCAACACACCGAAGTTGATATAGTTGTATTCTTAGGTTCGAACCTAACCCAGGTTAATTGATCTACAAAATAAAGTCTGCCAACATGTAAACTGCTGTATTTCAAGTTACCTCGCATATTCTATGCCCATTATTGCCCGTGGCAAAAATTTAACCCTCAAGTAATTTAAAAAGAGCTAATTAACATTACTAATGTATGTGGCCAACGACAGAAGCGTTTCTGAAGGAGAACTTGTTCTTGAGACTTGTATAGTTCTTGAGCGCGCCCGATGTATACGGGATGAGAGGTATTTTTGGGAAACTTGAATTTTCAAAATGTGATATTCCAAGATGACTGGTATCGTCTAAATGCTATCTCGACTCCTGTTCGATCGATTTTTGTGAAATAGTATCGAGGGTATATTTTTTGACGCGCGGGAAACTGTAACAGAAACGGTATGTCTATGTACACTGCCGTGCTAAGGAAGAACGCCGTATGAACATTTGAGAGTTGCCATATTGCCCCAGATAAAACATGTATTTTTGAAAACGATCATACGGATATTTCCTTGATATTTCGTATGTTTTACACAAAATTGCGGACAAAAGTGTCTGAAAAATTGAAGAAAAAAATTCACAATTTTCCCAGTAAAGTAAGGTTTTATTGAAGGAAATGTGGCATAGTCTAAAGGTTCATACGGCGTTCTCCCATAGTACGGCGGTATATACTACCGTGCTAAGGAGGAACGTCATATGAACTTTTAGGCGTTGCCAAATTTCCTCCAATAAATACCGAATTTACTGAGAAAATTGCGAATATTATTATCCAAAATTACCAGGCAATTTTGCACGCAATTTAATCTAAAATATCTGAAAATTACCAGGGAAAATATGGATAGATTTCGTCAAAAATACATGTTTTATCAAGGGATATTTGGCAACTCTTGAATGTTCATACGGCGTTTTCCCTTAGCACGGCAGTATAGCCTGTAAGTATGTACGTAATCGTACGACTGGAGTTTTTTTTCCAGTGCGGGGAAATATCCTACTGTGCGAGGGATGCCCGAGTCCTTTGGAAGACTTGCGCGCGGACCGCGGGCAGGGCGCGAGGGATCGGCAGGGAGGCTGCGAGGCTCGGGGCTTCAGTCCGACTTTGGCCCCGTCGTTATCGGTCCCGCCCGCGCATCGCGCTTCTCCAGTCGCGAGATCCCTCGAATGATAAGAACAGTCAGCGTTTTGTATTCCGCTCCGTCTTCGTGCTTTCGGCCGATTTGTGACAAGTGATTGCGGATACTTCCAGGCCATTAACACCGTGTTGAACTTCGGGTTCTCAGCTTTGCCGGCTTTCCACTGCACTGTAACAGATGAACAAATCGCCTGTGAAAGTACTTTTTGACCCCGTAAATCATACGCCGGATTTATTTTCAAAATTTTCAAAGCCTATGTTTTAAACTTTGGATATCGTAGTTCATCGGCTTTTTCCATTCGGCTGTTTTCAAGGTGAAAAATTAAACTTACTCAATGCTTCCGTCTGAATAATTTTTTTTTCGAAATTTCAGTGGCCGTGTACGTGTTGATAAAGTTGCCGGTTTTTCGTTGCAATGATTAGTCGACAAATTGGCTACTTTTAAGGTTTCTCTTGGTATTTTTTTTACCTAAAAATTCGTTGGATTGTATTTTTCAGTGTCGCAAGCAAACATATTTCAGTGGTTCCTAATAATCTTCCTATGTACATACTAGTGCATTTCAATTGAATGTGGTGGTTTTACTCTAATATTTTGAGGGGGAAATAATAGGCAGGCTATCGTTTTACGCGTGATTAGTTTGGATAATTTCAATTTTATCAACTTTATAGTGTTTTAAGTTAATCAAAAAATCTTCAAACTTTTATAATATTTTGCCCAATAAACAATCACTAAACGCCATTCATTCGATAATTTTGTGTTTTATCATGTTATGCTCAATTCTTTGAAGGGCTATCTTTTTTTACAGTAAATTACATTATGCAAATAAGAGAGTAAAGCTATGAGACTTTGCACTCACAAGCTGTTTTAGTTATCTATAAATCGTGCAATTGCCTTCAACTGAAGACTAAGTTCCAATTTAGCTGTTTCAAATCTTGCATTCATTTGTCGACCTTCCTTTTCAAATTGTGCGCTTAAATTTCCGGATAAGATCGCATTACCTTAAAATTTGAACATAAATTTTGCCGCAGATTGTTGTGTCGTGAGTGAGATTGAGTGTTCTCTATTTTGGTGTTTTCATCGAGGACGCAAGTGTTTGGTGCAATTTAAAAAATTTGGATCGGACTGAAATTCCGTTAAATCTCGTTTGCTTGGAGTAAATTCCTCAATTTTCATCGGAGTCTTGATCAGTTCATCCTTCGTCGATCTTCTCATCTTTTACAAATAAGGTACGTGCACCTTTCTCAAAACTTTATTACAAAATGTTGTTTTGACAAAATATGCAGCCAAGAATGGTCGGGAATTGTTTTCCACAAACTGTGATTTCTCCAATAATGAATGGATTTTTTTTGCACGAGAATTTTAACGCAGAAATTATTTAATTGATTTTTTTTTTCAATTTAAAGGCTGTTTGTAAATGATGAAAGGTAGTTTTTCCGATTTTTTAACGCCTTCCTCCCCAATGTCAGGCACCTTAGATGGTATTTATGGAATGTGCTAGGCCTCCGTGTACATAGCCCCCCTCAAATCTGCCCAATGTCATTTACGGGTAACCTCCAAAAAGGAATTTTTTCTCAATGTGGGAAAATATTACCAGTTGCTAACTTGCGTTCGGATAGCGTCAAGCGAGTCAGTTATTTCTACATGAAGGATTTGAAAATAACACTCATTTGCAAAAGTTCAGAGCTGACCACATATGTTAGGTAAGATCGTATGTTACATCGGAAGGTGCTAGGACAGCTCGAATGAGAGGCTGCGAATAAGCAGCACTCTCGAGAAACACCCAAGATTCCATTGAACTCCATGGTCACTTAGGTGCTTTCAATCGATATGATTCATTTGCCAATCATAATTCCCGTTTTTATATGGTCCAGCAAAACGAATCACAACTACGAAAATTTTATAGTAAAAAAATGATGCTTTATGATTTTATCATACCACAACATATAGCGCTTTAGATCGAGTGGCGCATACGAAATTCAGTTCTAATGTAATGTCCTTTAGATCGCAGGATCTCAATATGCATTCTCGCAGGGCCAAAATTATGGGTGATAATCCAGGTATTGAGTTGAAGTATCCTGCGATAACTATTCCAACGTAGCAGTTTGTGCCTATTGGACGGATTGAAGGCGCCTCCTATTTTGGCAGCATATAGCCACGACAGCACGTTGCCAAGATCTTCCTTCTTCTTTGCGGCCAAAATGGCTATAAGTTCAATGGGTCATTTTACTCGATACATAGACAAATGAACCGCATTCAGCAGAAAGTAACCAAGCCGCATCAGATATTGCCAAATTTAATTGGGCAACCTAATTTTTAACATGAAAACGGTAGTTCGGATTTTTGTGCAAACAGTGAATTTTCTGCATAGTAAGAAGCATTTTCCTCAAAAACTTCAAAAGAATCAACACAAACGTTGTCTTGTAAAAAATTAAATTGCCCACTTAAATTTGGCAATAGCTGATGTGACTTGGTTCCTTTCTGCTAAACGCGGTCTATATGTAATAGTTTAAACTGAAGGAGAAAACGTCTGTGTTTTAGAAGAACATAGTTTAAAGTTGATATATTATAATGAGCTTCAAGGCTCATGAAATGTGTGATTTGATGTTGAGGAGCTTATTTTCGAGTTTTTATGTCAATTTTTTCCTCTTCTCCTTCTATTGTTCACCCATTCTAACTCCCCCGTCCCCTCTCCTCCCCTTCTCTTAGACTTTACTTCCGATCTTCAACATCGCCGGTATCATATTGTTCTTTAAACGCAACTTACGACTTTCATTCACCGGAAACTACTATGGAGCACTAAATACGTTCATAAATCAAGCGTCATTATAAATGCCACTTCATTAGAATTTTATGTAGAGCATCGTTAAACCGTCAAAACATCCTTCAGCTCATAAGTGAGATATCAAGGTTTTACGTGCTCGTAAAATTAAACTCCCAGCCCACCATAATAAGGCCGAGGTTCACTCCACCCAATCGGGCACCAATTTATTTTAAGGGTATTGTAAGATTTTATAATTCTCACGGTGTTTTCGATCTTGTTTGATGATTTTCTGTAAGTTTTTTGGTTTGGAGCTTTCGGTTCGTTGAACTTATCCCACCATTCATAGAACAGAACATTCCGGTTCGCGAGATCAAGAGTTTAGTCCCGTGAATCGGGCAACTCGTACCGGACTTATCGATTCATAAAAACGAGGGGGTTTTTCTCCGTAGGTGTATTCCGTCGTGCTAGGAAGGAACAACGCACAAACATTCGTGAGTTGCCAAATTTTATTCGTTGAAATATTATTTTTTTTTCAGGAAAGTTAGGAGTATTTATTCTTCAAATTTTCAGGAACATTAGTTGAAATTGCGAACGAAATTATATGAAAAATCGGGAGGAAAATATTCATAAGTTTACCAATTTTTTTTTAAATACTAAGGGAAAAAGTGCCTTGATACCTCTTTTTTTTATGAAAAAAATTATATTAAAAGGATATCAAAGCTATAATTTCCCTTATTATTTACAAGTAAGATACCTATATGAAACTTTTCAGTTAAACATTGTTTTATCAAAGGAGGTTTAGCAATGCCTGAAGGCTCATAATGCGTTTATCCTTAGCACCGCAGTATTTTGCCTTGTTAAGGAAGAGCGCCGTATGAACATTCGAGAGTTGCCGAATTTCCTCCAATAAAACGTGGATTTTTGAAGAGAGTTTTGTATAGTTTTCCTTGAAATTTCCAGGTATTTTAGATTCAATTGTGAACAAAATTCTCTAAAAAATTGGAAGAAAAATATTCATAATTTTCCCAGTAAATCCGTCGGTTATTCAAGGAGATACGGCAACGCCTGAATGCTCATACGGCGTTTTTCCTTAGCACGGCAGTATTTAACGCAGATTTGCATGGGCAATTTCCGAAATCCCGACAAGTTCGGCAACGCTCCCGTAGATGGCCCGCGCCCAACATCTCCCCGTCGTCCCCGAATTATGTAAATGAATATAGCCTGCCTTCAATTGTTCTCGCAGGGAGGAGGCGGGCGGGGGGGGGGGGGGCGAAACACCCCGCGGCGGGGGCGCAGGGCGGGGGAGGAGGGGGGGGGGGCTCGGATCCTCCGTCTCCACTTCTTTGCCGCCTGGCAAATCCTCGAGCCTCCATCGCTCAAATCAACTCGGCATAATTGCGAGGCGGATAAATGAGCCGAAGCCACCCTAAGCCCCGTCGTCGGAGGTGTTAGGGTAGGTGAGGGGGGCGGGGGGATTTTTGCCGCGGCCCGCTAATCGCGGCTAATTCGCGATTGCCATCCGATCGGGGCGCGATTAAGTCCGAGCCCCGTTCCGAGCGACCGACCTGGGTTTCCCGGGTTCCGCGCTCGTTGCTCGTGTTGTGTGTTGTGTCTGTGTGCGTGTGATGAGCCTTGAATTTGCCCGCGGCTCCGCGTCACTGCGCACACAAAAAAAAAGAAAAACAAGGAGACACCCCATAAACTCCTCTCTACGTACAAATCGAGGGCTTCAAAAAGAGGCTCAAAGAGACTCATCTATGTAATGGACCACTAGACGAGGTACAAATTTAAGCATCGTAGAACACAATTTTTCCATCGAAAATTACTAAAATCAACTCCAATCCCTCCCTCCTGAAAGTCCCTCCCTTTTTATTTTACATTGGCTAAGGGTATTTTGAATTGCCCGGTCAAAAAAAAAAAAAAAAAAAAAAAAAAAAAAAAAAAAAAAAAAAAAAAAAAAAAAAAATGCAATTCTCTACGTGAGCCAAATCGCGCTTTACAAAAATTTTGGCAGGTTCCCACCCTTAATCGTCCAAAGTGCAATTGATTTGCAAAAGCTGAGCCAAAGCGTCAAGATTGAGGATGCTAGATTTTCATATCGCGGATATTGTCATGGTGAAGTTTAGTGTGCGATTTGACTCACGTAGAGAATATCAATTTCAATAATCGGCCCATTGATTCAATCAGAAATGGGCTCTTTCCATGTCCACCCTCTCACTTTAAAATCACTCTTTACATGCGTTGTCCCTATATTGTACGTCGCATTTTAGTTTTCATATGAGCTCGAGGAAGTATTTTTTAATGCGGACGGTATGCTTTACCTCAAGGTGTAGAAACACCCTCCCGTCGGCCGCGACGGAGTAACATCGTTTTGGTGAATCTCGCGACTTCTCCGCGAATCTTGGAGGGAAGATGTCAGCGGCCGCGGTGTTTGCGCTCCTTGGATTCTATTTGAGCGCGTGGCATTTAGAAATGAAAGGTAAATAAACCTGTTGTGAAGTGGCCGGCCGGGCCCGCTGCGCCTCGCTTCGGACGCCTCTGTTTACTTTCCTCCGAGGAACCCTAAGTTTCTTCCGCTCCTTACGCTTGCCAATTTTCCCCGCGTCTTCGAGCCTCGTCTTAGCCGAATTTCGCGGAGAAACGGGGATCCTACATTTGGTCGTGAGAAGCGCCAGGCGATCCAGGACCGAATTCCGGTGTTTATCCTCATGGGATAACGCTAGTCTGATGGAATCTAGTTTTAGACTCTTGACATTTATCAGAATGAGGACGGAATAGAGATCGGAAGAAGAGTAAAAAATATGAATAGGATGAAAGAACGAGGATGAAATTGGATGAAGAAAAGTAGCAGTTACAAGAAGAGGAAAGAGAAGACAGAGTGTAAGTAAAGGAAGAACAAGGGGAGAGAGAAAAATATAAAGAAGAGGCAGAGAAAGCTGGAGGTGAGTCTCGGGAGGAAGAGGAAAGAGAAGAAGAAAGCAGGCAAAGAAAGAGATAATAAGGGAAAGTTTAGCATTGATACCTTTTTTTATAAGTATATTCTTCTACAATGCCTTTCGATTACAAACAATCATCATAATCAGGCAGGACACCATATCACTTGATAAATTGGTCACAAATGTTTGGTTTGCAAAAAATACCTTATCATTTTATTATTTACAAATAAGATGCCTAAGTATATGAAGCTTTTCAGTCAAAGAAGAGAGGTAGAGTAATTTTTTCCTCATTTTTTCTGTTTTCTTTATCCTCATCCTCATTTTATCTCCCATCCCTTCTCCTTCTTTGTCTTGATCTTCGGGAGACTTTTGCTAAACAATTTGTAAAAAGTAAATTTCAAACAAATTATAGGTAAACAAACTACAACGTACAAAGTCACATTCCAGTAACACTGACTTCATGATCTCGGAAGATCTTTTCGTGTCACTAAAGATTATTGATGAGTTTCCATTTTTATCCGGGTTATGGATAAAATAATTACCGAAAGATCGAACTTTATGTAATTATGTATGTAACCACTCTACTCACTTTTGATCCAAAAAATAATACGACAGGTTGCGACAAGTTTTGACGTGTAGATACTATAATTATTATCAGCCGAATTGGATATTTGTAATGAATGCCTCCAAAACGCCTTAAAACGCCTTAAAACTGAACCACTCTTCATATTCTGGATAGTTTCAGTGAGCGTACGACCATGCATATTCGTGTGAGAGTATCCAACAACTTTAAACAGGAGGAGTAAATCCTTTATTTTGGCTCCAAAAACGCAAGACCTGCATTTCAATCGACAAATCAGAGATCAACCTTTAAAACAACGCAAGATCTTAATTTGAGCCTGCTCTCTCTCTTAAAATAAGAGTAGCGCCCATTTACATCTGGGGCTTTCGTTAAATCACCATTTCATGTCGAAATTCGGCAACCACAATTCCAAATTCACACTCGAACCGCCCGAGAATTTTTTGCGGGCACTTTAAATGGTTGTCTCCTCCGGTGACTGCAGAGAGTATTTTTGTTTGCTTAAAGGAGGAGAGCATCTTGAGGCATTGTTCCAATTTCGGAGTAGCCGTGTAAGAAACTTTCAGCCGGTCGCGCGACGCGACGTAGGCGAGTTATTAAGAGCAGAGCCACCGCGAGAGGTAACCGGAGCGCATGCCCGCTCGCCACTCCTCAACTCGCACCCCCGCCCCCTCCCCCTCCGTTACGACCCCCGGACGAAAAACGAGTTACTAACGTCTGTAAACGTAATACGCCAAGATAAATAGGATTGGACGCTGTTGCGCACAGTGTGTGCAGCCTCGGGATTTTCTTCCCCGGTCCCTTCTGCCGTGCCAAGGAAGAACGCCGTATGAGCCCTCAGACGTTGCCAAGTATCCACCGATAAAAAACGAATTTACTGGGACAATTTCGAATATTATTTTCCAGAGTTTTTTGATAATTTTGTACGCAATTTAATCTAAAATATCTGAAAATTTCAAGGAAAAATATGCACGAATGTCGTCAAAAATACATATTTTTTCAAGGGAAATTTGGCAACTCTCGAATGTTCATACGGCGTTCTTCCTCAGCACGGCAGCCTTCGCCTGGCCTTCCGCCTCAAGAAAACCAAGACGGAAAGAATATTCTCCTCCTTTTTCTATTTCTGAAACGGAACGAAGCCTGTGGCTAGCTGAATCTAATTTTTCTTAATTTTCGGTCAAAAATAATACACAAGTCGCGCTCCATGCATTTTTATAGTTGCACCGTGTTTAGCAGATAGGAACCAAGCCATATTAGCAATTGCCAAATTTAACGAGGCAATACAATTTTTTACTCTAAACCGGTTGTATGGACTCCTTTGAAAATAAGGATTTTGCTTCGTACTATGCATAAAATTCACTGAAATTTGCACAAAAATCTGTACAACGGTGGCCAGACACTTTACTCGATTTTGATCAGTCCATCGTTTTTGTGATCCGATAAAGTTTATCCGATAGATTTTTGCGCAACGCTGTATGAACCAATAGTTTAATCAGTCAAGTTACAAGTGATGGTATAGGTGCTGAGATTTCGCTAAATAGTGGGATGTAACCCTTAGATGCCCAACCGGGTCAAACTGAATGGCTGAAAACACGTACCGCCTGGATTTTATGGGGCCGGCACATCTGAACTTAAGATGTAGGACTAAAAAAATATCTTAAAAAAGAATAATACATTAAATTGAAACAAAAAGAGGAAATAATCGAATATCAACACAGCCGAAGATAGGAGAGAATTTTTTGGGTCTGGTTTTTTGAAACTTTTCACCCGAACCAAAGCGACAGTTCATTGGCAGTCTAGAGCGAGACATCGCGCGCACACGCCTCATGCCAAAGTGCCTTCAATTTTGCAGATACAACACGGACATCCATCAAGCACGAATAGTTGTATCTCTGCGCCGTCATCAGCGCGTATCCTTTTTCTTGCTCCACTTTCATGCTGCGTTGGTTCCATTTGTCTTCCTTGTAAGGTTGCTTCAAGAGCTACGTTAGCAAAACAGCCGAAGATAAGATATGTAATCGGGCCTTGTTTTTTACCTTCTCTCCCGAATCCAAGCGACACCTCATTGACAGCATTAGAGCGGAGCATTCTGAGTTCACGCATCGCGCCTTCAATTTTTCGGACGCAACACGGACATCCATCAAGTACGAATAGTTGTATCTCTGCGCCGTCATCAAAATGAATCCTTTCTCTTATACTGTATTTCCATGTTGTGATAGCTCCGTTTGTCTTATTTAGTGGTGCTTAAAGGACTACGTGAGCAACGCAGCCAAAGTATAACTTAGATTAAATTTGTTGGCCAAAATAGGTATCGGGTCAAAAAAAAATTGGACATAGTGTCCAGCTACCCGCACAACCGTTTTCATGTAGAAAATTAAATTGCCCGATTAAAGTTGGCAATAGCTAATGTGGCTTGGCTCCTATCTGCTTAACGCGGTCCAAATACAGGTTTCCTCCGATCTCCGTAACCGAAAACAAGCAGTAAGCTCCAACGCATTCGCGTCGGAAAGCGGCTCTGGCGACGGTAGTTGTAGTCAAGAATGAGGGCCTAGACACATTTTGTCATTGATGTACAATCCGACAACCGTCGATTCATGTTTTGTAACTTAGCAGATTTACAAAGCCGGTGTATAAATGTGTATTGGCCCTTGATATGCAGAATGCATGGCACTATCACTTGTTGTATACTTTTAATTTTGAAGGCTCTAGTGATCATCTTCTTTTTTTGTCAAATAACTAGTTTGTGCAACAATAAGACTGAAACTGACTCTAACTGAAATTTTGTCTTTTTAGATATTTGGTTATTTTGTATTTATTAGATTGTATATTTTCACAGCCCTGTGATAAGAAACTTTGGAATGCATGGTTGATAAGTCGTTTAGCGAGGCTGCAAAAAATCTGCATTTTTATATCTGAAACTGTAGGTAATGGTTTTTTATATGATTGTAAGTCATGTGTTTGTACACATGCACCACTACAGCTTACATATTTATTACATGAATAATAACAAGTACCATTTTCTCTCTGAATATAGTAATAACTATTTACCTAAATGTAAGTACCAATGGAGAAAGAAAAGAGGAAAATCCAGAAGGAAAGTAAGATAATTTTATTTATTCCATCAGTATTATTGGTAACAAATATTTTGAATCGGAAACATAAACGGAAAGATTTGTATGTGTCAATTGAATACCTGCACTTCATTTAATCTTTTAGCTCCATTGCTCCATTTAAAAATCAAAACAATACCGAATTGCGATATATTACACGGATAAGATAGGGCTATGTCCTGTCGTAAGCGGCGACATAGAGTCGATGTCATTTCAATAATCGCCCCGATGGCCACGATAGTTGTTAAACGTTTACGGTTTCCTTGGTAACCTTTGTTTGCTATCAGCTGATATCGAGTAATATGCCTAGGAAGCTCCAACCACTGCATTCTTCCAAAAAACCGCGAAAACTTTAAAATTCAAAATTTCAAATTTTGAACGTAAAGTACATTTTTTCCATCACGAGATTAAAGCACAGACAAGTTTTGAATTATTGACTGTATCACCATGATTCCAAAAATACACTACACAACATAGCATTGGCTAACAATAAAACAATATGCAATAAAATAAAGTCATGACAAGGTACATAGTCGAAAATGGCGCCGATTCCCATCAACCAACGCGCGGTCTCTCCAATGTAACATGGTCCATTGATACTCCCCAGCTGGGACCGTCCGGAATAGCAGCTCTAGTGCAAGCACCAGAGCCGCTAAAATAAAAATAAAAAATCGGAAACATGTATTTTGCGAGCGCTCCACGATAATTGACTTTGACCGGCTACTGATGCCGACTAGCAGCGGCAAATAACGCTTCTGAAATGGGGATTGATTAACAATTCAAATGAAGGACTCATTTGACTTGCGTTGTGCTGCTTTGGCCCGGTCCGAAAGCTGTCACCGCCCGAGCGGAAAGCTCTCGACTTGAAATTATTCGCAATCAAGGTCGTGTTCGCACCGAGTAAGCTTCTAAGCTAATAAAGCCTCAGCAAACGGTGAAAGGGAGCTAATGTTTGGTTTTAGCCGAGGCAACTCAAAGTTCCCGCACAAGAGTCTAGGCGGGCAGCGTTTCGCGGAAGTGGACTGAAAAGTAAATAAACAAGGAGTGAAATAAAATCAACTATTCGCTTGATCATACCGTATCATCGTAGTTTGGCCAAAAAATGTTGCCCAGCCGGCTAATTGTTAGATAGACAAAGCGATAGACAAAGATGACATGAAGAATATGGAGGGATCCCTTTCGTGGATTCGGGTGGTTGCAATGGACAAAGGAGGTAAGTAATAGACTAACTAACGGCAACCCACGAGAGACCCGATAGTTCGTTCATCATTTACCCTTTAGTCTATAAGAACGTACAAGTCGATGACGCGCCTTATCGATACATTGTGCTGGAGTTCACTGCTTGTTTTTTTTTATTATTATTTATTTTTTTACCTCTCTTCAAGAAAACCGTATTGAAGAAATGGTTTTATTTTGACCCACAAAAATGCTCTGGTTGTTTAACCCAAGAACGTTCTGCTTAAGGTACTTTCTTTCAACCTATTTCGAAAACTGCTAGGCTCTCACGTAAAAGTGGACCACATTTTACAATTAAGAGCGACTATTTCTGGTTAATTTTAGAGACAGCAAATGGACTGCATTTTGCAATTGGGAACTATAAATTCGAGCTCGGTTTAAAAAAAAAACTTATGTGTCATTAGTTTCCCTATGCACATGAGTGTTTTTCCAAGAGAGCCAGAATTTATAGTTCCAAATTGCAAAATGTAGTCCAAATGTGCTGTTAATCTCCCCATACAGATAGGTGCTTATGAGGCTAGCTAGAATCATTGGTTCTCTATAGCAAAATCTGGTTCAATTCGCCTACGAGCACCAAAGCTCTTTTTCCCGGAAGTTATCACGTACCTCAATTTATTACAAAATCGTATACTTTATTCGTTAATATTGGAAAATTCAGTGAATAAAACGGATCAAAGACAGATCCGTAAAAACAATTTTTTCTAATCACAAGTGAGGGATCCGTTTCTCCAGCTCTGTGATGTGTTGAAACTGATCCGACGAGACGATGTATTTCGATGGTTGGTTTTGCGTTTTTCTAGGAGGTCGGTCTGTTTTTGACAAGTTCACTTGAGTTCGAAAAATACGCACGCCTCTTTCAGCTTGTTATTCCTTTCCGCGAAAGCTTTGATGATCCCACCGGTCGCGCTCGCGGTAGAGTTCTCGCAACTCATTTGCAAGCGCCCGACTAAAAAAGCAATTACATTCGGTTGCTTTGTTTCAGAGTTCTTTTGTTTTATCGGAAAAAAATTTAAATATTCGTGGGACGATTTCAGAGAATAAAGAAGGGGAATTGTATGAGGAGTTTTGATGAGCAGATATTATTCGGCTCCACTTGATGGATTTTGCAAGTGTAGCTTTTCTTCAGGGTTATCAACTGTTTTAGTGAGTAAACGTGCCCCTTATAATTATGAAAAAGGCTCATTTTAATTTACTCTTCTTTATCTCAGGTTCGCGTATGTATTCTTCCAATACAGAAGCAGGGTGTGCTTTGCGATATATCGATCGACCTGCCATTTAAACCCATGGAAAAGGATCGATAATCAGGGTGTTCGTATCAAACACCTTAATAATCGACTCTTTACCATAGATGTAAATTAGGAAATTTCGATAATCGATCCTTGCCACTGTTCTAATAAAAGGGCTCTACTGCTACTGCTCTGTCATGTCTAAAAAAAATTTGAACCTTTGAAAATTCAGACGATGCCAAATTTCTCCTGATAAAACATAAATTTTCTGAAAAACTTGTGGCTGTTTTTCTTTGAATCTCTCTCTCTGACCATACTCCGCAATTTATTCCAGTGCCATTGAAATTTCCGAGAGAAGTGCGTTCATAGCTTTTGAAAAAGTACGTGTGTCGTTGGAGGAAATTTAATTGCATTCGAACGTTCACAGTACATACAGTCGTAATGAACGCCCTCTACGTAGTCAGCTCCTGTGGTCTCACCATATCCAATGTCAGTATTGGTGTTAGCGTTTTTGATTTTTTTTCAGCGGCTTTTAGTTTTTTCCCCGTTTTGAACTAGTTGAAGTCTACTGCAAAGAGGAAAGTTCTTGAAAAGTTAAAAAAACTGAACAACCAAAAAAATTCACTGACTTTCGAGAATCTGGGAAAAGTCGGAGAATTTTAAAGCAAAATTTTAAATTTATTCTTCAGGCAAAAAATGCAATGTTTTCTATTTCAGAAGAAACTTCCTTAAAATTTTTTGTGAAAAAAAGTTTTATAAGAAATCATGACAAAAAAAAAAGAAAAAAAAAAGAAACACACATAGCAGTCATGAACAGTTTAGAAGATTCCAGGTATACGTAAAATCCTGGAATCATGAGCAAATCTCGGAATCTGAGAAAACCTGTCATCCTGTACAGTGTATAGGTATCTATAATGGGAAAGGAAGAGGTTAGGGGCCGATCGAGTATCACGCAAAGCAATTTTTCCGATTTGTTGACCCCCTCTCCCCCGTGTAACGCACCCTCAACGCAGCCCTACACCCCCCTTTTGAAGAACGTAACGCTGCCCTGACCCCCCTCCCCACTTTCGAAAAGATTCATTCGGGAAGGGTGGGATTTTCAATATCTTGAACGTTTTTTACAATGTTTTTATCCTCCTAAATTTGTTACGTAACGTTAGGCTTGACCCCGCCCTCCCCCCTCTAACGCATTGTATAGCTGGTTCTAACTCCTCCGCTCTTCTAAGTGCGTCATGTAATACTTGGACGGGCCCTTATTGAATTAAATAGGTCTGCCGTGTTAGGAGTGCCGTGCTAAGTAAAAAAACCGTATCAACCACCAAGCATTGCCAAGTTTCCTCCGATAAAACCGAAATTACTGGGAAAATTGTGAATATTATTTTCTCAAATTTTCAGACGATTTTGTACACAATTCAATCTATAATATCTGAAAATTTCAAGGAAAAATATGCGTGAATTTTGTCAAAAATATAGGTTTTATCAAGGGAAAGTTGGACGTATTTCTATCAAACGGAACTAAGCGCCAATTTGAGTTCCTTTAGAGGAATTTAGAATGCCGGATAGCGCGTTCTGTCAAACGGACCTAAGCGCCATGGAAAAGCATTGCGAGTATAGGACGGAATGAGCCGGACGCCCGATTCCGCCGCCAATCCAAGCCCCCCTCTGCCTTCCTCACCCTATGGCGCTTAGGTCCGTTTGATAGAAATACGTCCATTTGGCAACTTCCGAATGTTCATACAGTGTTCTTCCTTAGCACGGCTGAGTGGTTAAGGGGCTTTATATTCGGTGAACTCCCATGGCCGATACGTCATGCAAGTAAATGACAATTTCGGAATAAGCCCTTACGGCGCGGATGCGCATGTATATTTGAGGAGGCACCTGAAAACAGGCTCGTTGCCCGTGGGTTCGTTATCCGTTACACCGTCGTGGAAGCGCGAGGAAGCTCCATCGCCGCGAGCCGGGGCGGCTGCGGCTTCGTGCGGGGGCGGAGTGGCCCGCGCTGATGAATTATATCGGGGCCAACACAAATCGGTGAATAATTGACAAACAGCTTGGTCACCAGTAACAAGCGAATCGGGGCCGAGTATCATGCTAATCCGGGATCCAGCGTAAGCTGCCAAATTTGGCCCCACCCACCATAACACCGCTGCCAGATCCTCAATCCGGCTCGAATGCTGTCCCGCCGATTCGGGTCCCCGATTCTACCATTCCTTGTTCAGGGTTGCCACCAAATCTAGAAATTGGAATTCCCTCACATTTCCCCGATTTCTCTGACACATTTTGGTGAAAAGCCCAGGCAAATGAAGATGTGCCAGATGGTCATGAACACATAATGGAGAATTTGCATGACAATTTTTTATTGCTTCATCTGGAAGTGCTCAAAGAGCTGATTTCACAGTATTTTTTTATAATTTTTTTCTGATGTGGGAAATAGTATAAAAATAGATTTAAAATTGAGAAAATGCACCGCCTGTGAGTCATCTGGCGGCATTTCCCATTTAAACACACGTATTTTAGTAGATTCGATCATTTTGTCATATCTTCTCCAGCTTAATTGTTCAATTCATGAACCAAGGGCTTCCTCGTGCTTAGTTCACTCAGTAGTTTCTACTTAAATAATAAGAAATTCATCAAATTTCAGACACCTGCAAATTCTCTATTACATATAGTTTTCGGGCAAAATATGTTGTTTGAAACGTCACATGCACCCATTCTAGAGAGCAAAAAACTGTGCTTATCAATTTTTTCCCACCCATTTTCTTCATTTTTCCTGACATTTCCCGGTTTTCTCTCTCGGTATTCTCTGACTGTGGCAACCCTGCTATTTCCTAGACGAGCGGGGCCTTTCTCGTATGTCTTGTTCTCATACAAATAAGAAGATCGTACTGTTTTAAATGTTTCAGCGATTTCAGTTAAAAGAGATTTAGACGATTTTCGGAGGAGACTCAAATTCGAGAATTTTGAGAGAGGCTTGCTCCGATATCACGGCAGAATAGCTCGCTCGCTGAAATCGGTTGCTTAGCGACTGGATAAATCATTGGCCCAGGCCCCATTGCTTACTGGAGTAGTTTAAAGCCGGTTTGCGGTGGGAATGCGGTTGAATAGTTGAATCGCGGTAGTTAAAAATAAAGAGCGTTTAGAAAGCTGGTAATTGATTTTCAATCAATGCGATCATGATAGGAGCCCAGACTACCTTTTCTTGTCCAGCTGAAGCTTTAATTTTGACGTGGCTAAAATTTTGCCCAGGGCAAAAATCGATTTGAATTTTTTCTCTCCGATTTCTGGCACAGCAAGTATGCACGCATCGGAACACTTTCAGAGCACGTGATACGGACAACGCAACTTGCGATGAAAACGGTAACCTTTGACTTTTTTGGAAGGCCTCCGTGATTTTTGTGCTGTTCTTTTCCTAGAAAGTCTCTCAATTTTTCTGTGCCTCAACCACTTAGTGCGTAAAAAAATTCATTCTAGTCTTCCAGGAAATAAGGGGTTTATTAGAGGAGATTCTGAAAACATTTCAGTGCGTTCGTACACTGTTTTCCATTAGCAGGACAGTACTGAGAAATGACGTCCGATACTCACGTCATTGTATGAGAGACTCAATGCATGATTCATCCACCTCGCTTATGACACAAAATGATTTGCTCCAAACTGTCTCCATCGATTATTAATCAGTCATGTTCCTCAGAAGGGCAGTATTATTAGAAATGTGGGTTTTAGAAAATGGACCGGAAGGTGTTGAAGCGAAGAATGTCATTGAACACAAAAAACGCTATAAGGTCCAAAGCTGCCGTGCTAAGGAAGAACGCCGTATGATTATTCGAGAGTTGCCAAATATTGTTGGATAAAATGTTTAATTTTGAGGAAAATTATGAATATTTTTCCTTGAAATATTCAGACCCTTTAGATTAAATTACAAACAAAATTATCTGAGAAATTGGCGGGGAAATATTCAAAAAATTTCCCGGAAATAAGTGATTTGCCAGAGGAAATTTGGCAACGCCTGGAGGCTCATACGGCGTTTTTCCTTGGCACAGCAGAATGGCCTTACGCGTGAGCAGGTATGGAATTTTGCCTGAGGGCGAGGAATGCAGAGGGTGAACACCAAAAAAATGAGTAAAATCCCGGTTGCGGTGTTTTAGAGTCACTTTTGGTAATTTATATTTCGAAGCGGAAACTATTGGGTGAAGCTCCCATAATTTATTGTTTAGAGCATTGTAAAGGCATTAGGATTATTCGGTAAAAGTTTCAACAAATTATATTCATTTGCTTTGATCATGATGGATGGAATATTAGCAGCGATTCTGAGACACCGCAACCGAGTAGTGTCTTCTCTGCACCCAGCGCTTCACTTGTTAATACTCTAGACACTCGGAAACTTGAGAGGAAAAAAAACTTCCCATCTTGCGTGAAATTGAGAGTTGGTTGAATATCATGACGTAACCTCAATGGCAATTGCGTGCTAGGTTGAAACCTACATACCAAAAAAAATAAATTCTAAAAGGGGAAAAAAAAGGAAGAAGGAAAAAATAAAGTGTTTCGCCTCATCGTGAGATTGGTTCTCCCATCCGTTGTGTTCGAAATCGAGATACGTGTTCTCGACCAAAGAGATTTGCTCTCATCTCTCGCTCTAATGGAAAAAAGAGAGGCGCTTTTTTATTTTATCGACCATCGCACTGACGTAGGTATGCACAACGAATGGGGAAGAGGAGTGTAGGATTCCAGTATAGTGCAACGAAGTTCCTTTCACGGCACGGTCGTGAAAGGTATAGTGAGAAAACGGTTAACTTCAACTTTTTTCAACTGCTATGTAGTGACATTAGCCTGAAGATCCTATTACTTTTAAAAGTGGACGTATTGAACAGGGCTGAGATAACCGGAACTGGATACATCTCAAGATGTTACTGCACTCGCCTTTTTGCACCCTCGCGTCTCTCATCATACTGTCTCAACATTGTAAGGATTAATAACTTTTCGATTAATTCAATTCTTCGTTTTATTGGAAAACGAGTGATTTCTCCCCATTTTTTCCGCTTAAAATAATAAAATCACTTGTTTTTTTCTTTTTCATATTATGTGGGTTATTAGTTGCAAAATTACAAGGCATTTTGGAAATACTCATGCCCAAGGGTTGCCTAAATAGACCTGTATGACGCATGTAAGGTCATTGTTCTAGATGCTACTCGTTAAAGATCCCCAAAAGTTCACGGAACCACCATTCAAGAGGCTTTTAAAATTTCTGAAAATTGTCTGATCCCGCGAAGAATGTCTAAATGCATCTTTTAACACTTCATGCTTAAAGCGGTGTTACGTGAATATTATTTCAAGTTAAAAGCACACAATTTTGGAGTCGTCCAAACGCACAAGCACTTTAAGTTTTTCTTTTATATTTTGTGCTTTTATTGTGCTGCAGCGAGGTGTACGCGCAACCAAACGCTCAGAATTTGACGTATTTGACTCTAAAAGATCGATGTACAAATGGGTTAAAACTAAAGATTGCGTGCTTCTTGGTTTTTTTTCCCTCTTTTATCCATTATTGCAGTTTCTGTCGGCACAACTGCGGCTTATTGAGATTAATGTCGCTTGGAAAAGGTTTTACAAATATTTGTCACGTTTTAAAAGTATGAATGTTTTAAAAATGAAGTAATAATTCCGTAAGGAAAAAATAAAAAATAAATAAAAAAAGTACCTATAAATATATAAGGTATATTGCACATTCAATATTTTAAGGATAGAAATAAAACCAAATATTCACCAATGACAATTTAAAAAGATGATTCAAAAGGAGAAAGTGTAACATTTCATTTAGAAAATGAGCAACCATAACAACACTTCCTTCTCTCCCAATCTCTCATTTCCATATTGTCAATATAATTTTAAATACCGACTAAAATATAACGCTTGGACAAAGTCACTGTTGCTTATTTTACGTGTGGGCGTAAACTACTGGACAAAAAAGGTGCGCGGACAAAAAATTGTTGACAAAATGTCCTGAAACCGATGACGACGTCATCCGCCGTGATTTTTGACAGGCGATATCTTCGTTATTATTGGAAGAAGAAACTTGGCTTTTAAACATATCCCATCAATTTTTGTTAGTTAAGTTTAAACAATCAGAATGTGATTTTGAGACCAGCGCAACTGACCCATTGCAGAGTCTAACATTCGTAGAAGCCGCTTTGACAGCGCTTTTTGGAGCTGTGCGACACCTCACCGCTACACTGCCGTGCTAAGGAAGAACGCCGTATGAACATTCGAGAGATGCCAAATTCCTTTCAGTAAAATGTTTACTTTCGCGGTAGGTCATGAACATTTTCCCTTGCAACCTTCAGATATATTGTATTAAATTGCGAACAAAATTATCTGAAAAATTGGAAAGAGAATATTCATAAGTTTACCAGGAAATTCGCGTGTTTTATCAGAGTAAATTTGGCAACGCCCAAAGTTTCATACGGCATTCTTAGTTAACACGGCAGTACATCCGTCTATCTTATTCTACCACAGATCCTCAGGAAGTCGGCTTGTTCTCATTTCTTGTAAAACGTCCCATGGCCATCCTTTTACTGGCCGTCCCTTTCGTCTCCTCTCAGGAAAAATTTTCAGGCATTTTTTTGGTAGCTTCTTCCGCCATCCTGCTTCTACGAACATACCCGCCAAACTATTCGGTCATGATTTCAAAAACGATATCATTTTCGGCTTCCGTGATACGACAAACACCATCATTACGGACCCATCCCCTCCCAGAAATTCCTGCTGACCACTTCCAGCGGGTTGATTGTTGAAATTGATAGACAAAGCGATAGACAAATAAGATAAAAATTATATGGAGGGATCCTTTTGGTGGAATCGGGTGGTTTTAATGGACAAAGGATGCGGGTGATAGACTAGCTATAACGGAAACCCACGAGAGACCCTTTTGTTAGACCATTATTGTTTCCTTTTACCTGTAAGAACTCTCCATTCCAACCAATAGGATCGCTCCATACTCCTAATGTCTTCTTTGTCCATAGCTTTGTCTATTAATTTCAACAATCAGCCCGCAGAATTCCTTCCCGTTGCTTTTAACAAATACTGAGTCCAAGCACAAATCTGCGGAAAAGTCCTAAAAATTTCAAGGGAAAATATTCATAACTTTCCTAAAGAATGACCATTTTATCGATGGGAATTTGGCAACTCTCGAATGTTCATACAGCGTTCTTCCTTGGTCCGGCAGAGTTATACTCCCGTAAAAATTGAATTTTTTCAACCAATTTTGCAACCTGCGAATGGAAAAACGATAAATTAATTGACAGCCCGCTATCTTAACAGACTAATTTTTTTATTGGTGGTCTCGCACATCTCATCACATTTTTTCTTCATCTTACTTTTCAACCTTATTTTTACCAGTCTTAGTGTCGGGGCTTCAACAACAGCCGCCTGCAGCGGGGGCGGCACAAGGGGCGCAGGGGGCCCAGCTTGCCCAAAGGAGGATTCCGCGGATAACCACCGGCATAGAGACGAACCCTTGCAGGAACAACCCTCCGACGCGCGACGACCATGAGGCTTGCCAGAGGTTCTGTAACCAAACCTACGGCACAGATCCGGACTACCACAATAACCCTTGGACGATCGGCAGGTGCAAAGCGAGAGGGAAATGCAAATGCACGTTTAACTTCGAGGCCTACGGACACTGGCTCGGGTGTTGGGATACGATGTTCACCAGTGATCCACGTTCGCTCCAGAGGCTTGTCAACAATCGGTATCGCAGACAGACGAGGAGTAGCTCAGTCGTCAGGGGTTTGTGAGCAAAGAGAAGACAAGGAGCAGGTGATGGTAGCAATGGTGGGGATTCATAAAAATATATTTAGGGAAGCGGTGGTCTTATCACGGTATTTTGGAACTTTCGTCAGCGCAAATTTGTACAATTTTACACTGGAAAAAAAAAAAAAAAAAAAAAAAAAAAAAAAAAAAAAAAAAAAAAAAAAAACACATTGGATGTAGAGTCCAGACTCTTGAAAACATTGACAAGAAAAAGGACTCTTGATTCAAGCAGATTTAAGCTTAAATCAAAAGGAAATCCGCTCAAATTAAGAGGCTTGGTCCTTGGTTCCTTGGAGAAAAAGGACTCTCGATTCAAGCAGATTTAAGCTTAAATCAAAAGGAAATCCGCTTAAATTAAGAGGCTTGGTCCTTGATTTAAGCTTAAATCAGATCGAATCAAGAGTATTTTTTACTTGTCGATGTTTTTAAGAGTGGACTCTAGATCCAATGTGTTTTTTTCCCCCAGTGTATCCTCTCAAAAATCCCCGTTTTTGCTGCTCATGGTACAATTGGCCCCCAGACACGGTTTAAACATGGCATGTTTTCCCTTCGAAATTTTACGTATAAAAAGGTTAAACAGTGAGAGGCTCGGAAATCAACAATTTGATTTGTTTTTCTAATGTAGTTCAAATGGAAGTTGAATCAAACAAATGTCGTCTCTTGTATTTTTGCTATTTAACGAGAGTAAATTGTAAGAACTCAAATGCTTTAGAGGAAAGGATTTCTAGATTCCCCCCTCTCGGATAGGTTTTCTTCAAGAAATGGACAGAACATGTGTTGCGTAGTGCTTTAATTCATTCCTTGTCTCGAACCCATTGTAAAACTTTAACTATTCGGATTAAGAAGGAGCAACTAAGGTAAATATTTTGCAGTGGAATAAACATTTTTTCCTCTAGATACGTGAAATTAGAATGACGGCTCTGAGCGCGGCCTCTGCCTAAAATTAATCAAAATCAGCTCGAACAAATGAACTGCATTTTGCAATTCGGAACTATAAATTCTGGCTCTTCTGGAAATACATTTATGTGCATAGGGAAAATAAGGGCACACACGTTGTTTTTAAAGCGGGCTAGAATTTATAGTTCCAAATTGCAAAATGTAGTCCAAATAGTCGTGAAGGCCAGCTTGCTTTTTCTGAAGAGTGGCTACTGTTGATTCCAAATTTATGTTGGACTCAGAAACCGATGCGATGGGTTGTTTAGGAATACATTTGTACAGCGCACGTAGTTCTAAAACTACGGCGGTAAGGGTATTGAAGATTTGACGCGATGCCCTATTGTGATAAAAAATTTCGAACAATTTTTTATCACAATTTGACTTGTGGCGTGGCGCCGCACCGCTCCCCCCATCCACGTAGTTTCTATGCGACACTCTATTAATATTAAGTGATCACTCCATGAACTCATGTACCCATTCCTGTTTATACATTCAGAAAGGGGCCAGCACGATGTAAAAACTAGTTCTGCAAATTGATACCGAAATACGTGGAAATAGTGTTGCCTCCAATGTCTTTTTCGACTAAAATATTTTAACGCCAGATGATAGGAATTTTCCACAGTTCATGAACGTAGGTACCAACACACTGCGACAAAAATTAGAATACCTCCTTTGGAGGATTCTCCATGGATATGGTTACATTGTGACGAGGGAAGTTTTAGGAGGTATTCGTAGCCAAAAGAGGTGCGTTATGTCTGCTATCATATAGTATAGGCACTGTCAGAATAAGTTTGAAGAGAAGCTATGCTTGTCACTTACTGTGCACTCTGTAAACTAATGTAAGCTATATTACAGACAGGGATCGAATTACTACGACTGGTCATATTGAAAGAGACCATATCATTTTTTGAAGCCAATATTATACGAGCCCTACTCATGTCGAGAGAAAGCTGTTTTGACGTTTCGTTGAAATTGAATAATTTTTTGACGCTTTCACCAAGTTTCAAATTTATTTTTAGGGAAGTTGAATATAGTATCATTTAGGACACAAGCTTCTTTAACCTCTAATTACATGAATTAAACATTAATACATTAATATATTTTAGGGACACAAATATTTTGGAATTTCATTACAGGTACAATTCATGCGCAAACTCCATGAAGGCGGCTGTTTTGATCGGGAAATCCACTATGCGCCGCATACTGGACTGGGTCAAATAGGAGAATTCGGACAAAATCTGGATAATTTGAAAGCTCATTTTTTCAAAAATATGAAACAAAACAGCTCCAAAGTTGCTCTAATGGATTTTTTGTGACGTTTTCTTTCAGAAACACCCCTTGAAATAGAATTTGTGACAAAGCTAACATTGAAATTTGAAATTTTAGCCGAAAAATACATATCCGACCTCCTCCACTAGCTCGTTCCTCTGTGCGCCGTCACATTCACCATTTTTGAAAAAAGAGAGGAAAAATCCCCGTTGTAACAGCCGCCTCGGAATTTGCGACAAGGTTTACTTTTGTTTTTTGAATGTGAACTTCGAAAATGTTGCAAGTTCTTTAATTTTGTTCGTGCTTTTTGCTTATTTTCATTATCGTGTACTTTAAATATTATAATTTCGATTCATTGTATTTTTACATGTCTTTCTTTTTTTGTACTCGTGCAAAAACTTGTGTACCCTCATTTTAATTTCTCGACAAATTATTCGTGAGAAAAACGATCACCATTCTGTTTAGAAGCCGGCAAGTGTCAGGCAGGAATTTACGTGTTTCCATCCATCGTCCTTGTTATTTTTTTTTATCAACAAAAAAATCGAAGGAGTCTCTAAGGGTTGCAACGCTGACTGCTTAACTGTTGCCAATTTTTCCGTAAAAACGAATAATATCCCTGCAGATCCCATTTACAATGTGAATAATTATCAGGAGGGCGACAACAGTGTGAGCAGCCTGAGTCGCCTCGTCTCGACGCCGGCAAAATTCCGGATCATTACCCCGACCAGGGACCCGCGGAAGTGGGGGGGGGGGGTGTTACGAAGGGAGGAAGGGACTGCCGCATTGAGGGGGAGCGATGCGGGGGAGGGGCGGGGGATTGCGCGGGGACGCGCTTAGGATAGCGATGCTGTGTCCTGAATCGGTCGCTAATCAACGAAAATAAGTATTTCCGTCGAATCGGAACGGAACGGAACGGGGGAGTCATAAGAATATCCCGCTAATTTTTATCTCATCGCGCCGCTTCTGGCGCTATGAGAGACCGCCGAGATGAGGGATGCTGATGAACATTTTAGAGCGGAGGAATTTACGAGGGCTTCCCGCGCATTCCTCCCGGAAAATAAAATGTCGAGAATTTTTTAAGGAATCGGCGAAACGCCGCGCCGTTATAAAGAACGTGGTTGGACTCAAACTAGGGCACCAGTCTTAGTCGGCCCATGATTTCAATTTTCGATGCGTAGGATCTGGTTTCGCTCAATCATGAAGCTGCAGGGGTGCCACGTTTGATTGTCGCTCCTCTGACTAAGCGGAGTACACTGGAAAAAAAAAAAAAAAAAAAAAAAAAAAAAAAAAAAAAAAAAAAAAAAAAAAAAAAAACACATTGGATCTTGAGTCCAGACTCTTGAAAACATTGACAAGAAAAAGGACTCTTGATTCAATCAGATTTAAGCTGAAATCAAAAGGAAATCCGATTAAATTAAGAGGCTTGGTTCATGATTTAAGCTTAAATCTGCTTGAATCAAGAGTATTTTTTCTTGTTGATGTTTTTAAGAGTCTGGACTCTTAAAAGATCCAATGTGTTTTTTTTTTCCAGTATCCACATTTGAAGAGCTTTCCGGAAAAAGGGCACATAGCAAAAAATCGCGTTTGAGGAAATGAATTTTAAGTTTCCACTAATACTTTCTGGCCACTGAAGGTAACTTACATCGTAGCTTGGACTCCCGATTTCGAACGTATGTCACAGTCAGTGGCCATAGAGTAATGCTGGAACTCCAAATGCATTTTTCTCTAACGCAATTGTTTGCTATGTGCCTTTTTTCCGGCAAGCTCCTCATTTTCGAGTGAGCCTTCTAATCCATATATCTGCATACTTTTTAGGGTTCATGTGGGATTAAAGATACGCCCTCGTCGCGTTAGAGGAGCGACGTTATGTGGATTACATTTTGCAATAAGGAACTATTTCTGGCCCATTTTAGAAACAAAATACTTGCCACTGGTTTCTCTATGCAGATATTTGCCTTAATAGGAGAGACAGAGATAGTGGCTCCTTATTGAAAAATGTAACTCATGTGAAATTTGTGATAAGGAGTGTTCAGCTTAGGAGCATTCTAGGAGCATTACAAATGTGCCATCAGTTTTCCCATGAAGTTAGGGGGTAATGTGGATGAGCCTGGAATGTTTCCTTATTGCAAAGATAGTCCAATTTCTTGACACGTTGCTCAATGGTAAACGAGAAGGCAATTTCAAAAGTTGAGTGGTGGAAAATGAGAACTTTCCTCCCGTCACCAAGAAATCGGATAAGGGTCTTTGTTTGTCGTTTCCTTCACGAAAAAACGTAACTGCATACCAGTGTCGCCAAATTTCCCCTCGAAAATTGTACTTTTACCGGGAAAATCTTGAGTATTCGTTAACGAAAATTTCTCTGATTTATCTCTTGAACTCATACAAAAATCCAACAAATTTTGGGGGGAAATCGAGCTGGTAGACTCTTGTAAAAAATTGAATTGTTTGAGTCAATGTTGCAACTCAGGAATGAAGTTACGTTCCTTTGATCGGGAAACGACCTATTTATCAGTCGCCGAGCACAGTCTTCATAGTGTTGTGAGGGTTTGTGGCACCTAAATTCATCCTCAAATATTCACTAATCAGCAGTCAACATCCCACAGTCTGTCACAAGAAACTTGAGGCGTCGAAGCGAATGATGGCGAAAACTTTACACTCCTATTCCCAGAACTTAATAGTGATTTTAATCCCTGTTGAAGAGTTCTGGCGCAAACCCATGCATATTTCTCGAGCACCAAGAGGCACCGTTCCACAAACATCCCGCGACGCAGGTATGGTCGCACGACACAGCCGCACTCCCTATTGCAATGATTGCTAGCTTTTCTGTTTCCACAGACGAGACGTTGGAGATGCGAACTTACTCATCAATTATAACTAGTAGGATTAAAATCACTGCACCCAGTTGTGCGGCTGATGGTGAGCCATGCGGTGTCACGACGTTTTACCTACAAACATGTTACCTGCAGGGAATTTGACCTACAAAAATGTTTACCTACAGTATTTTTGACCTACAAGCGATTCGACCTACTAGTATTTGACCTAAAAGAAATTTGACCTACAATAATTACAAATTTGGTCCACGCAATACTAATGGTTACGAGTTCAATGACAAACATGCGCACCTTCATAGTACCACCAGGGCACTGCTGCTCAAATAATTCCGTCTCCTCATCCCACAAATCACGTCCGGATCCACTGTTGTCAATCTTTTCCATAATTGTTACTTTATCATCACCATTTCATCCACTTATAGGTAAAATTTCTTGTAGATGTCAAATCGTTCATGGGTCAAAAATACTGTAGGTAAAAATTGTGTAGGTCTAACATCTGCAGCAGGGTGGCATGAAACGCAAGAGAGAAATGAAAGATTAGAAATTTCAGTGAATTATTTCATGAAATTTCACGAAGCTGTGAAATATCTCATATTTCTCAGGGGCTAGAGCATGCAACCCGCACTCAAACACACAAAAATAGAAGAAAGTCACAATTTGTAAATTTTGCAAAACATGAAAGGAACTGGTACTTTTCAATATTTTTCATAAATTTCTGAACTTTAATGAAATATTTCACGTGAAATTTCAACATTTTATTTTTCATGAAATTTTGCCACTCTGATCTGCAGTTCAAAATAATGTCCTGTTGGTAATATGTTTGTAGGTAAAACGTCAGGCAACCAGCCATGTGACCCATTTTTCGTCCCGTCGCCTGCTCTCCGTGGGAACGTACCCTAACGCCTCGTCAACTCGACCCGTGTGCGAATCCCGAAATCCGCGCCGACTTTGTCGAATCAAAGTCAGTATGAAAAGAGGGTTTGTCTGACATAATAATTGGATGCTCGGGAGGATGAGCAGGGGGCGGGGGAGCGGGGTCGGATATTCTGCGAGGCACGTCTTGAGGAGCGGAACGCTGATAAGGCGGGGGAGGGGGAGGGGAGGTGTCGGCCTCACGTGACTGTTGAAGCGTGTCTGAAGTTTGAGCTCAAATAGGAGGATGCAGATTGCTGCGTGCTCCAAGAGCGAAATTCAACGATTTCACGCCAAGACGGGATTTCTATTGTATTTTTTCTGTGTCTCAAGATGTTCTCCGACCGCTTGACAACAGAGTTTTGGAGCCAGCCGGATGCTGATAACTTTCGTAAGGATTGAGCTTTCGCGTCCATGGGGTGGGGGTTTTCGGTTTAATCGCCTGGATCGCAATGCAAAAAGAAGTCCATCTACACCCAGAAATATAATTTGCGGTCATATGCACTGTAGATGCGGTGTTCTACATCGGCCGTACTGTTCGGGCAACGTGTTGAAAAATATTAATTTGTCCATTTCGGATAGTACGGTATTTTATCGATCAGTATTTTGTTGGTTATTTTCGCAAAATTCTGGATTTGAAACTGATAAACGTACAAAAAATCGAGCTTCATGCAAGGGTTTTATTGCAAGACCAAGTCTACCCTGGTAAAAATTGGCAGTAGAATCTGTGTTCAAAAATACCGTAGATCAACGGCCGGCTGTAAGATTTCCAATAGCTTCTATAGCCGGCTACACAATCTCTTATAGCCTTTTATAGCTGATGGCGATTAAGCAACTCACAGCCAGGCGATAAAGTGTATGCTAAACGTCACTAATTACAGATGCTAGGACTTAGTGAGTTTTTGGACCACTGCTCTCTTTTTGGGCCATAGTAGGTATCTTGATTTATTTTGCGAGGAAAGCTCCGTACTTTTGATGGATGCTTGTCATTCCTAATATATTAGAGCGCCTTCAGTTTCGTATGATACTGTGCAATACCTCTGGTGTGAAATAGTTGCTTCAAGCGCCGTGGCACGCTGCGGTGCGGCAGGCGGGCAGTCAGCGCGAAACGCGCATTGGCGCCTACAAACCTAACAGGGATACTTCACGCATTGCGCAACGCGTGAAGTATCCCTGTTAGGTTTGTAGGCGCCAGTTCGTCGCCGCTCCGCTTTGTGTTAGGCTCTAATATTTAGCCTGGCGGAGTCAGTGTTATTCAACTCATGATTTTGAAATGTTTGCACATCCTGTATGGATTATTCTCGTTTTAATTGATGAAAAAAATATGTATTCAAGGAAAATATAACGTGTGTTTTGTAAATATTGAGGTGGTTCCGTATCAAACTTAATAATTTCCAAAGCACACGAATTTCTACACAATTTCTTATAGCTTTTTTTAACCGATGGCGAAAAAGCAACAGCCAGGCGATTAAGTGTAAAGCCCGGCTATAGGAACTATAGCCCGGCTGCATAATTTTTTATCGCTTCGTATAGCCCGGCTGTATGATTTTCTCCGCATTCTACAGCCAGCTACATGCTTTTCTGTAGCCTTCTTTACCCGGCTATTAGAATTCTTGTGGTATTTTGAAACGCAGCTCATATCGCCAATTTTTACCAGGGCATGAAACAAGTTACGCTCGTGTTCGTATTAGATAATTTGCTGAGATCATTCCTCCGGAGAAGGTGTTTTCCAAGCAAATAAGGACCCTAAAACTGGAAGGTCGAAATTCAAATTTTACTCATTTGACGCAACTTTAATTTTTTATAGCCTATGAGATTTCGTGTAGGTTTGTTAGGCTGATCGGCTCTCTTTGAAACATGAAAAAGTAACTTAAATATGATCATGCGATGGGTGAATTGGCTCTGTTTTTGCGTCAGAGGGGACCGATTCATCCTTCATTTTCAGTTTTACACGTTCACGTGTGATGTGTTCATGTCAGTTATAGTAATGGAGCGATTGATGCTCATATAAATCCAGCGCAATTTTTCACAGTTTCTCAGTAAAAGGAAAAGAGAAACAAAAGGTCCGTTGTTTAGGAAAAGGAAAAAGTCAATTTTCAGATAAACCCTAATTCGAATATCTTTGTATGCTTTTAAGGGCCCGAACAAAAATTAATACTTCATTTCTTTCCAAAACAACTGATTCAAATTTTTTTTAAAAAAAAGGAAATCACATCATGGATGATAAATGTGCGTCATTGTATGATATTTTTTGAGCATTTTGATTTTATTCGAAAGACGTGGAAAATTCTATGCGTTTTCAGGCGGAAAAAAAACCATTCTGAACCCCCCCTCTTCATAGGTACCCATTAGTGATGACCTTTGCACAACTTACACGGGTGAAAAAAAAGCGGCTCGACTCATTTCGATTGTCAATCATCAAACTCGATCTGTCAGTTGTCTGACTGTGATCGTCTGGTCCCATTTTTTTCGGTACTTTTAAATGCGTCTGACGACTACTAAGTACGCAAAAAGTGTTTCGACTCAATTTTTTTTTTTTTTTTTTTTTTTTAAAAAATTTCTTCTCATGTTTCAAACGGGGAAATTGACGCAACTGTCGCAAACTGACCCACGGGAGAAAGTGTATGATAGCACATTTTTGAGAATGGGCGAAACAAAATATTTCAGATTGCTGTCTACCGACCAGTTTTCTTACTTTATGGACCCCATTTTGACCGTGTAAGTACAGCAGCAACATAAGAGTGCATGAGCCACCAGGAGTCTCCATCTATATTATACAGCTACAAGCAAAATCTTGGAAGCACTATTTCTGACGAACTGCCGGACCGATAAGGATGATCTTTACATGTATGTCATCTGTAGTTGATGTAGATGTGCAAAAAATTATGAAACCCCGAACTTTTAATGTTGTAGAGCTTTTAAAGCTCATGTCACTTAAGTCCAATGTTAATAGCGTGAGAGATATGTCGTTTCCGCTAGAAACGTCAAGGTGTAGGATTCTACCTGAGTGACTCGAATAAACAATAAAACAATGGAAAAGCTCGTGAAGGGCTCCTCATTCGAAGAGTTGAGGAAAGGTGCATCGCTCAGGGTTCAAGGTTCAAAATCCAAGGTATAAGGTTTTTACTCAATTTTTCCTCATTCTTCCGGCTTCGATTTGTGGCATTGGTCAATTTACTTGATTGCTGAATTCCTATTAATATTTACAGCAGATAAACAGCTGATACAAAGTGAGAAGGCAGGCGCAGCGTCGCGTCGGGACGGACCAAATATTATTAACTCTTAACGGTCGAAATCCGATTTTTTTTTTTTTAAATTAAGTATTTAAAAATAACATAATAAATGGAAATTTCTCCAGTAAGTGGACTGTGAAATTATGTACATCCAGCTATTCCTCATCATTTACAAATCTGAGTGATACGTCAAAAATTTTGAAATCGATGCAGCTCGAACACAAAATGGTGTATTAAAATGGAAGAACATTTTTGCCTATACACATGCGTATAGGGCCCGCGAAGCGGGCCTCAGGGCGCGAAGCGCCCTCCCGGGGGTTGGACCGCGTAGCGGTCAGGGGGCAGGGCCCCCTAGTATGAATTATAAAACTAATTAGTAGCATCATTATGTCCCCTAAAGCTCATTTCATTCGCTGAAAATTAAGCTCAGTAATCGTTATTTAAACGGTCGAAATTTGTGTGAATTTGCGGTTTTTTTTTCATTATTTGCTCTTAAATATTTCGGCATACCGTTTACACGAATCGATAGAAATGCGGCAAAGCTTCACCGATCACTAAAAGGATTACGATATCCAGCAAATTCCAAGGAATCATTCCCCAAACGCACCAATAATCCAATTAATTAAAAACTAATTAATATTCATTTATCAATTAATTATTATAAAAATTATTATTTAATTGTTAATTTCTTTCGATCCAATTTCTCACATTTTAGTCGACTTGAGAACATGTGGACGGTCGAAATTGGAAACCGCAAATCTTTATTTCGACGTTTCAAAATTTCCACTCACATACTTTTATTATTTTTATTGATTTTTTTTTTTTTTTTTTTTTTTTTTTTTTTTTTTTTTTTTTTTTTTTGCAGAGAAACAAGTCAGCTTAATACTTGAAAGTCATGATGATCATTCTTCTAACAGAGAGGAATGATCAAGGAATTTGTCAAGAAATTACTATGACTAGTTTCTTTAAGAAAAAATCAATTATGACAGGAGGTCTGCAACGCCGCACAGTAGAAAGAGTCTTTGGAAGAAATCGGACATGGAATTATTGAAAAAAAAATTGAAAAATTTCACGTTCACAATTTTAATTTTAAATATGAAACTACTTTTAAAACATGAGCATTTAATATTAATGAAGAAATACCTTTTTAAAGGTTTTAAATAATGTCCGACCTCTCTGATTGATTCGATCCACTGTGCGCCGGCCGCAAAGGGACATAACGACGGTGAAACTACCAAACCACGTATCTCGGTTTGCGACGTCGCAGACTTCCTGTCATACTTTATTTTTTTAATGAAAAACTACTTAACGTTTAGTCTTGAAAATTTCTGTGATTTTTCCTCTTTGTGCGGAGAAAATTCTGTGAAAATTTCAAGGAATGAGATTGATTTGGTCGACTTCAAAAAAATAAAATGCGAGCGCAGATTTTTAAACACCGCAAACAAGATACGTGGTTTGGTAGTTTCACCGTCGATACGTGGTTTCGCACGTTAACCATGAATTTACAAAGAACCAGCAAAAAATGGGAAAGTTTAGTTTTCCTCAAGAGCTAGAAGTGGAGGTAGGGGAGGAGGTGGGGAGGGGGTTTCCGGAAGAGTGGACGCACGCTGAAGTGGCAAAAAGCTTAATTTAACGTCAGCGGGCGCGGCGTGTGGTTCAGCATTAAAAATTATGAAAATTTCACACGCTCAGGAGCGGTGGAGAATTTTGCGGCCGGACATAATGCGGGGTAGCCCGGCGACGCCTGGAAAGAATATACATAGATATAATGTAGGGACAAATTCATTATGAATTATGGAGTGGAGAGCAAAGCGTGAAGCCTGAGGCGACGGGGAAAATTAAATAATTCACGGGCCATCATGTAGCGCTGAATGCGCTGAAAACTTCAACTCGACTCAATTAATGGAGGCGGACCGAAGCAACACGCTGCCACGCGATTAAAAAATCACGGGACCCGTCGCGGCGCCCGGGGAGCGCACCACATTGCAGCGCGCCCGCCCGCTTATGCACTTAATGGTCCCGCCGCCGCCGTACAGATAAACTTTAATCTGTCACCGTGGTCGCTAACCACTTGGACACCGCCGCCGCCCGACGCCCCCACCTCGCCCGCGGGATACGTCCAGGGAAAAATGCAAAATGAATAAAAGTGGGAAAGTGGGTGATGGCGACCAGGAGGAGAGGGGGAGACGGGGAAAAATGAAAATGAAAAGCGCGGGGGAGAAACTGGAGCGACGGAGCACGATTCGTCCCGATGAGATCGTTCCCGGACGACCACGGGGCGGCGCCGCCGTGTGGCACGGTTGCCCAAGCTTCCTCCGCTTTCAAGGGGCCTGATATCCCAAAAAAATACTGGAAAAAGTACTAGTAGTAGTTCTAGTAGTGGTAAAGGTAGTAATAATAGTATGGGTAGTTGTAATAGTAGTGGTAGTAGTAATAGTAGTGGTAGTAGTAAAAGTAGTGGTAGTAGTAAAAGTAGTGGTACTAGTAATAGTAGTGGTAGTAGTAGAAGTAGTAGTAGTAGTAGTGGACGTATATTTCTGCCAAACGGAACTATGTGCATTAAGAATTAAGACATGATCCCTGAGACCCATAAGAATATAAACGTAACAGGACTCACGTTGTGATGCACATAGTTCCGTTTAGCAGAAATACGTCCTATTAGAAATAGTAGTAGTAGTAGTTGGAGTAGTAGTAGTAGTAGTAGTAGTAGTAGTAGTAGTAGTAGTAGTAGGAGTAGTAGTAGGAGTAGTAATAGGAGTAGTAGTAATCGGAGTAGTAATAGGAGTAGTAGTAGTAGGAGTGATAGGAGTAGTAGGAGTAGTAGAATTAGTAGTGGTAGTAGTAACAGGAGTAGTAAGATACATTTATTTATCAATTCTACCGACAACTACGCAGGCTGTTCATACATCTATGGTAAAATAACACGGAATGTTTCACCTTTAGTTGATTAACATTCAGTATCATAGATAGCAGGACTCCGAACTTACGTCAGATGAACGTGTTGAAAGTACCGAGGCGGAGATAGGATGAGGTGGAACAGAAAAGGGGGATAATAGGAAGGGAGGAAGGAGGGAGAAAAATTTAATTTTCTGCTTGTTTTTCTTCCCCCGTTTTTTCCGTCTCTCCTTCTTCATTGATCATTCAACATTGCTCATGACCAATGACCATTGGCAATTATGTCAACGTGCAAAAGTTTTGAGATTATCATTGGCAGATAATAATTCCTAGTCCACTGTCTTAAAATTTTCGGGTAATGACCCAACTTTTCGAAGATGGCGACGCATCCCTCTCTGAATGAGTAGCGAATTTCAGGGTTGGTCTGCGTAACGACCGTCGGAGCACCCTGTGCAGAGTGGAAGCCATTCGAGGAGAGCTTCTCCACAACATTTTTGCACATACCTCTTACATATATCTCAAGCGGGAAGAGCTATTCTTCTGAGCATCTCAAATTCGCTCAACGTTAAGAATATATATCATATTTAGAATTCCAAAAACTTTAATTCATATTTTTACCGCGTTCTAAGCCACTTATTTGCGTCGTTTTAATCTCGTTCGGTTTCGGCGAGACATCCCTCTCCCCCTCTATATCCTAGGGTGTACCTTTCCTCCACCCCCTCCATCGCACCCCCCTTCCCCGCCGCTCCCACGTTTTCCGGTATCACGCTCCTGCAGCGCCGCCGCCGCAACCGCCTCAGGGATATTTATTCGTTTCGGAGCGAAACTTAAAAATATAAGGGCATGGCTTTTTAATATCAACTTTTCAGGGCCCATAAATCGTTTTTATGTAAATATTTGACGATCTGCGTTCCCCGGTTCTCGGCAGAATCAAACGGGTGCAGTGCAGCGTTACCAGCTCGGAAAATCGAATTTTTTTTTCGGTTCTCGTGGAAGAAGACCGATTCTTATCCGATGCAGTGTTTATTTTATTATGTATAATATTATTTATTATATGTAACCATCCGTGGGGGACCTATGTGTACGTAGGCAAATTTTTCTTGGGAGTGATGTTTGTTGACTTGAGTTGGAATACACTGAGAGAAAAAGTAACCTACACTGAAAAAATGTATGCACTCACGCTTCATAAAGTATGGGCTGGAGCCACATATCGACGGTGAAACTACCAAACCACGTATCTCGGTTTGCGACGTCGCAGACTTCCTGTCATACTTTATTTTTTAAATGAAAAACTACTTAACGTCCAGTCTTGAAAATTTCTGTGATTTTTCCTCTTCGTGCGGAGAAAATTCTGTGACAATTTCAAGGAATGATATTGATTTGGTCTACTTCAAAAAAATAAAATGTGAGCGGAGATTTTTAAACACCGCAAACGAGATACGTGGTTTGGTAGTTTCACCGTCGATATAGACTGTAAAACATGTGATACCGACCTAAGAATAGAGATAGTGTCCATATCAGTATGGCCATATATTACATACAAAGAGTATGGACCCTGAGTCCATACCGTGTAGAATCAGCGTCCATGCCGTATGAACAGTAAGCTCATAGACCTGCTTTTTCGTACACGACTTGTTTATGGTACACCTACATATGCCCTCGTCGTGAAAGCCAGACCGTATAACCACGAGCAATTCATACCTTAGATTTTCCAAGCAGTAAGGACTCTCGCCACATATATAAGTTTGCTTAAAATGGGAAGTTGAGCACAAAGTAACTCAAGACGTAGGTTGAAAACTGGGGTTTCTCGGATTTTCCATTGTTTTAGTGCTAAATTGAACGCAAAATTCACCGAGATCAACACAGATTTTGTGTTGATTTGTAATTCACTTCCCATATTGACCGAAAGTAACACAACACACGAATATTTTTCTCTGGGAATGAGTTTTGCCAGACGATAGAAAGTGACCACGGTGCAAAATTGCAAAATTTATTAAAAAAATTAAATTTATTACAATCGTATGATCGCGCTGGTTTCGCTTTTAATCAGAGGTAATAATGAAAAAAAAAAAAATAGTCGGAGATGCTCAATAGATTTCTGGTAAAACTAAAATTTGCAAGTGACGCAGTTTTACAACGGTGAAATATTGTTAGGGTCTTCGGCCTAGGAGACTATTATTTTGAAAGAACAAATTCCCTAGTTGATTTTAAATCATTTCTCGCTATACCAGTTCCTTTTACTTCGCTGTTTTCGTCATTCAAGGCGGTAAAGTTGATCAAGAACTGGAACTTCCAAATACATGGCAGATTAAAGTTTTAAATGTATATTTCTTAAACTCCTAAATGTTATAACGAAAAATTTTCTTGACATTCAGAGACGATTTTTTGTGCCAAAATGCTCGAATCAACAGTGGTATCATCATCTCAATTTCGAGGTTCTTAGCTCATTTTCTGTTGACGTTTAGTCTGCGGGTCCAACAGTATGTAAAAAGGTTGTGAAACATCGGCATGTACGCTAAAACGTTGCTCAGTGACCAACAAGATAAAACTTTCGATGGTTGCGGGATCTTGAGTGTAGAAATGTAAACCTTCAATCTCAATGAGGAAAAAAGTTGGCGGAGTGCCTCTTTTTGCAATTAACTCGACTCGACTGTTTCGGTTAATCACTAGTAGGATTTTTTTAAACATTTTTTCTACTTTAATTTTTACTGTGTTTTCAAAGCGTTGAAATTAAGTACGTCAAATCGAAGCAATACGGGAAATGCGTTTTATAATGGAATATTGACGGTAGGGTACTCTGATGAAGCTTCTTGCTGTTGATGAGTGCTAATGAGAGACGATTGTTCATATCGTCTAAATTGGGATCTAAAAAGAAGAACACAAAAGAGGAAAAAAACCGAATGCCTCAGCGAGAAAAAAATTGGCCTCCGGCCAATTTATGCGCGGCGCTTCGCGCCGCGTACCGGCGCTACGCGCCGGCATTTGGGGGGCTTCGCCCCCCCATCCGCTTAGCGGATTGGTGCGGGGACCGCACGGGACTTTCTCGCTCGAGCCGGCGCTTCGCGCCGGCATAGACACTTTTACTGGAATATTTAGAAAAATACTGCCAATTTTACAAAATCATAAAGTTTGATTGGAATTTTGATCACAGGATAATAGTTATGAAATTTTTATTCAAACCACTGAACTTTATTGTAAATGTCTTCGCGATATGTGATGAATTCATATATTCGGACTCGACTTGTTCATTTTATGAGGCATCTTCAATTAAATATGTAATTGATTAACAAAGTCTCCTGTCAAAGATGGCGATCCGTAAAAATCTTAGCTTTTCTACGATTCATTAGGATCCATTAGATTCATTGACATCATACTTCAGATACGATTTTATATTATAATCTCTCCTTAAGCACGGTCAAAAGCCATCAAATATCTACTTGAATGGGTAGAATGACTATTCGATGTTCAAATAGTCTTAAAACTAAACGGTTTTCGCTTAGCATCTCCCAAATTTTAAATTTGGCGGGCGAATCTACCTGCTGGAAGGTTCACCACACGCCCGCCAGGAGCGCCATCTCCTTACTGCGTATCCCTGTAATTCAGAGCGAAAACAATAGAGAGCGCTGAGAGCGCCATCTCCTCGCTGCTGTCAACAAACCTCGGTTTCTAACAATTTATAACCTCCTTTATTAAGTAACAAGCATTAAATCAGTCATATTTGTGCCGTATTATTATATTATATTTGTGCTTAGTACCTCGTAAAAAGGAACCGCGAAAGATGGAATCTGCCGGGATTCTAAATTCATTAACAACAAACATATTAGTTTTTAATAAAGATCTAAGTGTCAGTTCTTGGCGTTAGCTTGATGATTCATAGTACCTTTGATATATTGTGAGTACCTAATTAGTTGTCTAATTTTGCTTGGTGTATACCTACGGAGTAATTTTGGAAATAGTATATGATGCATTATATAATGCATTTGAATTCCTGGGTTTCACCTGACTCAAAGCGTTCGCTGCTGTTATCTAGAAGCGTTCCGACTCACTTATCAGAGAATTGAGCGTTTCCTATCGGTCCCTCTGCAATTATGAGATTAGTCCAAGAATCCTTTAGGAACTTAAATTAATGACTCAGATGGTGCTTTTGAGCCAACTTTCAAAGAATTAAAGGCATTTTTTCAAAATCTACAGTCCATGAGCTCTCCGTGTGACCGAAGTGCTCTCCTCGCTATATGACGCGTAACCCTTCAATTTTTAGTTTAGTCCAAAGACCTCATAGGAACTTACATTATTGAACCAGGTGGTGCTCTTATGCCAACTTTCGAAGAAATGAAAGGCATTTTTTTTCAAATTTACAGTCTTTGAAAATGAGTTGTTTGTGTGATGTCGCGGAGCAAAGTGCCCTACTTTTGGGCCTCGTAATCCCTTGAATTTTGAGTTTATTCCAAAGATCTTTTAGGAACTTAAATTAATGACCCAGGCAATGTGCTTGATGCCCACTTTTAAAGAATTAAAGGCATTTTTCAAAATTTACAGTCCCTCAAAATGAGCTTTCCGTGTGATTTTGCTGAAAATGGACCTTTAACCCAATTTGACCCTAGCCCCCCCAAATTTTAGCGTACCTCAAAATCGTTGGACGTGCATAAGGAGACCATAGATATGGTGTCCTGTGCCAATTTTGAATGAAATCGAACAGATAGATTCTGAGATATCGCTGTACACAGATTTGGGGGACGCCACACGGACGGACACACATTTTTTCAAGTATGGTTATTTTTACTCCTGGGACCTTAAAACGTCTAGAAATGATGAAATTTCAACTTTTTTTTTTTTTTTTTTTTTGGAGGATGACAATACTTCCTCTCTACCCTATGGGAGCGAGAAAGTAAAAATTGGGGAAAAAGGAAAAACTTGCATTAGTAGTTTGCAAGTGAGACATGTCAAGGTCAGAATTGAAACACACTAAAAGGTCTCTCGTTGACACACGTAATATGTACGCAACTGGATTTGTGTGCGCTGAAAAAGTTTTTCCATCTGAATGTAGCCAAAAATGTTTTACGAGAAAGAGACACGGAGACGGACTACTTTGAAATTTTTATCACGTGTTAAGACAAACTCTCATGCACAATTTCAAGTAGAATTTTCGCATCCTAACATATTGCCCTGCGTTCATTCAATTTTTGGCAGGAAAACATTTTGTAGCTCTGGTCTTGTTCAAACGTATCCTTTGAGCTTGCAATGCTCCGCTCTATGCTCCTAGTAAGGTGTCGCTTACATTCGGGAGAAATGTTAAAAAACGAAGCCGAATTGTGTCATTCCTGTCTTCAGCTGTGTTGCTCACGTAGCTCCTGAAGCATGACTATGAAAATATAAGACAAAGAGAGCCAACACAACATAGAAATAGAGCATGGGAGGGGACGCGCGTTGATGAAGGCGCAGAGATACAACTATTTGTACTTGATGGATGTCCGTGTTGCTTCTGCAAAATTGAAGGCACGAGGCGTGAACTTACAGTGCTCCGCTCTATGTTGCCATGAAATGTCGCTCAGATTCGGGAGAGAAGCTTAAAGAACGCGGCACGAAAACCTATCTTCGGCTGTGTTGACACTCGATTTTTCTCTCTCTTTTTTTCTCTTTGATGTCTGATTCTTTGTTTAGGATGTGTTTTTAGGCCTGTATCTAAAAAACTCGTATGTAACTGTCCTACACAACCCTCGGACCACGTGTTTTTAACAAGCATCAGGCAAATTGGACCCGACTTGAGCATCCAACACGGAAACAATGGGTTGAAGGACATTTCGACAACGATTTTTTGTCCGCACACCTTGTTCTTCTAGTAGTTTATGTCCACGAGTTTTTTCGGCAGGGGAGTTCGTGCCGTAGTACCTTAATTTATTTTTCGAGGAAAGCTTCGTACTCTTAAAGGATGCCTATCATTCTTAAAATGTTGGAGCGCCTTCAATTTCGTTTGATACTGTGCAACACCTCTGTTGTGAAATAGTTGCTTGAGGCGCCGTGGCACGCTGCGGCGCGGCGGGCGGCGGGCAATCTCCCAACGCAACGCGCATTGGCACCTACAAACCTAAGGGGATACTTCAAGCATTGCGCAATGCGTAAAGTATCCCCTTAGGTTTGTAGGCGTTAGTGCGCGTTTCGCGCCGGTAGCTCGCCGCTCCGCTCTGTGTTATGGCTCGTAATATTTAAAATCGCGGAGTCCTTGTTTTTCAGATCATCATTTTGAAATTTTTGCACACTCTGCATGGATTTTCCTCATTTAAATTGATGAAAAAAAAATTGTATTTGAGGAATATATAAAATGTGTTTTGTAAATATTACGGTGGTTCTGTGTCAAATTTAATGATTCCCCAAGCAATGTAATGTTTTCTTTTATATTTTGTGCTTTTAATATGCTTCATCGCGGTGTCTGCCAACCAAACGCTCGAAATCGGACGTATTTGACTCTAAAAGATCGATGTACATAGTCATACGGGTTAAAACTAATGAATGCGTGCTTCTTGGTTTTTCTTCCATTTTTATTCATTTTTGTATGGTTTCTTTCAACACAACTTTTATTTTCCGCGTGGACGTAAACTACTGGACAAAACAGGTGCGCGGACAAAAAATCGTTGACGGAATGTCCTGAAACCAAACAATGTCTCATGGTAATCCCCAAAAATTGTGGCACCACTTCAATTTCTTGGATGAATGGACATTTTCAATTAATCGTGGTCACCTCAATTTTTTAGATGATATGGACATTTTCAAATAATTGTGTCGGTGCCGAAACATTTGGGTTCGCAACCTAATTTATCGGGATGCCACCGCAATCAATTGGAAATGTCCATGCCATCCAAGAACTCCATGCTCTTTTTTCCGTGAAGGGTTAATGATGACTGATGATTGTCAGTGTGATCACTTTGCTAGGCAAGTTTTTGCAAATTACGACAGAATCACATAACAAATTGCTTAGCTCTTCGGCCATCAGTCATCATCATGCGAATCAGAGCGTTAACTTTCGAGATTAACTTTCTCACTGTGCGGAAAATTTCAGAGCGGGGTGTTTAAAATATATCGTATTTAAAGGCTCAGTTCTCTTACTGGATTAGTGCCTACTGAACTATTCATAGAACCTAAAACAACTTTAAAAAATAATAAAAAAACAAAATTATTCAATGCGTAAATTGAATCAGTGAGTTCGAAAACACACCAACTCGATAACTCGAAATTGCTCAATTTTCACAAGAGACGGTCAATTTTTATAAAAGTCATTGAAGTTAGCGCATCTGTTCCAACTTGGACCTTTAAAATTCCCTTAAGTGCTTGTATTTCGGCACCAAAAATCTCTTTCTTAGACTATTTTCTTCATTTATTGTTCGGTTTCGTGTGTGTCTTGATTCTTTTCATTTTTCCGAGTTGGTGTTTTCGTTCTCACTGATTCAATTCAGGCTGCATTCTCCGTGATCCTGATCCTTCCTACACCAAGGTCCAAGGTCCTAGAGTATGTCTGTCTTGGACTGTCTCTGTCGTACTAAGGAAGAATGCCGTATGAACTTTCGAGAGTTGCCAAATTTCCTCTCAGAAAATAGTTATTTTTGAAGAAAGTTATGAATATTTCTCCTTGAAATTTTCAGGAACCGTAGGTGGAGTTAAGAACAAAATTATCGGAAAAATTGGAAGAAAATCTTTACAAATTTTCCAGAAAATTGGTGATTTACCGTAAGAAATTTGGCAACGCCTGAATGTTCATACGGCGTTCTTCCTTAGCACGGCAGATCTCTCCTCCTCCGTCGCGATGAGCGTATGAATAAAAGCGTCACCTGGCAACCTGCCAATGTTAGAGTGTGAGGCAGGTAAGAATTATACGAAGTGATTACGCGGAGCACAGCCCTTCCAGTGGGTGCTGTCGGCGTTGCCAGTTCTACGGCAAAACACCAAGAGTATGACACTGGCAGAGCGCGGCGACGGGGTGGTCGCGGCGACACCGGGGACTTTTTTTGACGTCTCTTGCTTAAATATGACTGCTCCGGCATCCGGAGGAGCCTCGCACGTCGCGGAGACCCTTCTAGCGCCCGCCCCGCCGCGGCGCCGCCCCCGTAATTTATATATATAAATTATATATATAATACCTGTAGCGACTAATACGAAACATATTTAAATGCGTCACTCACGCCGAGATCCGGTCTGGCGGGACGCATATTGTGCCAAGATCTGCTCCAGAGTGCGTTGCCGAGATCTTTCCGAATCGGACCTTTTTTGTCGCCTTGATGTATTAATAGAACGTATTTATGCTGAAAATAACTATGTTACACGCTAATCCTATGCACATAGTTCCTTTTGGCAAATAGTCCAATAGACCTATCGAAACCCATGTACTCTATGGTATAACACCATAAGAACGCGTATCGTATTACGCCTCAGGCGCGAAGCGCCTCGGGGTGGATAGGGGGCGGGGGCGGAGGTGGAAGAGGCGGCGGGGGCGAAGGCGATGGTGGACGGTGGGGGGGGGGGGTTGGACCTCGAAGCGGTGAGCGGTTGTTTGATTTTATGTGTTGGACAAGCACTCAGCACTCATCTGCATCGTGAAACTAAAGGCATGTGCGTTGTTTCTTGAATGGGCTAGATAAAGTACACAATGAAAAAGTAACCAAATTTTTTAGCTAATATGGGGCGTAAAACACAAAATAACCCGAGCCCTCGGTTAACTCTGGGATTTCTCCTATTGACTCTCCTTGTCTCCCTCCTGTCTCCCTTCTGTCTCCCTCCACTCTCTATTGTGTTCTGCGCTAAATTCACCACAAAATGTGCCAAAATGAACTCAAAATTTAGGTTGGTTTAGGTTTCACTCCCTACGGTGCCCAAAAGTAACACAAGGACACAAACTTTTTATCGGTGAGCCTTTGATTGCGGAACACAGACTGCTGAGTTCGTTCGGTACATTTGTGATATTGCATTTTTAACCGTACACAGTGCACGGTTTTTTAGAAAAAATTTACCACGCTAAAAACAATTACAAAGTTACATATTTTGAGCTCCAATTCAAACGCTCATCGCCAAATAAGCCAAAATGGCGTCCGATCATATCCGCCTCGGTTACACTTTTGACTGCGTGACTTTGTAATCGCTCGGTCAAAGGTGCATTTACTTATATTTGAACGGATATTTTCGGACGCCATATTGACTTTCTGTGCTACGCATTTACGTTGCTGGATAGACGTAATTTCAGCCTAGTCACGGGATTACTCTATTCATTTAATCATATGGACTACATTTTGCAAAAAGGAACCCTTATTTCTGGCCCATTTTAGAAACAACATACATTACATTAGTTTCCCCATGCAGATATGTGATTTTATGGGAGAGCCAGAGACAGTGGCTCCTTATTGAAAAATGTAATCCGTACAATCATAGTAAGATTCTATGCCACAAATCCCACACACTTGATCAAGAAATACGTTACGCAAGCCGACAAATTCTCGCGTATTCTGATGAGAAGTTTTTGCAACGTGTTGAGAAACTTGGAGTATAAAACGTTAAATGATTGGCCATTTAAAGCACCGAAAGAAACTATGAAATAAGCAGACTGAGGAAGAAAATACAATAGAGTGACTAACAAAAAAGTCCTGAAATGTCGAAAATTCCCGCATCCTTAGATTCTCGAGATGAAATGGACGTATTTCTCAAACGGAACTATGTGCATTAAGACATGAGCCCTGAGACCCATAAGAATATATTCATAACAGGGCTCACGTCATAATGCACATACATAGGCTGTCCCAAAAAGAAGTGGACTGATGCTGTGATTTCCGAACTGATCATTGCAGCGATCTTTTCTTGGTCGCGTTTTAAAGATCAACTCAATACCTATCGATTAAGACCAAGATCATCAATATCGGTCAAAAATTGACCGAGTTATGACGTTTTCCGTGAGAGGAGTAAAAATTCAGCCTACCGTTTTTTGAAGAAAAAATCATACCGAGAGTTACGCGTGTCAAGCTTCATCTCCACTGTAACTTCTCTCCCGTAATTTTTTCCTTCATCAGTGATACAATATGACTAAAAACCTGTTGGTAACAGTGTCTAGTCGGTGTCCGACTCATGCCGTAACCATAGCGACCAGGGAGGACCGGGGAGACTCGCGCAGAATTCGGCGACAACTTCGCCCGCCAGCGACAGTTTCAAGACAATTTCACTGTCCTTTTCCATAATCCCGAAAAAACGAATGAAAACGGCACTAACAAATTGCCACTGCACTGAGCGCGCGCACTCGAAAACTGTCGCTGGCGGGCGAAGTTGTCGCCGAATTCTGCGCGAGTCTCCCCGGTCCTCCCTGGTCGCTATGGTTACGGCATGAGTCGGACACCGACTAGACACTGTTACCAACAGGTTTTTAGTCATATTGTATCACTGATGAAGGAAAAAATTACGGGAGAGAAGTTACAGTGGAGATGAAGCTTGACACGCGTAACTCTCGGTATGATTTTTTCTTCAAAAAACGGTAGGCTGAATTTTTACTCCTCTCACGGAAAACGTCATAACTCGGTCAATTTTTGACCGATATTGATGATCTTGGTCTTAATCGATAGGTATTGAGTTGATCTTTAAAACGCGACCAAGAAAAGATCGCTGCAATGATCAGTTCGGAAATTACAGCATCAGTCCACTTCTTTTTGGGACAGCCTATGTAGTTCCGTTTCATAGAAACACGTCCAAATGACTCTTGATCGAGCCTCCCGTTGATACAGGGGGACAGTGTAAAACGAAAATAATAAATGATTCGGGTGCCGGGCATTTTCCCCTTCCTTTATTTTTATTTTATCATATTTATTTTTATATTTCGTGGAGCATCCTGCGAAACAAAAAAAGGAGCGGTGGTCGTTCGGCGTCCAGGTCCCACTTGATTCCCGAGGAGGGGAAGAAGAAGATTCATGTCTACTGTTGAAAACACGTGCAGTCTACAACCCTCCTTTTTCTCCTGTGCCGTGACCCGGAAAAATTTGCCCGGAGAAAATAAAATACGCTGTGCGTGAGACTCCTACGTGGGGTATTTTTTGGGTCACCGTCGCCATACCGAGTGGGAATTTCCACCCATCCAGTTTTCTAGGAATCGAGAAGTTTGAAGTGTGTATAGGAATTCGTTTTGCAGCATCATTCAGAGATCATGCTCTCTAGTGGTGTTTTTTTGCCGCTCATCTACTCAATGGAGAATTTGCGTGCAAATTTTTCATTGATTCATCTCAGAAAGCTTGAGCCGATTTCACAGTTTTATAATTTTTTTCTGATGTGGGAAATAGTTTAGAAATAGATTTAAAAGTTAGAAAATGCACCACCTAGTGACGTCATCTGGCGGCATTTCCTATTTATTAAACACATGTATTTTAGCAGATCAGACCTTATTGTCATACTGTAGGTATTTGTCATACCTTATTCTCCAATAATTGTTCAATTCAAGAACCAAGGGTATCCTCGTGTTCAGTTCACTCAGTAGTTTCCACTTAAACACGAAATTCATCAAATTTCAGACACCTGCAAATTCTCTATTGCACTTCAATATATTTACACCTAGAACTTTATTTCAACAAAATCAAACCAAGTGGCTAATATTATTTTATCACGAATTTATCAGGGGAAAAAACTCTATTCGTCATTTTTCCATTTTTTAGATGAGTCTCCCCTAAAAGAGTACTTCCCAAAAATCTAATAGCTTGTGCCTCAGATTTTTGACAACGCTTATTACGTGGCTGGTAAACGTGACTAAATGCATTTTGAACACTCACAATAATCATTGCAGGTCTCTAGATTTCCCAGGGACCATATATCGTATTTTCGACGTAAACACGGAACGACATTTCAATAATTGCAAAATCTCCTCATAGAAATTATATTTTCAATGAGGAACCTTTAGACATTTCTGACCAACAATTTTACTGTTTTTTTTTTTTTTCTCTGATCGCACGGTAAAATTAGAAACCTTTTGAACCGAAATTTCCCATTTGTATTTTTGTAAAAAATTGAATATTTTGAATCAATTTTGCAACCAAGGAATGGACCTAGCTTCCTTCGTGTGGAGAACGACGATATAATTAGAAATCTAGCGATCACCAGTATAATTTTTTCCTTATGGTCATGCGTGCATGCGTGTATCTTCCTGTCAAAGTCTCCTTGAGAGTAAATTTTAGCCAGGAATCTCTAGGAACTTTCCCGCGAAAGTTCTCGGTCCGAGAACAGGAAAGTTCCCTCTTAGATTCCTCCTCCTGTACCTCCGAATCGTTACGCCACGGCATCGATCTCCACGGAGTGTAATTTATGGACTCCCTCCGATGTCTTTGACTTTCATTTTAAGGTTCAAAAGTCAAAAGACTTTATCCCTTTTATAGTTACTTAACTAATTTCGTCATTTTGTCCTGGGCTCCTCCAGTGTTGCCGGACTTGCTAGTTAGCGCCGAGTCGCGAGGCACCTCGCGGAAGCTTGTTTCCGCGGATGCACAGATGAGCAACGCGGTGCAAGGCAAACAGTTTGCTCACTCTATGGAGAAGTTGAATTTATTATTAAAAGGCGGAGAGTAGCTCTTTAGCCAACTAAGGGGAGCCTTCGCGTCTTCGCCGGTGGCGCGTTGCGACAAAATCCTAGGCGTCGGCGTCGCCAAACAAGTTTCCGCGATAACAACATCACTTAAAACTTCCCGCTAATCTATTTTCGGGAGTATTAAAAGCTCACAGTGGTATCTGGCACCTCTCTCCGCCGCCGCTCCGTACCTGCGGCAATATCGCAGAATTTTTGGCGCCTTTTCCTCAAATGCCCGGCGTGGGACCTAATGAGTCGAGGTTCTTTATACAGCAGGGTGTCTATGCTAAAACAGGCTGGCCAAAAATCGGTACTTTTACAGTACTTTTTCAGTGCACTCTCAAGAAATTCCGTACCTCCTCAACAGAAAAAGTCAGTACTTTTTCAGTACTTCCAATTGACGAAATTCGAAAATTTTTAATAAGTATGGATTCTCGCTCAAATTGCGACAAAACTGACGACAATTCCGGACTTTTTTGCGGAATGTTTCGGCACTTTTCAGTACTTTCGGACCGCCCATAAAAAAATCAGCGCTATTTCTGGACTTTCCAATAATTCCGGACTTGTAGACACCCTGTACAGCCATCGGAAGTAAAGTGTAAAATGAATGAAAATTAGGAAATGTGTTTGTTGCGCCGAAGAAACACAGCCAATTAAGTAGACTTTTTAAAGGTAAAATCGCAAAAAGAACTCGTTCAGTGAATCAGAAATGTCAAAATTACTCCTAGGAGCCGTTCATAAAATACGTAACGCTGTAGGGGGAGGAAGGATTGAACCTGCGCTACAGGTGCGTTACAAGGGGAGAGGGTGTTTAATAGAGTGACACTAAAATGAGGGCGTAGCATAGTTTTTTTGAAAATCTAAGATGAAAAATTTAACACGAAGTGGCGGTTTTCCACTCAAAAACGTTCCTTTTGCTTCGAATTGATAATTTCTAGAAATTAGCGTCATTTCTAATTTCTGAAAATTAGGATAAAATAAACGCTTGGAAATTATTTAAATCAGACTGGAGATCGCAGCGAGGAATCTCAAATATTATAACGCTTTTCAAAGAGCTCCTGAAGTGCTTTTACGACTGACGGGATGAGTAAACCATTATTAGTCGCAAAGTTAGCTCTGTTTGTCAAGTTAAATGGATTTTTAATTGAAAGCCATTTCGCATTTGACGCTGGGAAAAAAGACATATCTTCGACAGTGTTGAATGTTTTGGATAAGGTCACTTACGAAATTAAAAGACTTCATTAACGATTTCAAGATTTCATTAAACACCACGGTCCTTGAAACGTATCGAAACTATTTTGTGTATTAATCCCCCGTATTATTTTGTTTTTCCAAGCCGGAACCGCAAAAGCGTCATCCAAATGTTTACCGCCCTTTTTCCTTTCCTTTTTTACTAGCTCATGAAAAAAATAAAAACACTTTAAAGAAAATAAAACATTGAAAATCTGTAAAATAATACGATAAAATGAGAGAATCGCTCAGTGGTAAGCTGAATTTTGAGGCATGCGATTTATTTTTTAAATTGGTAAACTCTATAGAAGGAAGGATTGAAGTGACAATTGCTGCAAGTTTGTAAATATGATGCTGTTACTTACTTTTGAGGTGACCAAGCTTAAATGCGCACACGAGTCCTAACAAATCTCGTGTGAATTAGTTTGGAGAAGTATTCGGAAAAAAATACGCTCAGCAATTTTGACGCTGAGCGGTGTGAAATTCTCAGTTTTCCTGAATTTCTTCTTCGAGGATTGAAGTAAAAGCGGGAGATGTATAACCGTGCGTAGAAATTAATTACTTGTCATGCGTTCAACGCGTGCAGAGCGAATAGCACTCAAAGTCAACACAGCAAGACTTCACTTCCGGAAGGGCGCGGCTGAACCAATATAAAACGCCTTCAATTGCGTGTGATACCGTGCAACACACCGAAGTTAAAATAGTTGTATTCTTAGGTTGAAACCCAACTCAAGTGAATTCCTCTACCAAACAAGGCATGTCAAGGTTGTTAACTATTGAATTTCAAGTTACCTCGCATATTTAATGCCCACTATTGCTCTTAATACTTTAAGCTTTAGTTGACTTAAAAAGAAATAATTATTATCATCAATGTGGTCGACGCAAGAGGTTCACCTGAAGGAAAACCTGTTCTTGAAACTTGTGTAGTTATTCGGCGCGCCCGATATGCTCTCAGAGGTATTTTTTGACGGGAAACTCGAATTCTCAGTCATATTTTCAAAATTTGAAATTCCAAAATGGCGAATATGGCATGTATGCTTTCTCGGCTATGTAATTTTCATGTGCCTGAATCATCCACAGCTTAAAACGTTGTGACAACGTTGCTGGAATTTCGTTGTGTGTATCTTCTTGAGATTCGAATGGGGGTTCATTCTCTGTTGGCGATCTTGAGGGGGAATGGTAAACAAGGGTTTAGTAATACTTTCACCATGTATTTTGAAAGCTCGCCCTCGTCACAAAATCTTCAATTTTATCTCACCGTTCAGATTTCAAATTCAGCAGTTTCGGGAGATTGGAATCATAAAAAATGATTTTATCTTCAGTTAAATTGGTTTTACGATCCCATCCGCCCTTCCTTCACCTGGCCTAAATAATTCGTATCCTCGTGCTCCTGAAAAAGACTAAAAATTCGTCTAAAAAAATATCCTTCAAAATCAAATAACCACACGTTGGTTTCTTGTCTTTGTGTATGACAGTTTTTTGCAAAACATGCTCCATTAATGAAATAACGTAATAAAATGCTTAAAATAAATCGTCCTACTGCGTCCCCTTGCTTTATTTATACCTTCCAAAAATTCAATTTGAAAAATGAAACAAAGAAATTGTTAGTGGCCTCTAGGCAAGAGTCCCCTTTCGTATCGGCAGTTTATTTTTCCATCCGATTTGGCACCGATAGTTCATGGCTTTTCGTTAAGGCGCACACGATAATCAAAAGTCGGGGGTCGTTCAGCAGCCAGATGGTGAACTCTTGAGTTTAAAGCAACCCGCCCTCCCTCTTCGTTGATGTTTCACTTCATTTCGGCAACTTGCACCCGCTTTGTTACGAGTATCGACATTCCGTCCCTGGATGTGTTACTTCGAGAGTAAAGTTTTCCCGCAATTTTTATCCCGAACCATCCTATATTGAAAACCAAGAGAAGGGGAATAGGGGAAACGCCGTACAAGAAATGAAAAGAAAGGGCCGATTTTAAGAAACAACGACGTTTTTAAACGATCGGTGAGGTAGGGTCACTGTATTGTCAATTTCTTCCGTAACCTAAAAATCGTAATCAAATCAGCCTCTAAGCGACGGATGACTTTTTTTCCACACAATATAATTTTATTTTAACGCTTGGCTCCTCTCTTGTCAGTTGCGACTTCTTTTGAACTTCGACATGAAAGCTTTGTAAAATAACTTAACTTTTCAGAGAGAAAAGAACGCAATACTTTAGAGAACATAGAAGGTATTCAAAATAAAGGTATTCGATTGGGTTCCTCTCGGAAGAAGGCGGCGTGGACGTTCAGTAAAAGGTTGGCGGGAGGGAGTGGAGGGGGAGATCAGACGGTGTAATCTGCCCGATGGTTGGTGGGAGGATCGATTCCGATGGCGATTTGGAGTCGCAGAGCGCTCTAGTGCGCTGAGGTAATGGCTTGATATAAATTCAAAATAATTATTTTATTCAGGTCCTGATGGTAACCTCCGAATGTTCATACGGTATTCTTTCTAAGTACGTCAGACATGAGAATGACCCTGATCTTAGTTGCTGAGGGGCAGTGCTCTACGTTCGCAGAGTGCCTGTCAAGGTTGGGCTGCGAGGTGGCCGGGAGGGGTTGGGAAGGGCGGTAATTTCATAGTATGCAAATAATGCATTCACGATAAATGGCGCATAATTACTCTGACTCCGATGCATCAATCCTTCTCAGCCGCGACCTCGGGAGGTCTCATCTGAGACGACTTCAGCGCACCGGATAGTCAGGTTGTCTTTAATTAGATCAGTTTCAACCTGCAAGCAGTGCCAAAGTTCTGAAAAACCTCCACTGCAAAGACGATGAATCAGTAAGGGAGGTGTCACATGTTTTTCGTCAACAAGACCCGAAGAAAAGGTGCAAACTCATACGCGGTGGTATCAGAGACGGATCCAACAATTTGGCAACATCGGAATTCTTCCATTTAAACCTATGTTGAATAATCGATTCTTTGTCGGAGCACCTAGCCCCTCCAAGAATCGATACATTTCCATAGGTTTAAATGGAGGAAAAACAATGTTGCCAATTTGCAGGATTCGCCAATGGGTGGTATAGCCCAATGGCAAGCATCACCACCGAACACAACTTCTAAAAATTTCTGATAACGTTCGATCATTCATATCGTTACACGAGGATCTGGGTGAGGTTACAATACGCTATGAGGATGATCATTGGTTGATCCGTTGTATGGCTTTTACTATGAACTCAAATATTATTTTGGTGAGCTCTCAGCGTCAACTTACTTCTCCCCGATGGTTGATCCAAAATTTGCGAAAAAAAAATTCCTAAGACCGAATAAACTAATTGCGTCGCTTCATTGAAACATTTTGATGGAGAAAAAAACATAATCATAGAGGAAAAAACATGAGGGGAAAAAAATTATATCAACAAGAGTACAACCCAGCAAAGCGTTTTCAGACGAGTTTGCCCTCAGTAAACAGATTTGGCAAAACGAGCCCCCACAAGCTTAGATAGTGGTAACCGGCGCATGCGAGAGGAAACCCCAAGAGAGGATATATATGAATTGGACCGCGTTAAACAAAGAGGAACTAAACCATATCAACGATTGTCAAATTTATTCGGGAAATTTAATTTTTTCCATGAAAACAGTTGTGCGGATCGTTGTGAGAATTTCAGCGAATTTTCTGCATAGTACGAAGTTGATTCCTTAAAATTCTCATAATAAACCGCAAGACGTGCTCTTGTAAAAAATTGAAATCGCTCGCTTAAATTTGGCAATAGCTGATGTGACTTGTTTCTTTTCTGCTACACTGAAAAAAATAATACGCTGTTTTAGCATCAAGGATGTCAAAAATGTGTCTGGTGATCCCAAGATGCAGCCTTTACTGCCCCGCAGTTATTTTTACATCCTGTGAATGCAAAGTCACTTGCGTGGGCAATCAAGGCAGCTAGTATTTTAGGATCATCATACACATTTTTATCATCCTAGGTGCTGGAACAGCATACCTTTTTTTCAGGAAAATGTGGTCCAATATGCCAAACTTGCTAGCTAAAATCGGCGTTTTTACATTAGAATCGGCGTCGCTAGGCTTGGTTCGAAGCGTCACGAGTGACATCGATGAGCTGTCATGCCATCATTCAACGGTTAAGAACCTAGCGCCCTCTCGGGGAGCGATGTGAAATTCGCCGGCGGTGAAGTGTAGCATCACTCATCTCGTCTTCGTTAAGACCGCACGTTAATTTTCGGGCCGGGAAAGGTGTAACGGAGCTACCTCCACTTAGTGCTGAGATGAGAAAGGTGGTTTCATATTACTCTCGTTTTGGAACGGAATAGGTCAGCCTCCTGATTGCTATGTTACCAACACATCGACATTGATATAACTACAGTAGCTCAACAGAGCGTCGAAGTTTGCCTGAATTTTTTTTAAGTAGACAAATCGAGCTTATACCCGCCTAAATGGACCGCGTTTAGCAGAAAGTAACCAAGTCACATTAGCCATTGCCAAATTTAACAGGGCAATTTAATTTTGTACAAGCGAACGTTTGTGCGGATTCCTTTAAAAATTTTCAGGTATTTGCTTGGTCGGTCTGGAGCATCCGCAATATCTTCGTGTTATATTCACTGCAACTGTTTCCTTGTTCCAGGTTTGCAATTTGTCTCTCTCTACCCCTTTCTCTACTCTGCGTTGTTGCCGATGTGAAACTTGACGATGAGCCACTGCCGAGCTACTGAAGTATCTGGTAAATGAAAAAATTAAATTTTGAACGAATAGACCGCGTTTGGGAGAAAGGAACCAAGCCACATTAGTCATTGCCAAATTGAACCGGGCAATTTAACTGTTCACGAACGTTCCTACGGATCCTTTTGAAAATTTTAAGGAATTTGCTTCGTACTATGCAAACAATTCACTGAAATCTGCATAAAAATCCGCACAACCGTTTTCTTGTAGAAAATTAATTTGTTTGATTAAATTTGGCAATAGCTGATATGGTCAGGTTCCTTTCTGCTTAACGTAGTCCAAATAGTGGTTTTTGATGTGGTGCTGAACAATAATGGCCTAGCAAAGCGTTTACAGGATTTAATACACAGATTCGGGAAAACGAGCTCATAAGCTTGAATTGTGGTATTTTACAATAGTAGCCCAGCAAAACGTTCAGAAGCAAGTTAGCCTCCAATACATGGATTCGGCAAAGTAATGAACTCTTGCTATATTTAATAGTGCTACTCTGCGCTAGCGTTTAATATACATGATCTCGCCAAACGTTTACTGCCAAGCTTGTTTTTATCTAATAGTATAGGCGAAATGAACTCACCCTGAAGCGTGGTGCTTAATAATGACTCTTTCCACTTTATTCTCGCGTTTATCAAATACTAATTTAGATAAACATTTTCAAGACAATAAGATTTACGCATATGGTTCATATTTCATGAACTTTTGCCAAAAACGCTCGGTGTACAAAGTTCAGGGAAGCAATCTTGACACCATGCAATTTACGTAATGATTGTAACGAAGGGAAATTCATGACGGTATTGCTTAGGGCTTCTTTCATTTTTGCAATTAAAAACTGCCTCTCGTAAGGAGTCCTTTTTGTTTATTTTTCCAAGAAAGATTTAGATGAGCAACCTTTGATTTACGAAACGTTTCGCATTTATTTTCTGTTAACGTAACTCCTTAAAAACGCCTAAAACTACGTCTAAGGTTGTTTAAATTATTCACACATTTTCCCCAGCTCCAATTCACGTCCTCCCAGCGTTCCTCTCCTCCCCTTACTCGCTAGAATTAGACAAGCCACTGGGACGATTTTTGATATTGAAAGCTTTACACAATCATGGTACGCTTTTCTTTCACATAATTTATTCCTTCAGCTTTCAGCCTTCATTCTTGCAGCTGTTGAGTTCAATGACGTTTTTATGTTAAATTCCAGTTCAAGATAAAAAATTTTGCTCAAAATTCTTGGGGAACAAAGTACTCATTCACTTTAGAACATGAGCTCTATACATTACTCCATGATAGAATGTCATGTCAAAACAGCTGATATTATTAGCTCTAGATTAGGTGTGCATCTTTTAGTGATGATTCATTCAGTTCTGTGTCAATGGATCGTTTCGATAGTGGTTCGATGTATCGTTTGGTTCAAAACAATAGAACGTAGCCTCAAACCAAAATGTTAGGATGTTTGTCAGAAAAGCTGAAAGTGAGAGATTTCGTAGCCATTTTACTACTGTTGGCCAAATAGTACTCATGCAAATCAAAAATCTATCACAAAAAACCTGTTCCGTCAGATTACTCAGATGACTTTTGAGGCTATGTTTATGTTTTGAACCAATCGATATCGATACAATCTCACCCGTTTGATGTATCGAATACGATATGTGGGTAATGATGTTACCATATCTGAAATGATAATTCAATTATTTCCTAGTAAAAATGAAAAGGTTCGTACGGTGAACGCTCTCCAACGTCCGTACATTGGAACCAACCCCTTGTTATCTTCTTTGTCTAAAGCTTTGTCTATCAATTGAATAATCAGCCCGCAGACCACTCCTAAAGTACGGCCCCGAACGATAACAATTAGGAGCAAATTATTTCGTCACATAGAGTTTGCTCCCCTCTCCACAGATAAACCAGGAGGAAGATGAATCAATTATTTTTAGCCGGAAGCGTGAAAAACCGCGGCGTGGGATGCAATTTTACCTCCCACCCCCTCTCCTACCCGCATGGTGAGAGATAATCGATATGGCGTTCTCTAGGAAGCTCCAGCGTGCGACACGACTCCGATTAAACTTTGCATTCGAAAACTTTGCGGGTCCAATTACGAAGGAGCCGGGGCCGGGACAGTGGGTGCGGATCAAGTTCACACCATCGCCGACGCGACGGTGGCGCCCTGCCGCGGCTCGGCGATGAATTAAAAGTTTAGACGCCCCGCCAGACGCTGACGTCGAGACTTCCTGATGAATTGATGAACTCCCCCGTGTAATTGATGGACGGGAGACAATAAAAAGGGACGTGACACTTCGGGGGAGGGACCGCCACTCGTCGGGATGAACCGCTACCTCAAAGTCTTCCGTCTCGTATCGTTTTTATTCTCGTCGGTTGATTCTTGGAATCGATCGACAAAGCGATAGACAAAGAAGAAAAGTCGGCACCTTCCGGTCAAAGTGTCACAAGCGCCATACGACGCCTAAAAATTTCCGCCGCTATTTTATTTTTTTACAGAGAAATTTTTCAACGAAGCTGTCCGAAAATTTCTCTGAATTTCCTTTAGGCTGCCGATAGAATTCAGTGAAATATTTAAATAGATTCAACCGACAACTTTTCTGTTAAAAAATAAAATGGCAGCGGAAATGTTTAATCGTCACGCGGAGCTTATGATACTTTGACCGGAAGGTGACGAAATGTATAATGAAGCCATTCTATTGGTTGAAACGGATGGTTGTTATAGGCTAAGGCGGTAAATAATGGACTGACTATGAGGTCCTCCGAGAGTCCCCGAGGGTTGGGCTACTTGGATGTCAGGTGGGGCAGCACCTGAGGGTTGGACTGATTGGATGCCAGGTGGAGCACCTCCGGAGGCTGGGCTATTTGGGTGCCAGATGGGACACTCCGGCAGGTTTGGCTCTCTAAAAAGTACGTATCACATTGCTGAAATTAGTACACTGTTGCCCGGGCCAATGATTCGCCTTCAATTAGCCGGCTATGCAAAATGATTGTCATGACGCACGAATAGTGGTATCAGAATTTTGCATTAAGATTACGGAGTGGGTTGAAGGCGCTCTTCTGTATCCTATGCGAGTGGCCCTACACAATGATGATGACTGAAAATTTAAATGATTTTGGAGCCTTAAATAGACCCCCAATTTTGAAAAATGCCCTAAGAATATTATTTTGCTCATTAAATAATAAGATTTTTTTTCTGGACGTCTTATTTCAAAAGAGCGAGCCCAAACGCTTGGTTCAGATTGTGGATTTGAAATCTTCTTGCTCTGGTCATCGTATTCTTATGCAAAACTGAAAAATTCGCCGTTTTCTAGATCTTACCTTACTCAAAGACGGTTGTGAATTCAATAAGTTTCGCATGGATAAAAAAAGAGCTTTAAAAAGAGCAGAAAAGTTGAAATAGTCGTATTCTTATAGGTTGAAACCTAACTGGAGTGAATCCCTCTACCAAATAAGGTACGTCAACGTTGCTAACTGCTATTTTTTACGTTACCTCCCACATTTTATGTCCATTATTGCCCGTGACACAAATTTAAGCTTTAATTGATTTCATAAGACTTAGCACTCAAAGTCAACATATTAAGACTTCAGTGGCGTGGCGTGCTTTGCGATATATCGATTGATACGCCACTCAAACCTACGGAAAAAAGTCGATTATCAGGGTGTTCGCAGCGAACACCTTAGTAATCGATTCTTTACCATAGCTTCAAACGGCGAGATATCGATAATCGATCCTTCACGCCACGCCACTGTAAGACTTCACTTTCCGTTTGGCGAGGCCGAACCAATATAGAACGCCTTCAACTGCGTATGATACTGTGCAACACACCAAAGTTGAAATAGTTTTATTCTTAGGTTGAAACCTAACTCAGCAATTTTGACGCTGAGTGGTGTGAAATTCTCAGTTTTCGTGAAGTTCTTCTTCGAGGAACGAAGTAAAAGCGGGAGATGTAAAACCGTTCGCAGAAATTAATTACTTGTTATGCGTTCAATGCATGCAGAGCGAATAGCACTCACAGTCAACACATCAAAACTTCACTTTCCGTAGGGCGCGGTCGAACCGATATAAAACGCCTTCAACTGGGTATGATACTGTGCAACACACCAAAGTTGAAATAGTTGTATTCTTAGGTTGAAACCTAACTCGAGTGAATTCCTCTAACAAACAAGGTATGTCAAGTTTGCAACTGCTATATTTCAAGATACCTCCCACATTTTATGCCCATTATTGCCTGTGACACGAATTTAAGCTTTAATTGATTTCAAAAGAAAATAATTATCATTATCAATGTTGTAGACGAAAGAGGCTCACCTGAAAGCAAACCTGCTCTTGTACCTTGTATTCTTTGACGTCTTCTTCTATGACGGGAAACTCAAAGTTTCAGTCAAATTTTCAAAATTTGATATTCCTAAATGGCGGATATAACCTAAATGCTATCTCGGCTCCTGTTCGATCGATTTTTTATGAAATTTGGTATCGAAGGTATTTTGTGTAGCTGCGCTACGTTACTCCGAATTTTGCGCAGCGTCAATTTGTCGAAAATTTAAGATGAAAAGATATGGCAAAATACGATTACAATGTTGCTTGTTGCTTCCTTCTGAATCGCGATGCTTGTATCTCTTCCTGCCTTTTCCGGTCAAATACGAAAATGGGGAATCAAGATTATCGGGTGATATGGCAACCCTGCTACCACATGAGGTAGGAGAGAAGCGTTGAAAATACCCGACCGCTCTCTTTTCAGCAAACGTCAGTGGAACGAGAATGTCGATCGTTTATTTCACAAACGAATACTCATTCAACATTGGATGCCTCAATGTAAGTGAGGAATTTTATACACCGAACGATATAAATGCGCATCCGTTTTTTTCCCGGCGTTTTCCTCGTGATTTGACGATTCTCCCGCCGTAACGCAATTAGCCAAATCATTTCGCAGGCTCTCATTGTTGAATTGCAATATTATTCAATATCTTCTCATCAGTTCCATATTTCCAATGCTCATTATGTGTGCCAACATTCGAGAGGACTGAAGCAAAAAGCCAAGAGAAGTCATACTCGTCAATGATTCTCAAATACCTCAATCAAAGTTAAGCTTGTTAATGTCTCTGATTTTATTTTAGGTGGTTTCATAGGATTTTCAAGCAATTATTGGACCGCGTTAAGTAGAAAGAAACCAAGCCGCATCAGTTATTGCCAAAGGAGGGGTGGCGATTTGGGCCGGAAACGGCCCAAATCGTCACCCCTCCTTTAATTGGGCAATTTAATTTTTTACATGAAAACAATTGTGCGGATATTTGTGCAAATTTTAGTGAATTTTCTGCATAGTGCGGAGCAAATCCCTTAACATTTTCAAAAAAATCCGCACGAACGCTCTTTTGTAAAAAATTAAATTGCCCAATTAAATTTAGCAATAGCTGGCGTGGCTTGGTTCTGTTCTGCTATACGCGGTCCAATTGATAATTGATGGATCAATCGTTAATTTAGAATTTTGAGATTTATTCAAGCATTTTCGAACGCTACATTATACTGGTACCAAGAGTGCCCCAAGCCATATCGCTGATCAAGAAAAAATATTTGCGAGACCCGAAACGTTCTAATGAGTTTTAAAGTGCTAAAGCGTGATGCGGCGTTGAAAAATGTGTGAAATTATTGTCTTAAAATCCAGAAATTATCATGAGGAACGTTGCGATGAGGCTTGATGAGTGCTCAACTCAGATTTGTTCCTAAATCGACTTTTACAGCGATAAAAATACTTTTTACTAATCTTTACCTCATTTTCTTTCGTCTCCTAAAATATTTGAAAACGGAACTATGGTATTCTCCTCTTAAAAATTAACAATTTTAAAAAGATACACCTTTTTGGAACCTCTCAATTTTTGTTTGTTTGGTATCTATCGGGCTCAACTTACTTCTGAGTCAAATGACATCCAGCTGCCTTATACCTCTAGTTTTTCATAGTAAAAGAAATGAGTTTAAAAAATAGCAAACAGTTCTTAAATCGACAACAATGCAATGAAATTCTCATGCGGGGGCTTCAAACACACATCGAGTCTGCTAAGATTCTAACTCTATTTTAACGTCTGCGGAGTGACCCGGACTTCGAACTTTCCTCTTAACATCTTCCCCCTTTTTCCGTCCAATAAATTAACTTAATCACTTTTCAACCTTTCCCGTGAAATCAAACCAAACCTTACGGCCAACTCTAACTTCTAAGGCTTTGATTTTTTCTTTTTTTTCTTTTTTTTTTTTTTTTATCCTGGATTCAAACCGACACTCCTATCAGACAGTTCAAAAAGTCAGAGTTGATCAGACTCTAATGTCTATGAACTTTTTTTTTACTTTTAAAGCGGACTTTTGTTTTAAAATTAATCCTACCCCAAGTTTCCTCCTGTAAACCGACAGAGGAGTTTTTAGCAAACTCTCTGATCTTGAAAAGACTATCACTCAACTTCTTTTTCCGACTCCTGTGCTGGATATCGCCAACATTTCAAAAGTTTGCTCTTTCTCTCAATCCGGGCATCTACTTTTCTTCGGCTAAGGTTACTTTTAAAGTTTGACAAGCAAAGATCGTTATTGTGATTCTCGATTCTTTGCGATAAGTTGCAGAGTATCAGAATTCATTCAATAGTCTGATGTTTATGTTTACAATGTTAAGAGCACTCGCTGTATCTATGTCTTCTCTCAGAGTCATTATTGAATGCACTTTGAAAAATGATGGAACTCTCTATTGAATCTTTTTCGTTATCAAGTTTTGAGATACGATTAATATTTTCGATACTGTTTTTGCGATCGCTTTTTTTTTTTTTTTTTTTTTTTTTTTTTTTTGACAACTTACCCTGGCAATTCCAAGCCAGATTAAACTGACCCACATTCTCACCTGGAGGAGTTACACACTCGAATGGCGGATGAAAAGAAGGGTGAGAAAGCGCTAGTATGTCACAAAAAAGTTAAAAGTTTCAAAAAGAGAGTATTTTTTACCTTCAAAAACGTACACATAGCGTAGATAATACTTCAAAATCTATAAAAATCAATGATTATTTTACTGAGTACGAGTATGTCGATCGTTATGTTGTTTTTGTACATGTCACTTTTATAGACTTTGACCCGATGTTACGTCTCATTTTCAGCGTGTATTACAAGTCCTGGGCATCTAAGAGTTAACAGGAACGCACTAAGTCCCATCACGTGTGGAAGACCTTTAAGTTTCTTCTTCCTTAGAATCTCAATATTGAGGACAAATTCTAACGACTGTCCTCACACTCAACATATTTTTTCTCGCTTCAGAGTTTTTAATAGGAGATATTTTACGACTGGTTAATTTAAAACTCCTCCTAACTCTTTTTCTTCTTCTTCCAAAGCACGACTTTGGTTTAACAGACAATTTGCAGGTGTCTGAAATTTTGTAACTTTCATTTTTAAAATGATACTGCCAGGAAAACCGAGTACGAGGATATCCTTCGTTTCTAAAGTGAATAATTATTCGAGAAAATATGGCAAAATAACCTAATCTGCTAAAATACGTGTGTTTAAATAGAAAATGCCGCCAGATGACGTCACAAGGCAGCAAATTTTCTCACTTTTAAATCTATTTTTCTCCAATTTCCCATGTCAGAAAAAAATTATGAAAAATACTACAAACTCAGCTCATAAGGCACTCTCAGATGAACCAATACAATTTTTGTCTAAAAATTCTCCATTCGGCTCTTACTGCATCTGCTATCGAGGAGTAGGGCGTGTTGTGAACAGGGGAATGCTGCTGTACTAAGGAAGAACGCCGTATGAACATTCGAGAGTTGTCAAATTTCCTTCGATAAAACATGTATTTTTGACGAAATTTATGCACATTTTTCTTTGAAATTTACAGATATTTTAGAGTAAATTTCGTACAAAATTGTCTGAAAATTTTGGAAAAAAATATTCAAAATTTTCCCAGTAAATTCGGTTTTCATCTAATGAAACTTGGCAACGCCTGAAGCCTCATACGGCGTTCTTCCTTAGCACGGCAGAATTTGGGGGGGGGGTGTTTCTCCTTACTGTATCATTTGAGTGAAAGTTAAATTTCTCAGAATTCATAGTCATGGAGGGAGAAGTTTGATTCTGGAGTCGAGAGGAAAGAAAGGAAGGCATGGTTTAAAACTCGGCGGAGTAGATCGCAAGGATGCACATCTAATGTGCGTGCTCGCTGCTCGCGGTTCCGCTCCGTTGTTCAACGAGACGTTTAAGGTCACTGCATGATTCTCTCCAATCTGCAAGAACGAGCTTTCGAAACCGCGGCCGCACCGTTCTTCAAAAACTTGTCGAGGGGCTGATAAAACTTTCCCACTCGCCCCGCGAATTTTTCAAATCCGAGTTTTGTCGCGTTGCCGAATCGTCCGGAAAAATCTGCACTGTCAACGTTAAATTTTTCCGATTCTCGGCACGATCCGGCAAACGTGCGGGGGGACCGGGGTGTCTAAACTGCAATTTATACAGTGAAAATTACGCGGCTTAATCGGGTTAACGCAGCGGCAGCGTGAAAACAAATCAAACGAATTGAACAAAAGCGCGGGCGGGGCTGCGGGGGTGTGGACAGCTCGGCGCAGCGTTGCGAAAATGCATCGCGGGTTGCCTACATCGTAGGAGTTGCTATACGGGGTGGTTAGTCTGCCGTGTTGAGGGAAAACGCCTCATGAGCATTCGAACGTTGCCGAATCTTCTCTGATAAAATTGACCACATTTTTGCGATAAGGAACCACGATTTCTGGATCATTTTAGAAACACCATATATGCCATTGGTTTCCCTATGCAGAAAAGTACTTTTATGAGAGAGCCAGAGATAGTGGTTTCTTATTGCAGAATGTAATCCAAATACAAGGTCTCTCCGAGCTATACGCCTCATGATCATTCGAACGTTGCCGAATCTTATCTGATAAAATTTACCACATTTTTGCGATAAGGAACTATGATTTTTGGATCATTATAGAAACAACATATATCGACGGTGAAAGTCGGCAATCACATAACTCGGTTTGCGACGTCGCAAACTTCCTGTCATACTTTATTTTTTAAATGGAAAACTACTCAACGGCAATTCTTTAAAACTGTCATGATTTTTCTTCTCAATGAGAGTAATATCAAAATTGGCAAACTCTCGCAAACACAAACCGCATAATCGCAGGTGAGATCTCGCAATATCAGAACCGAACAACATGGCTCCGTGATGATTTTACCGGACGACTGATCTGTAAATCCGTGCAAATCGAATAGCTTCGGGGAATGATCTGCCTCAATAAATTCACGTCGCATTGGAAGTTTACGATTTGTCTGTTGGCCAGGTACGGCGTTAACAGTTGCTCGTTGTCAAGTTTGATGCGAAGCCTCGCGCGCAAGAACGCGCTCATTCAGTTCGGAGAGCATGGCGAATTCGTCGTTTCCGAGAGCAAAAATTCATATGTCGGGCGCACATTTATACGGAATGGGCTAGAGTTGAAAAATTGTCAGATGCCGGAAGAGGCACAGAGAGGCGGGGAGGGGAAGGGCAGTTGATTTAGCATCGCTCGCGGTCAGCAATTTAATTTGCAAAACGCTGCATTGCTTGGGTCAAATGGTGTGTTTGCTGGGTTGCTCGAGTTGAGTGACGGCGCGCGGGCAACGATCGCGGATAAATGCATTCTCAAGTGCGGTCTTCTTCAGTTTCTTCGGAAAACGTAGAAGCGTTTAGATAGGCGGAAGGGACCGGTATTCTAGCCGTGGTTTGTTTAAGTGGATGAATTATACAAGATTCACAATTATTAAATTGAAGTTTGAAGAAATTGATCGAAAACGCCATTATCTCCAATTATTAGGAATAGAGCGTAGAATAGCATCGGAAAATAAGTGGTATCGTTCAGGTTGAATAGTGGAAAACAAAGAGAATGTAAAAGCAGCCCGAAACGGAAACGACAATCGGAAACATAGGGAAAAGCGGAAACAAGGCTAAAATACAAAATCCGGGCTCTACGGGAAAATAGTACGGGAAATTAGTACTCTACGTAGTTTATTTTGTATTTTAGCCTTGTTTCCGCTTTTTCCTGTGTTTTCGATGGTCAGGTTGAATATATACTGAAGTAACAAGTGAATTTGATTCAGTGATAAAATTATCAGAATCAACTAAAACGAAAGAAGAAAAGCAAATTAAAATAGGAATATAATTGAAAAGAAAAGAAATCCAAAAAAATATTTAATTAAAAAGTAAGGATAAAAGTAAATTTTGTCCTAAGATAGATTTTGTCTAATAGCTCATAATAGGACTTCTATCATGGAAAGTAAAGGCAAATAAGGAGGAAGAGAAGGAGGAGGAGAGGAGGGGGAGCGAAAGGAAGAGGAGGAGGGAAAGGAAAAGGAGGAAAGAAGAAGATGGAAAAGAGGATTTTTTAAGAATTACCCAAGGGCAATTAAGTACGTCTGGTCACACATTGACAGAGCTCATCAGAAAGGAACCAACCCACATTTTGGAAAAAATTGAGTTATGGATGATTTTGAGCTCAACTAGTCGTATGTATTCTTCTGCAAAAAATTCCAAGTCCAGAAAAAATATTTACTCAGTGAAAAAAGGGGCTCAAGTTATTTTTTTTTTTACATTGTGTCCTACGGAGGAATAAAACTTTAAGCCTCTTTTTCTTAGTTTCAACTTGATGTGGCTTGGTTCTTTTCTGATGAACTCGATCTATATATTAGGTATCAACGGTGAAACTACGAGACCACGTATCTCGTTTGCGGTATTTTAAAAGCTACCCTACCATTTATTTTTTTGAAGAAGAAAAAATCATCATATTTTCTTAAAATTTTCACAGAGTTTTCATGGCACATCGAAGAAAATACACTGCAGTTTTCAAGAATTGACGTTGAATAGTTTTCCATTTAAAAATTAACGTATGACAGGAAGTCTACATTGTTGCAAACTGAGATACGTGGTCTGATAGTCTCAGCGTCGATCCGCTTGCACAAGAAATAGTGGAAGGGTAGTAGAACGCAGTGGGCGCCGTAGCATTTGCAAAAACCACGTAAGATTCCATTGGAATCTACACTACAACCTCCCAGGTGTTTTTTATCCACATGCAGATAAGTTGTTTAGGATTATTCCAAAGCCAGCTCCCATAAAACCCACCTTAAACCCAAATTCGCTCCGTTAACAAGACAGGCTAATTTAAAAATCCCCACGTAGAGCCCAGAGCCCACGAAAATTCACGCACTTTTTGAGTTAATTTTGGAAACCGTCGATACAGAAATCCTTCAATGGACGTATTTCTGCCAAACTGAACTATGTGCATTATGACGTGAGCCCTGTTATGCATATATTCTTATGGATCGCAGGGCTCATGTCTTGATGCACATGGTTCCGTTTGGCAGAAATACGTTCAAATGATCGAACGACTATTGATCTTTTCCCCCAAAAACTAAAGGACCACCTTAACACTGTCCATTCGGCAACTGAGGGTATCAATGATGTCATATTCCCCACTATAATGTCCAATTTTTACCACTATTAATGCCGTGTTCGTCCCGTTAATTCCGGAAGCAGTGGATCGAGTACTAGTTTGTCGAGAGCCGGACCGAGGTGCTTAAAAAGGCTGTTTATGGGCGTGTTCGTTCGGATTGAACACCACGTGGTCGGCCGCGAGAACGCGATCGTTAACTCTAACTGCATATAAAACTGAAGGCTTACGACCGGGCGAGTGTATTCAGGAAACTGCGAGGGGTCAGTAAAATGGGGTTAAAAATCGAAGCTACGGCATAGCAACGTCTGGCTGTAAATCGCATGTTGCAGTCAGCTCCATGTCTATACCCTACTCCAGCGAGCCAATTATTGAAATTGATAGACAGAGCTATGGACAAAGAAGACAAAAGAGATAAAGAAGGATCCTCTTGTCGGAAGCGGCTGGTTGAAATGGACAGAGAAGGTAGGTAATAGACTAAGTAACGGCAGCCCATGAGGGACCCGATATTTAGTCCATTATTTTCTCCCTTAGTCTGTAGAAACCACCCATTTCAACCAATGGGATAGCTCCATACTCACTATGTCTACTTATTCTATAGCTTTGTCTATTAATTTCAATAATCGGCCCGCTGGAGGAGTAATGAACCGCTGGACAAGGTACGAATCTAAACATTATGATATATATCGACGGTGTAAGTCGGCAATCACGTAACTCGTTTGCGGTGTCTGAAAATCTCCGCCTCTATGTTATTTTTTTTAGAGGAGAATAAATTGACATGATTCCTTGAAGTTTCTGCAGAATTTTCTTCACATACAGAAGAAAAATCACTGGGGTTTGAAAGAATAGCCGTTGAGTAGTTTTCCGTTTAAAAAATAAAGTATGATAGGAAGTCTGCGACGTCGCAAATCGAGTTATGCGATTGCCGACTTACACCGTCGATATGTCGAAGGCAAATAGTCAAATATTCTTACTTAGAATGAAATTTTGATTTTTTATCCTAATTTTAGACAAAATAATTTGTTCCTCCTGTAAGAAGGAATTCTCTGTAAAAATAAGCAGCACACAGTAGTACTTTAAACGATTTTAATATCCTGAATGCACATTTCTCATGAAATGTTCAGCACGTCATAAAACATGGAATTTATAAAAATTCTAATATTTAAATATACTACAGGCATGTAAAAAGAAAGCAACAAGGAGAGTTCGCGAATTTAAGATATTATTTTTCCAAAAATATTGAAAAAATAGTCCATCAAAATTGGAAAAATCGTCCGCTCACTATTGAATTGAAACAATGTAGGTAAATGTAGGAAAATGGCATCAGGGAAATCCAGCATGAAGTTTAAAGCATATAACATAGACCAAACCCTATATTTTGCCCTCTCGTGAGCACTTTACGTTAATTGAGGCGGTTGTAAATATTCACGAAGATTGAATTACTCATCACCTGTTGTAAAAACTTTCGTTTGTCATTTTTTATGACTTACAATCAGTTGATGCATTTTTCGGCTGTGTGTGTCACGAGCTATTATTGTTGGTTTTTTCGTTTTAAAAAGTTCTCGCGTTAGTTTGTAAAATTTATTTTTTATTCATACACTATATATTTCATCTGATATATTTGTTTTACCTATGATTTGACAGCAAAATGGAATTCTTCCCTCCGTTCTGGCTCATTTTTATCGGAGCATTCTCTGTTCACTTAAAAGTTTTGGTTATGTATCATTGGACTGAGTTAAGCAGAAAGGAACCAACCGACATTATGGAAAAAATTGAGTTATGAGTGGTTTTGAACTCAACCACTGCTCTACTCTCTATCGCCAAAAATTCTAAGTTTTTGTTGGAGCAAATTTGCAGAAATTGAACTTGAAGTTTATCTTTTACATTGAGTCTTATGCAGGAGCTAAACTTTAAACATCTTTTTCTCGCTTCGATCCCGATGTGGCTTGGTTCCTTTCTGTTTAACTCCGGCCAATTGATTGTGCCTCTTTACCACTCTTTTATCTCTGAAACTTGCTCACACTATCTCTCTCCATCCTTCGTCTAAATCTTTCTCATTTCAACACTGAGAACAAACCCTAATCGTCTTTTATTTCGCCATCTCTGCGTGATAATTCGTGTTTTGTTTCGTTGATGCTATCAGAAATTGGTGGAGCCTAGTTTGTCAAACTTAGCCAGATCATTTGTCACGTGATGCTTTGATCCCATCAGTCGTCACCTGAGTCCGGAGTGTGTCGATGAAACCACCAGTAATTGCCAGCGATTGCCTCTCTGTTGTCATAACAAAGTTGTCTGTGATTGGATACTGAAACATGGGCGTGACCATCAGTCGCACTCACATGCGATGCCATCGGTAATCGACCGACGGCTCAACAAAAGTAAACGCTCGGAATTTAAATAAAGCACTGAAGTATTCGGTCCACGTGACGGAAATTTTCGATCTGAAATTTATTTCAGATAACTGAAAGTCATATCAGTCGTAGTGAGGCTTGTATATCGACCGAATAGTTCGGATATTTGGACCGATGTTCGGTTTGTGCTACTAAAAAACTTTCATATACCATGTGAACTTAAGTTCAGTCCTTTTGACTGATGCTTTTCCCACCAAGATTATCGAAATTTTTACCTACATTTTCCTAGATCGCTGTATCGTCATCTTCCGGGCAAAGTATCACAAGTGCCATGCGACGTTTCAAAATTTCCGCCGCCATTTTATATTTTTACAGAGGAATTTTAGGTTGAATCCATTTGCGAATTTCACTAAATTTTATCGGCAGCACAAAGAAAATTTAGTAACATTTTCGAACAGCTCTGGTGAAAGATTTCTCTGTAAAAAAAAAATAAAATGGCGGCGTAAATTTTTTAACGTCGTATGGCGCTTGCAATACTCAGGCCGGAAGTTGACAGTATGAGGTGTGATTGGCCATCGGTGTTTGAGCCCCTTTGAATAAATAAAACGGTGTTTCCACTACCACCTTTTCTCCTTTTCTAATGACCATTCCCTCTCGCTCCCGCTTCCCTTCCCGCATCAGACGGTCACATCGGCGGCTGGCAATCACCCTATCAATTTTACGTTAAAGATCCCTTTAAGTGCGCAGTTAATGAGACCGCACAAGCTTGAGTTTCTTCCCAAACGCGCTGTAAAATAGGAATTGCCGTTTCATTAATCGACGGTTCCGTTTATTTTCCGACCGTGTTGCCACATTGCCACAATACACGCGGTGCCACCGTGAGACCGGTAACTCCAATTCATCGACTAATGGTTTCGCCTTCTCTCAAACGCGTTGCCATATTGCTGCCAGTTTCATTAGCGCCGTAAAATTGGAATTACAAATACATAAACCGATAGTTCGGTTCATTTTCGTCTTCGTTGCTACATTTCAGACGGTTTCATTGGCGCTATTAAACGGGAATTACTGAGACACTTACCCACGTTTTTGTTCACTGCTCGCAATGTTGCAATATCTCTGGTCAATTAATAAATCGCCTGTTGGAGTAAATTAGGATCCCTTTATACTGAGAGTGAAGAGTACGAATCCATCTCTGATTAGTTCTAGTATTTGAGGCCTTTACAGTGTCACAAACGCGAATAAATATTACATTTCCGCCAATTTCAAAGATTATAAACTACCGGAACCGGGGGATTGGGGGCACGGCAAGGTACACACAGGATGAGAGAAGGAACGGAGACAGGAATTCGAGATTGAGTTGACCAAAGATTACGAAAATTGTTCAATTTGTTTAAACTTTATTCCCGTTTGTGACATCCATGAGCCGCGTTGTCTTAACTCTCTCTATAAAGGGTCTCCATAGTATATGAAATTATATCCCGAAGCGCTATCGTCTCATCAACTCATTTACGTAGAGCCTATCGACGGTGAAAGTCGGCAATCACATAACTCGTTTGCGGTGTCTGAAAATCTCCGCCTCTACGTCATTTTTTTAAAGGAGAACAAATTGATATTATTTCTTGAAGTTTTCGCAGAATTTTCTTCGCATTGAGAAGAAAAATCATGACAGTTTTAAAGAATTGCCGTTGAGTAGTTTTCCATTTAAAAAATAAAGTATGACAGGAAGTCTGCGACGTCGCAAACCGAGTTATGTGATTGCCGACTTTCACCGTCGCTATGCTTTTTCTCAAGTAATGTGATTGAGCAAGGAAAACTATTTTTTTACGGAAGTTAACATTCAGATTCGCACGCTGATGGTTGATGAGTGACTTGTCTCTTGGTTTAATGATGACTGATGTATATCGTACTGAACATTTTACGAAGCGAGTTTATCTTACTTGGTTGTTTCCTTATCAGATTACTTAACATCGTTTCTCATCAATCATCATTGGGCGGAGGTGTTGTCGATCTCAAAAAGTAACTTGCTCACCATTGGAAGATACAACACGCCAAGTCTGTAAAATGTATTGTCTCTGATTGAGCCGGGCAGCCTTCATTTTCCCCTCTTTTTTCCAGGAGAGAGTAATCCACAAACGAAAGCTCTTGGCGAATCCCAAGAAACAAAATTAATCCGTCTTCCTGAAAATGTGATTCAAAAGCTTTACAGCCGATAATAGGTTTACGTCCGTTCGCATCTGCGGTTCTTTGTGCCGGATGCGGCGAAGAACTTTTGCGTTTTTCTTTGAGCTCTCGAATTAAGTGAATCATCTCTTGATCCCTGGTTAATGAAAGAATACAATCGCTGCATTCGGTCTTCATAATTTTAGCCCTACACTATTTTTATTCTGAATCCTCTGTCATTGTACACAGAATGGTTTGTATCATTTTGTGGATTCATCGTATATTTGTCATTATTTCATTACAAGGAGCAACAGGTTAACTCGTGAATATGTTTAAACAGACGGCAAACCATGTGGACTACGATAAGCGGAAAGGAACCAAGCCACATCAGCTATTGCCAAATTTAAAGAAGGCAATTTTTCTTTTTACATGAAAACGGTCGTTTGGATTTTTGTGCAAATTTCAGTGTATTTTCTGCATAGTACGAGGCAATTCCTTAAAATGTTCAAAATAAACCGCACAAACGTTCTATTGAAAAAAACATTGAATTTGCCTGATTAAATTTGGAAATAGCTAATGAGGGCTTTGGTTCTCTTCTGCTAAACACGATCCACGTGTTTCAAATGCGGTGTTTCAAAATTCCCTCTCATTCCATTCTGGGAATGGAGCCTGGGATCAACACCATTTCTTGAAAATTTCTTGATACACTAGGGGAAAAAAAAAAACACATTGGATCTTGAGTTCAGGCTCTTCAAAACATTGACAAGAAAAAGGATTCTTGATTCAATCAGATTTAAGCTTAAATCAAAAGGAAATCCGCTCAAATTAAGAGGCTTGGTTCTTGATTTAAGCTTAAATCTGATTGAATCAAAAGTGTTTTTTCTTGTCGATGTTTTTAAGAGTCTGGACTCTAGATCCAATGTGTTTTTTTTTTCCAGTGTACATTCTTCTCACAAAACAGAAAGAGTTCTCAAAGGATGATATTGTACACTTCTCACTTTTTATGAAGTCGGTGTAGGTTGTATACAGAAAGTAACGCCATCGCTGGTCCTGAGTGTCACCAATTTCCTCCAATTGGATCCATTAATAATATCAATCCCAACAGAGGCAAGCAGAGGCATGGCGTGAATTGATATATATTGATTAATATGTAAAAACCTATGGAAAAGAATCGATTACTAAGGTGTTCGCTGCGAACACCATTTTAATCGGTCCTTTTTCCTAGGTTTAAATGGCAGATCATTCGATACATCTCAAAGCACGCCACGCTAGCATCGATTGTTTTACATACATTTAAATGGTGCATACATTCGAGGTGCGAGAGACGCCACTGATTAAGGCAGTAACGAAGACGGACGTTCACCTCTCTCCGCCCGGGCTCCGAGAACTTCCATCTACGCACGGACAACCTCGATACATCTCCGCCTCGACAAACGAGAACGGCCTATCCGATTCGGATTCCCACGGGAGATACGCTCTTTTAACTCGGCAGGGCGTATCTCAGCGTACATCTTTGTATACATCCCGAACACAGACTCTCGTGAATTAAACATGGCTCTGTTTCATGCGTCCTTTCCCGCGGAGCGAGTATTTGAAACCCTGTTGCCCAATCGCACGGCATTTCCGGGGATATCAACCGGATCCAACGAAAAATCCGGCAACCCTCCGGGGTTAACCGCGGGGTGGTGGGGGTGAGGGTGCAAGGGGGTTGTAGGGGGGCAACGGGGGGCGAAGGGGTTGAGTGTCAGGCCTCGCTCCGACAGCGTTCGTTTGTAGCGTACATTCTCTGGTTCGCGATGTTCCTTCAAACGCGGGAGTCCCGAAATAATGGCGCCGCTTTTGAAATTCGTGAATTTTTTATTTTCATAGCGCCGACGATGATGCAATCATTTGGAATCCAGACGTCGCGTCTAAGGCCTCCACCACAGTGGGAGTTATTGAGGTGGAGTTAATTCTTGAATCGACTCATTCAATGTGAGGTTTTGTGAGGCTTTTGCAAGGTTACTTCTAATTAGACCGAGTGTAGCAGAGAGACATAATTTGTTGGGCATATGTTAGGAGCACATCTGAAGTTGAGCTCTCCGTGGTTGGGAGTGTTTCGAAGCGGTGACGGTTAGCGAACGCCTGGAAAACCCGGAGATGTCTGGAAAAATAAATGGGTGAGGAAAAACCGGGATAAGTTGAGAAGAAGAAACAAAGTAACTTAATTGTTGGGGAAATATCGCATTTGTGGAAACAAATGAAGCAAATTTTTACATCTCGTGGATTAAAGCCTGACCTTTCCTCGTAGCTGGGTTAGAAAATTTCAAAATCATTATTTCTCCTTCCGAATCGTCTCTAAAGTCAAGAGATTCCATAAAAATTCTCAAAAAAAGAAAAATCTTGGTAAATGTAAAGAAATTACGCAGAATAATTTTCGAAAGGAGAATGGAGTTCAATGGGAGGTAAATAACCTCGCAAAGCCACATACGTGGTTTCCTAGGGCAGCCTAACGGAATAACACTGTAAAACCCCCAAGGAGTGCCAAAATTTCTCTAACAAGATATTCACTCATGAGAAAAGTTATGAATGCTCCTCTCCGAAATTTTATGATACATTAGATCTAATCATAAATAAAATTACAAACAAACTTCAAAGTAAAACTGGCATAAATCAATACCTCAGACTATGGTAAAATACATTGTATGTTTGTTCTAGTCCGAATATTTCGTGCTGTGAATGATAGCACGGCGCCGGAGTTTTAAAACTGATCTGCGAAGACGCAGCAAAGCGCCTTCAATTTTGATGATACCGTAAGCCTCACCGCGAAGTTAGTTTAGTTGCTTAACCCAACCTAACCTAACACGGCTTGATACTCTTCACCGCCCATTGTAGGGCGGTGAAGAAGGGTAATAAATAACTAAACGACAAAACTGGTTTAATGTGTTGTTTGCACACATGAGCGCAACATCTAATAACGGGAATAAAAATGACACTTTCACATACGTTATGAAAACGTCTTCGAAATTTTATGACACATTAAATCTAATCACAAATAAATTCCATACAAACTTAAAAGGAAAACTTGCATATATTAGGCGGAATACTCAATTTTCATATCAGAAATTCGACATTATCTGAATGCTTATAGGAGACATTTGGTACTTCATACTGGCGCAAGCCGATCGGTTTCCGCTTGACTCAGTGGTCATTCGGACGGACCGAATCTAAGATCCGGATGCGGGTGGGGGTGAGGGCAGGGGTGGGGTAGAGGTGGGGTAGGGGCGGGGTGGTGGCAATGTCGATACCGCGAGAAAGATTTATCCGGGAGGTGCTAAGCCGCGAGTATGGATCGACAAGGAGGTGCGATAGGTTGGTTGGGATTACGAGCAGGAGTCGGGAAGCCGTAAGTTCGGGAGTTGTTGAACTATTAAGCCAAAACAAATAACTCACAGCTCTGTAAGTGCTGCTACGGTCTCACCCCATCGTCTCCCGCCCCCTTCCCCACCTCCAATCCAATTCTCCCTTCGATACATACAGCGCGGAGTGCGCGGGGAGGGGAAGCCTAGCTTTCCGATGCGTTTTTGACGGTTTCAAATACCGAAACTGTCACGTTTCTTTGTTCTTTCTCAAGTCACCGTTTTTGGCGTTTTAACTTCAGTCTGAACAAATCGGGTGCTCTCCACCCGCTTCCTGTAAATGGATGGAACTGAGGAGTACGGTCACACTTACGTGTGGTGATTTGGGGAAAAAAGCACAGATGTGTAATAGCTGAAGACTTCTAACGTCATGTCAGGGAGGGATGCATTAGAGACTAGGAGACGAGATCGAAAACAGAGAAGAAGACGAAGGAGGAGATAAATGAGAGGAAGAAGGACAAGATAAGGTAGGAGAAAATGTGGTAGGATAAGGAGAGATAAAAGAAAAAGAGGAAGAGAGAAATCCAGATTTGGAAGAAACGACAAAAAACCCTCTTGTTCTCATTTTTCTTTTACTTCCTTTTCACTATCTCTTCTTATTTTTTCTCTTCCTCTATTTCTTCTCCTCCTCTATTTCATCTTTTCCCTTGTTTGTTTTACCTGTTATCTTTCTCTTATTTTTATTTTCCTTTCACTTTTCTAATCTTTATTTTCTAATTCCACTTCTTCTCTGACTTCCCTATCCTCTCCGCTCTCTTCCTCTCCTTCCTCCGAATTCTAATGAATTCGTATTTGACATATGTTAGATGTATGATCCAAGTCCGTCCAATGAGGGTACAATAATTTTATGTTGGCTCTGATGCGAACATTCCGTGCTGTAAATGATGGCACGGCGCCGGAGTTTTAAAACTGATCTGCTAGGACACAGCAAAGCGCCTTCAAATTTGTATTTGACATATGTTAGATGTATGATCCAAGTCCGTCCGACAAGGGTAAAATAAATTTTATGTTGGATCTGGTGCGAATATTCCGTGCTGTAAATGATGGCACGGCGCCCGAGTTTTAAAACTGATCTGCTAAGACTCAGCAAAGCGCCTTCAAATTTGATGATACCGTAAGCCTCACCGCGGAGTTAGTTTAGTGGCTTAACCCAACTTAACCTAACTCAGTTTGATACTCTTCACCGCCCATTGTTTTGGGCGTAAAGAAGGGTAATAACTAAACGGCCAAACTGCAGTAATGTGTTGTCTGCACCCATGAGCCCAACATATTATAACGGGAATGAAAATGGTATTGACACATACGTTATGAAAAAAAAAAGAAAAAAAAAGAAAAAAAAAAATTGCTATTTTGGATTTATGTGGTTTAACTACTTTACCCAATGAAGTTTTAGGCTGCTAATATATCTGATATAAATTGATGGTGTATCGACAGTGTAAGTCAGCAATCTCATTACTCGGTTTGCGACGTCGCAGACTTCCTGTCATACTTCAATTTTTAAACGTAAGACTACTCAACGGCTATCTTCAAAACTGCCGTGATTTTTCTTCTCTGTGCGAAGAAGATTCTGCATAAACTTTAAGGAATGATGTCAATTTGTTCTCTTTTAAAAGAAGAAAATAGAAGCGGAGATTTCCAGACACCGCAAACGAGATATGTCATTGCGGACTTACGCCATAGATATGTTTATTGAGCATAGTTTCCCTGGAAAAAAGGAAGAAAAATAAATAAAGTGTACCTTTAAAATACATAAATAAAATTTTATACATATCGTAACCTCTTGGCTTTATATTGATAATCCACTCTGGAAGCTTCTAGGCTCCACTGTGCGTTCCTCAAAGACAGATACTTATTCTGGCGCAGTTTCTTCGCAACGCAACGCGAGTAATTTCGCCTTCCGCGCGCTGCATTCTTCTCAAATTTTCCCGAGCGTGTGTCCGTCGAAAACAGCTAAACCGAAGGGCGGCTCGAGGAGCTTTGTGATTATATTAAATTTAATTTCATTCCTACCCGGGAAGTGGTCGTTGTTTAAAAATCGGAGTAGAGCTTTCGATCGGGGCGGAGTTTCGGAGCTACGCGCCCCGCGAAAAGTTCAGCGCCGAAGAAAGCTGCGTTTCAACAAACTTTTGCGAAGAAACTACCGGATTTGCAAGAAGGGGAGAGGCGCTAGAACAGTGAAAAGGGAAGCGGTGTTGCACTCTTTTGTTCATGGGATTCTCTTTTTAAAAATCACTCAACGAAACGGTGTGTTAATTTTGTTCCTTTGTCCTGCGATCCTAATTGTTTGCATTATGCAAAAAGGAACCAGAGTTGGACTGCATTTTGCAGTAAGGAGTTACTATTTCTACCTCATTCATCAAAGTACCTATCTGCGGGGTGATTGTTGAAATTCACAGGCAAAGCTATAGACAAAGAAGACAGAAGAGATATAGAAGGATCCTATTGGTGGAAGTGGGTAGTTGAAATTGACACAGGAGGTAGGTAACAGACTAACCAAAGCCAACCCACATGAGAAGACCCTTTCGTTAGTCCATCATTTACCCCCTTAGTCCATAAGAACCACTGATTTCAACCAATAGTATCGCTCCTTACTCCCTATATCTTCTTTGTCTATTGCTTTGCCAATCAATTCCAAAAATTAACCTGCTGCAGATAAAAGCTAATTGCACATCTATTGATCTTAAAACGAGCTGGAAATATCGATTTCTAAATGTATACGATACCATAGGGTCTCTTTTTTCGTAGATGGTGATATCTTTTTTTTACAGCGAAGCCGATTTACTTTTACTTGGCAAAACATAGTAGCTTACACCAGTAACCTACAAAAGAGAGAAAATAAACGGTGTAACTGACAAGAAATTATCGTTCCTTCCGAAACTCTGCAATCTTGCACCGCGCACAGGTTTATTGGGTGAGGAGGCTAACGCTCCACGCGCTGATTAACAGTTCTAAAATAATTGAAAAAGTTTCCAACGCCTAGACGCTTAGAGAAATCGGAGGGAAGGGTGATAGGCCGCCAGGCGTGCAAACCTCCCTCACCTCGCATACCGTGACGGAGAAAAAAAATGTTCGATCTTGAAAAGTTTAATGAAAAAAGTGTAGCGGATATAAATATCCTCAATCCTGAAACTATTGTCCGGGCGTGGAAGGAAAAGCGGAGCTCACAGTAGTCCACTTATTCGCTCTAATTAAGGTAACTTGTTGGAAAAAAGGGCGTCCATAGGCTTCGTGTCGGAGATCCCAAAAGATACCTCCTCTTATCAAACATGTAAATCTTTTCACTTTTGTGAAATCACTTTTGATAAGAGTAAAGCATTAATGTTGGGACGCTTATTTCCTTAAAATCCAGGGCCGCCCATAGGCCGCCTGTATTTTGCCGCTCCCTTCTCATTCGTTTTGAAACATCAATAAAAACCATCAAGTGAACGTGCCGGAGGGGGAGGGGTGTATGAGACACGTTTACTCGTGTTGAACACATTTTTTGCGAAAGCCCTGTTAACACTATACAAGCAAAAGTTCACGGAACTTGGCGCGAAAGTTAAGTTCCGTAAACCTATCTCTGTGTGGGCAAGGCCTTCCATTCATATGAAATGAACGAAACAATTATGAGAGAACAAACATAAATGTGGTTAAATAATTTTAACTTCCGCCGCCACGCTGACCGCACTGTGTTTGGCGCGATGCGTGAAGTATTCCTACAGTCTTGTATGCGCTATGCGTTTCACGCCGACCGCTGCTGCAATTACTGTGTTTGACGCAATGCGTGAAGTATTCATGCTGTCTCGTAGGCGCTAATATGTGTTGCATACCGACCGCCGCGCCGCGGGATTCTCTTTTTTATCTCAATTTCTCGTCATCATTGCTCTCTGCGCCAGGCCGTTCTAGGCCAAATGCGGCGTGCGGTTCCTCTCTTAGTCTTAACTTGACTAATTAAAGATGTTGTCTATTGTATCACAGAAAAACGACGAAATTAGAGATAAACTCTCTGCAAATGAGAGATTTTGTCACCTTTTCTCGTTTAAATTTTTTTTTTTGAATCCGATTTTTCTTTATAGCTACATTAAAAAAAAAGGCAAAATTTGCCGCCATGGGCCGTGGTCCATGTGGCCACCTCCTAAATCCGGCCTTGTCAAAATCTTCTTGGAAGTATCGTTAATGTATGACTTCCAATGTTACAAGGTACGCTTGAGGAGATTTCAAGTCATGACTGCTTCAAGAGGCATATCAATAATTCGGCCCGAAAAGTATTTCGTATATTGAACTATGAAGAGCGGTGCCACTTGGTAAGCATTTTTCAGAGTTTTGAGTAAGGTTTGATAATTATTATTATTTGCTTCTGTTCTACGTTATACGTATCGAAATGAAATTAATTACATTCTGTGAAATAATTGTCAAAAGATAAAGCTCAAAAGCTAGTAAAAAGCTAGTTGTAAGCAAAAGCTCGATAGTGCAGCGTAAAAAAGGAAATGAAGAGTAGATTCCAGAAATTTACATCAAATTGACGATCAATATAGCTCCAGTAAAAGCAAGCCATACATTTTTCTTTTTATTTTCATTTTCATTTTTTTTTTTTGGTTTGCTTGACATTTTTCAGTTAACACAACGGGCATTTTTTTGTCTGCGGCCCCCAACAGCATTTTTATAACTCAAGCAACTATTTTAACAATGCGGCATGCAATATTGCGTACCCAAAAATATTTTGGTATAAAAATAGTCACTTTGGTATCCCAGTCATTTTTCTTCGATACAGATCTCTCTGGTGGCATCCCGCGAGCAAGCGTCGCGCGGCATTCGTTTCGTAACTAAGGGAGCTTATCTCTCGGCTATACTCCATTGCGCACCGCTAGGATTATACTTTACATAAAACGTAGAAATTCGCGAGAAATGCTGGTATGATTACCGCATCCAGTTGCTACCTACCTCCTCTCTCGTTCATGGGACGCCTTATTTTTTCTTTGTTGAGTACAAACACTTCGAAAAATGTGGTTGGATAGAAAATGGGAGTGTTTTTCGATGCACGTAACCGAGGCACATATTCTTTTGTTTCGTAATATAAGGCAGTTTCAAGGGTTTGAATTGAGCATTTGCATGCAACGGGGATTTTTTATTCGACTTTTTTTCCCTATTAGACATTTTGCAAGAAACAAGATGCTCGATGCTGGTTTTCTTCAAAATCAATCCCCAAGCTCACAATAACTTTTAAAGTCGGAGACGTATAAAGTTGGAGCAAACCATCTCTGCATTAGAGTCCGTCGCTAAATTCAACCCTTCCGTGTAGAGACAGGGTCGTACACGTGTAGAGAAGTAGTCCTTCATACTAAAAAAAAAAGAATCTTAAATTTGCCGCCAAGAAGTATTTCTTCTTAAATCAAGAATTTTGCTGGTTAATATAAACTATTTTTTTGCTTAACCCAAGCATTATTTTTGTTGTATTAAGAAAAATTCAGCTTAAAGTAAGATAGAAAAAAAATTCTTGGTGGCAAATTCAAGAATCATTATGCTTGAGGCAAGCTACTTTTTATTAGTGCAGAGAGATCAGACATGAAATTTTTTAGTAAAAATGCATATTTCATGTTTATTCCGTAGCATTATAAACTTCCATGGATGAAATTTGGGTGAAATTTTACGGGAGGACCAATGAACTCACTTTTAAATTTTTCGACTCTGTATCAACAAAGATGCAAGGTTTCAAATTTTGCCGTATCGTATCCCACATCTCTCATTAAGGGGCTAAACATTTTCAACTGGGCTCGTCATATTTTCGCGAATTTTCTGGGACACCATAAAATGGACCACCAGAGAAGGTACGAATTTAAGCATTCTGATACATGTTTCTTACTTTAAATGTTGCGTAGGACACAATTCTTCCATCGAAATTTAATGAAATCAACGCCTTACTAAGATATCAACGTTCTTATTTTACATTGATTCTGAAAATTTTGCATTTCCCGGTCACAAGAAACGCAATTCTCTACGTGAGTCGAATCGTGCCTCGTACAACAGTTTTGACAGGTTTCTCGATCGAACGTTGTTCCTACCCCATCCTTAATCGTTCAAAGTATAAAGAATTTGCTTTAGCTGAGCCAAAGCGTCAATATTGAGGTTGCCAGATCTCTATAAGGCAAAGATTGTAACTGTAAAGTTTAGTGTGTGATTTGACTCTCGTAGGCTATTGTGTTTTCATGAGCGGGAGATTTGAATCCACGCGTCAAGAAACATTGAATATCTTAGGGAGGAGTTAATGTCAGTAAGTGTTTTGCGCAAATCGTGTTCTATCTGAAAGTTTGGTCAGGAAACATGTATCAGAAATGCTTAACTTTGTACCTTGTCTAGTGGTCCTCTCTATTCGTTCGCACGTAGTACGTAAAGTTCGTATGTAAAGTATCTGAAAAGTTTTAAAAAAAATTATGTTTGATTCTTGTCGAAAGTTAATATTTTATCGCACGAACTTAGGCAACATTAAAATGTTCATAAGGCGTTCTTTCTTTGCAAAGCCGACAATATTGCCTTCGCATAAATATGAGCGTTGGGTATTGAAATTCTAATATCAAATTAAACGTTGAGTCCTGATCTTGCTGTCTGACACGCAGCATCGTTATGAATATTCCTCAAATCTATTGCTCGTCAATTTGACTGAGCCTCGGTGAAGGAGAACGCGGAAAAATCTAATATCACGAAACTCCAGAGTCTGGATTCTTTGATGTTTCCATCAATGGGGCGTATACGTAAGCTTCACGCGTTCATAAGCACTCATCGATGGGACGACGGGAATGCGAATATTTTCACTCGAGACGGAATGTCTTTGAGCAGCAAAGTTTGACAAGGCTCGACGTATAATAAATAGACGACGTAAGGGGCACAATTTTCACCCACGCTTTCGTAGTTCGGCACGCTGCCGCCGCAGCGCGACGGTCTGCATATTTGCCCCGGCCCGGTATGAGAAACATCTAGAGGTATTGAAAATGTATCATTTGGCAAATTTGTGCGATGGAATATCATGCGCTTTTTAAACTGATTCTTACTAAAAAGTGACGATGTTTGATGAAGTTCGACCGTAGAAGTCGTACTTACGGGCTATATTCTGCCGTGCTAAGGAAAACGCCGCGCGCCGTATGTGCATTCGAGAGCTGCCTTATCCTTGATAAATCATGTATTTTTAATAAAATTTATGCGTATTTTCCCCCGAAATTTTCAGATATTTTAGATTAAATTGCATACAAAATTGTCTGAAAATTATGGAAAATTATATTCACAATTTTCCTAGTAAATTCGGTATTTATCGGAGGAAACTTCACTCAAAAAAGGTATGACTCTGAGACCCATAAAAACGGCTCGAAGATCCATAATTTCTAACCGAAGTGACTTACCGTCTACAGTATGGCTTTCTGAGCCATATTTAATTGGTCGCGAATCTATAAGCATGGCTCCATGATCCATAACTCGGCCGGCAAGTCACTCTTCCCATACTTGTTTTTTGAGTGTTGGCAACGGCTGAAGGCTCATATGGCGTTCTTCCTCAGCACGGCAGTATAGATGTTAGCGGCAAAACCCGATTCCAGGCAAAACTAGTTTTGCCTAGGCAAATCTAGTTCTGCCAAGGCAAATCTAGTTCTGCCAGAAATGAACCGGCAAAACTAGATCTGCCTAGTCAAAACCTGTTTTGCCTGATATGCGGAGGCAAAACTAGCCGACCGTAGGCGGAACTAGTTTTGCCTGCTGATGTTCAGGCAAAACTGATGAGGTCCGGCAAAACTAGTTCCGCCAACAAAGAGGCGTTGTGTCCAACCCCTCAGATGACTAGTAGGTGCCAGGTGGACCTGATTGACTACCAATCACAAGCAGATGGTCAATTTAAATTAGTGTTTCGGGCTAAGAGGTCAAAAGTTCCGAACGTAGCTTCCGGAGCAATCGAGGCTACGGCTGCAGGACCCGGAACTTTTGGCGTCTGAGCCCAGAACGTGGACGGTATGTCTATATAGCCCTTAACTTTTTTCTTTCAGTGTACTCGGCATCGAGTTGTCCATACTCTCCCTAAAAAGGTACTCTTGTCTAGTGGTTCCATTCCCTGGTCTAAATTGGCGATAGGAGCAAAATACCATAGGAGTTCTTATAGCCGACTGAAGAAGGCGATAGAAAATCATATAGCTGGCTGTAGAAAAAGGAAAAAATCATACGGCCGGGCTACACGAAGCGATAGAAAATTATGCAGCCGGACTATAGTTCCTATCGCCGGGTTTTACATTTTATCGCCTGGCTGTTGCTTTTTCGCCATCGGCTAATAAAAGGATATAGGAAATTGTGTAGAAATTCGTAAGCTTTGTAAATCCTTATGTTTGTACGGAATCACCTTAATATGTACAAAACGCCTTTATTTTCCTTTACTACATATTTGTTTTCATCAATTACAATGAGAATAATCCATACAGAGTGTGCGAACTTTTCAAAGTCATGAGTTGAAAAACGCTAACTCCACGCGATTAAACATTAGAGCCTAACACAAAGCGGAGCGGCGGCGCATTAGCGCCTACAAATCTAACAGGGATACTACACGCATTGCGCAACGCGTGAAGTATCCCTGTTAGGTTTGTAGGCGCCAATGCACGTTTCGCGCTGGCTGCCCGCATGCCGCACCGCAGCGTGCTACGGCGCTTGAAGCAACTATTTCACACCAGAGGTATTGCACAGTATCATACGAAACTGTAGGCGCTCTAATATATTATGAATGGCAAGCATCCATCAAAAGTACAGAGCTTTCCTCGCTAAATAAATCAAGATACTACGGCCCAAAAAGAGACAGTGGTCCAAAAACTCACTAAGTCCTAGCATCTGTAATTAGTAACGTTTAGCATACACTTTATCGCCTGGCTGTTGCTTAATCGCCATCGGCTATAAAAGGCTATAAGAAATTGTGTGGCCGGCTATAGAAGCTATTGGAAATCTTACAGCCGGCTGTAGGTCTATGGTTTTTTGGAGCACAGATTCTACTGTCAATTTTTACTACGGTTTGCACGTAAAAATATTTATGGGATGAATTTACTCAATAAATGATGAATAGTATTTTTGGAAAGTTGGAAGAATGATAGTGGTGGTGGCAACGGTGTCTATCTTGATGTGGGCGATGTAAGTAAGCGTCTTGAATGAGTTCATTAATCTTCCGGGCACACAGATCACCTGCGACGTGCGTACGTTTGCTCTCCCTAATGACATAATCTCTACGATCAATCATACGCAACATCATTGCCGCTCTCTAGAAAATCCCTCCAATTCCCTCATCAGACGCATTGTCACACAACTGCCCAAGCAGAACTTACCGCCACAAATACCAATGAGGGCAGGTCATATTCGAATCTGTAAGAGAGTATACCAAGATCGAAAATAGTTTAAGATTTGTATCCTCAACCAGAATGAGAATGAACAATGAACACTAAAGAATTTGCACACACAAATTTTATTGCTTCGTCTGAGAGAGTCGTATGAGCTGAGCTCGCAGTATTTTTCATGATTTGTTTCTGGCATGGGAAATGCAGCCTGCTGTTAGAGACCAAGTAGACCTAACCTATATCAACTTCAAAACTTTACGGGTCTCGGGTCTTACGGGTCTTACGGGTAATTCACTCGAAAGGTGCAGTTCGCTGGGTACAAGAGATATTAGTAAATTTGGTTATAGGGTCAGTTTCGCGATCAGTCACGGAATTATGTCTCGGTCGTAACACCTATATAGCGGCCAAAATATGTTCAGAACTGTCCAAACGCAAATTTGGCACGTCCAATGTTGATGAAGATTGACATCACCTTGCGAAATACATGAAATCAACATTGGCAACAGAGTGAAACTTTGCCAATGGGAACTGAGCGGTAGCGACATCTGTTGGCCGTTTATTTACTTAGTGCAGAAGGAAACTCAATGCCAGGTAAATGCCAGGTGATTGATGCTTACTAGTGCCAACGTTCGAAGGTCAACAAACTCAGATACTCGATTTGGCAAGGTAATATTCGTCAACTCCCGTGTGTTTGAGCGGGAATTTTGAATTCCTTCGATATAGCCTTTCGATTTCCTACGTTTCCTCGTTTCCAAAATGTTGTTCTTTGCTGCACGGTTTCTCCCCCGTATCGATGCGCATAATTTCACCAACGGAACTGACAAGAGCAGTAACGGTCCTCGAAAGTTGATCATACCGTTTTTTCCTCATTTAAATTTACGATCCGAGACCATAAAGGAAATATATTTTGGATACCCCATTCTGCTTATTGTCTATAGTGTAAAAGTTGCTTTTGGGAGTGAACACTACCCTTTTTTTCTTCTTTTTTTCGAATCTCTATTCATATAAAAGTGAGATCCATTGCTCATTTTGCCGAATGAAATCAAACATTTTTTCTTGAGGTGAATTGGAAGCCAGACAGTGAGCCAAAACCGCTGGATCGACAAACGATCAGCATTTCTGAACGTTCCGGAAAATACTCTCAAAGTTTTCCTCGAAACATCTTAAAATTAATATCCTTCACCACGCTCTTTAATAGATTATTCCCATCGTAGTCCTTCCATGTTTGGACCGAGTTTATTGAAATGGAACCAACCCACATATGTTTAAAATAATCGAGTTAAGAATATTTTTGAGTTCCATTAGTCGTACATTTTCTGCTGCTAAAAACTGAGTGTCAAAAAACAGAAATTAGTGTGCGAAAAGAGGAGTTAAAAGTTATTTTCTACGTTGAGCCTTATGCCGGAATAAAACTTCAACTATCTTTTTCTCACTTTCAACTTGCAGTGGGTTGGTTCCTTTCTGATGAACTTCCACCCGGTCCAGCGATTCAGCCTTCTCATTGCTCGGAAGGGACTACAAAGTTCGGAACTTATTGAGATGTTCCTGAAAATTTTCCCGAACTCTTTTTTTTTTGTTTTGTTGTTTGTTTGAGGTTTGTGGCTTCTAATCCTTGATATTTATTTAGTAGACTCTACAAGCCATCTAATAGACAAAGGAGGGTATATATAGGGTTAAGAAGGGTTTGACAGAGTAGGATGTCAAAAGGTTTTTGTAAGGTTTTTAGAGAATGGTGGTAATAGTAAAAGTAACAGTCCCATACACCAGCGTCAACGCTAGCACTCGGACTACGACTTTTAAGAAAATAATTGACAGAGGCCTTGGAGAAACATACAAGTGAACAATCAGAGACAGCGGTTTTTGGTAGGCTATAGAAGAATTGTGTAGACTAGTACTGGATTTGACAATTGAATTTGTATTTGGGGAATTGACAATTAAGGGAAATATTATTGGGAGTTTAGGAAGTTATTTGATTATTTTAGATTTACTTAAGGAGGGTTTATGTAGTAATGCGATCTATAATGTAGGGAGGAAACTATGTTATATGTTTTAGGCTTGAAACATTGTTATCTCTAGCTTTTAGTTGTCGCATTGAAGAGGATATGGGGTTTAAAGTCGCCTACCAGGCCACATTCACACGTATCAGAATCTTTGGAAGTTTTATGCGTTAAGGTAGTTGGGAATATACCATGTCCTATCGGATCGATGGAAAGTGTCTGAATAGAGAGCTGTTCCTTCCAATGAATTGTGTGGAACAGGTTTCATTTGAAATTTTTGGTTGTATTAATTTTTAGGTTTTGATCCTTCTCCAAGGGCAGGTCCTTCCATACTAACTCCATTCTTTTGAACATATCATCTGTTATTTATTGGTAGCAGTTGTTTGTAGTGAAGTGTTGTTATTAAAGTGTTATTAGCTTGAGGAGATTTGGTTTAGGGCAGCGGGCTTTGTCGTTGCCCAGTAATGCCAACGTGACGAGGTATCCATAACAATGGTTAGTAGTGTTTTGATTATTGGAAAAGGACCTTTTAGAGGGTATTAGAAAGTATGAGAGAGATTCGGGTTCTCGATTTAGAAGGTATTAAAACGCTTTTAGAATCAGAGCAATATAAGGAGATTTTTTAGATTACGTTTAATAATGTATTTCACGGCTTTCTTCAATGGCTATAGCTTCGGCGGTCAAAATTGTAAGTATTCAGAGAGGCTAATAGTTTTGAAAAAGTCATGTTACGGTATACACGCCTTTACTACGTATCGTTTCGTCGAGGCGCCATCAGTGAATATTTGGGTCATATATTTGTACGTAGTATTAGACATGTCTCGAAATTGGTGATGACAATTAGGATTGATTTACAATGTCGTTTTTTTAATATTTAGGAAGTCGATAGATGGTGGGAAGAATTGAAATTAGGTCATCTTGGGCATAGTGAAGGGGGGTAAGCTACCTGAGCAAATCTCATTCTCGAAAATTTTTAGTTTTGACCATCTGTGAGACAATTAGATGGTAATTGTTATTTGACCACCAGTTGCTATTAAAGACGGACATTTCTAAGAGGTAACGGGCAGTAATGAATCGAATGTTTTCAGAGCGCATAGAGTTATAATTACTTATCTGTTAGGTAGTTGAACCTAGAGGGATAGTGGATTGCGATTCCACCATTAAGGTTTATTATAGGTGTCTTGAGATTTAGAGCACTTAGAACGTTGTCTGAGACATTGTTTGTATTCTTATTGTTTTTGATCTACAAGTTCGGGTAGGGTCATTTGCAGGAGACGGCGAGCCATAAAATCGATTATGTGGTCTATATCATGCTTAGGTATAACAGTCGAAAACAGTTGATTGACACCCCATGCCCCGCTCCCATTTAGGGAATGATAGAATGATTTTAAGTTTGTCTCGACTTTTTTCTTTAACGAATTGGTAAGGTGGAGTGCCATGTCCATTTTATAGTAAATATCGGCCAAGATATCTAGCAGTTGATGAATAGGAATGTTGTTGGTATCATAAGGTTATTGATGATATAGAGGGATTCTATGAAGGGCGATTAGTAATAATTACGATTTAATTTTTGTCATTGTAAGTCCAAACCTAAGGCAGGGATGTCTGTTGAAGTTTATAGAAGTCTCTTACCACAGCAGTGATTGCTTCATCCTAGGCATTTATGTTGGGAAAAAATGTGACATCATCACGAATTCAGAGATATGCTAAAGAGAGGTGTAGTTTTAGAAAGTAATTTGAAGAGTATATTAGTATAACAAGGGGCTTCAGAATTGCCGTCCGTGTGTAATCCTGTTGTATTCGGCGGACCCATCGTTATGACTTTGAGGTCTGAGAAACATTTCGTTGATTGCGGTAATTAGATTAGGATATCTTTGGTGAAATCTGGTTTATTCCTTTGGCCAGAAGTTTCTCGACATAAGATGTCATAAGTTACGAGTTATTAGTAGGCATTATCTATAACCAAGGAAAAATAGTGCATAGATTCCCCTTTGTTTCCCATAGTTCTTTTACGCATGCAGTGCTGATTGGTTCAAGTTATGGTTATATTTTTACCTTTACAAAGCCGAATTGAAATGGAAGAGCTTAATTATTGATTCTAGGAATATTCACTAGCCGGTTAAGTAAATCCTCTCAAATATTTTTCTCATGGAAGAAATAGATTCCCAATTGGGGCGATAAGAGTTAGCAGAATTAGGAGCTTGGCCGTGTTAATGGTGCAAATATTAGATTGGTTTTTTCCATGATGCGGATGGTTTTTCGTTAGGTAAAATCTCGTTAATACTATGTATGCACAGAGGGTGGTGAGCCCATGGAAGAGGGCTGTTACTAGCATCTTGAAGGTATATGTAATCCAAGCTGGATTTTCTTGTTTTAATTTAGTTAAAAGCAAGTTTTTAGTTCTTCTAGTGAAATTTTGCCCATGATGCATTGAAAGAGGAGAAGTCATGCCAGTGTGTATGGCATGGGGGAACAGAGTGAGTAGGGAGAAGTCCGGCTGCCAATCGTTCGTTTGTATTATGGGTGAGGATGAAGCGCCTCTCTTAAAATGTGCGTATTCAAAGATATTTTGGCTGGGTTTTATGATTTAAATGTGGGAATAAAATATCTTCCTTTGGATGTCCTTTTTTTGTTGTTGTCGTAAACAAGTTTAAATGAGCGCTTACTTTTCGCCCATTCAAGTAAATATTTGATATTAGGAAGTATGTTATAGCTAGAGCTAATCCGGCTCTTTGTGGTTTTCAAATTGTGAAACGCTGCATTCCACACCAGGGAATTTGGTGGGGTATATTTCGTCTTTTAACATTGATGATTCTTTTGAGTAGTATTATTGTTAGAAAGAAAATGGGATATTCTGTGAGTGTGTATTCGTGTTGTTTACTTGGTAGCGTGATTGTTCAATGATGCTCTATGAATTTTATCAGTATGTCTAATTTTTCCTCGTTAAGTGCGGCGTCTAGTAGGCGTTCTGTAATAAAGACCATCTGTTAGTTTATATATTATCAAAGGGTCCGCTTTTGCGTTTGAAGTTAGAGGTCGGTATGGTTTGTTATTAAGCATGTAGATACAAGGAAATGGTCACTTCCCCCAGTGAGAAGTGCCTCCCACTCAGTTTTATCAGCCAGGAATTCGATATAAAAGCTATGTCATTAAAGAAGGTCCTTGGATTGGGAGCCAGCTTTCCTGGTAGGTTGAGGGTTAGTGGAGTTTATATTAAACAGATTTAGATCTGGCTTTATTTCCATAAGGGTCGAGCCTTTGGAATCTGCGTATTCATAGCCCCATTCGGGTGTTTACATTACAATCTCCTGCCCAAAAGGTTTTGTTGGCTAAATTGTATAATGAAAAAATTATTAAAGTCATTATGTATATTTACTGGTAGGGTTATATACATGTTAAGTAAGTACAGTTCTAAATTTATCTACACTAATTTGATTAGCGGACTTTCTATCTTTTAGTTGTAAATATCATTAAGTAAGGAACGGGTCGAATTATAGTTTAGTTTTACTAGGTTAGAAGGCCCCCGTACCCATCAGCTCTGTCTATCTGTAGCAAGTGAAGCCCGGAATTTCTTTATGTAATTAGATGCATCCAAGTTTCGGATAGCATTATAATGTCTGGGTCTTTGTTGTTTAAAGGAGTCGTAGATCTACCATCATTTGATATTAGAGAACGATGTTCCAATGAAGTATCTTAAAATTATTGGGATTTTAAATTATTGGTAGATAGACATGTTTGTCGAATTTGGAGAATTTTCTGTGTTTAGGATTTACAATTTAGTGACATAGGAACATTTATGTAGACTTTATCCACTTTTGATTGTAATAAGGATATTACTGTTATAAGTCTAGAATATCTGTATTACTTTTTTTATTTTAAATTCTTTTGATATCGTTCTCCTATTGTCGTTTAATCTTTTAAGATGTAAGTTAACCTAAAGTCAGTATCGTTCGAAAGTAGAGTGAATGTTCCAACGTAAGGAGGGAAAAGTTAGCGGATATAACTACCTGAGAAGTGTTAGGCATTAATTTAAGAAAATAGCAGAGTAACAAAAAAGATAAAAGATGGAGAAGTAAAAGGAATGAGTAGAACATTGATTGGAACAGCTTAATTGAAAAGATAAAGTGTATTAAATGATTTAGTCCGAAGTTAAGATTTGTTCTATTTCGGTTGCGTAATATTGTACTGGAAGAGCGAGTTGTCTGTATTTGTAGTGATAGGAGGAAGGCGTTGGGAAGATTTATTTGGTTGTGAGGAATTTTATTAACTGCGCAGTTGGTGAGGGTAAGTGTTTTTGAGTGATTGGTTTGATTTTTAGATCTTGTACTGAGAGCATTATGAATGTAGTTTTGAAATTGGTTTCTAGTGGAAGTAAGGTTTCAGTTGTAGGAGGAGTGGTAAAGAGGATTTTTAACGTTGATTTGTGTTTTTCGAACAAGTTCGAGAGAGAAGGAAGATTGGGCATTGTGCGGGTTTTTCAAAGGGCTAGAGTGGTGTCAATCTCTAGATTAGGTATAAGAGTAGGCACTCGACTCCCCCATTACACCAATATGTTTTTTGATCCAAGCGGCAGGAGGGATAGAGTCGTCAAAGGAGTGTTTAGATGGTTCCGAGTGGGAAGGGGAGCCACTACATCACAGATGGTCTCCTCAGGTCCTTGCCAAAGAATACCTATAATTAGGCGCTACGGCCATTCGTTGCAGGTAGTGAAGATATAAATGGAGGTAAGGTTTGATCAGACGTAAATTAGCGGCGTGTAAATTACCTCAAAGGAATTTCTGGTCGGTATCCGGGAGTTTCTGTTTGGTTAATCTGTGGAGGCTTCTCAATCTTATCGAGGTGGCGGAAAATCATGTCCGTTGTTGGACATTATAATGCGTTAAAGGCTTGTGCGCAAGGATGAGGTTTCCTGGTGAGCCATAATTGCTTTAATATTTTTTGTGTTTATTTAGTTCAGAGCATTCGGGAGTAATGAGGGGAGTTTCGGAAGCAGTGGAAAACATGTCACCGGTGTGGACATATTCTTGAGCTACATGTAATAGCACATTTTTGACATCGTTTCTTTCTGGCTTTTTCACGTGAGGGTCCCGTTAAACTCACACCATGCCAGAATATAGGCATTGTAGGCAGGTAGTTACATGGATATTGATGGGAGTGAACGTTTACATTTAAGCATTAAAAAATATATAAGGAAATCAGCATGGTCATCCGTGCCAAAGAATGTCCAAGTGTAAGGTCTGGGAGGAAACCTGATCCGCATGTTTTTTGTGGTCCGAAAAATGTCTTCGAACGCTTGATGATATGGGCATAGGTGGCCTGGGGGGCAAGGAAAGGCAACGCTATACTGCCATGTTTAACGCGGGGGTGACAGTTATGCACTAGGTAGGCGGCGAGTGAATAGTTTGGAAGGACTGTACCGAAAAATGGTCATCAACGAATGAGGGAAGTTTGAGGTGTCTACAAGGGTTATTAGCATACGCTTTCTTAGAGATTAGTTTCCACATTAAATAATTTGTCTTTATTCACGCTGGAAATAGATTTAATTCCGTCCACCTATTTTTATAGAAAAGTTCCCTCCTATTAGGGTGGGATGCTTATTTCCTATGCCAGCGTTTGCTAGAGCTACAATGTAAGGAGCAGTAAGTTGCTGTAGCTTAGTAAGATTTGTCTCTGACGATGAAACCGTCTCGAGGGGCCGACGTACGAGAGCTCATGCGCATTTATTTGATGGTAGAGGTAGTTTGTGAGCGAGTAAGACGTAGAGGTGTTCGTGGGGTTTGAGCCAGGGCTCCAGGGGACCATGAAGTGTGTCCCTCCGTGAGGCGGGGGTTGAGCTGTAGGCATGCATAGTAGGACTTACATAAGGAGTAAAGTTAGGTTTACCACAATGTGGCCGACAAGTACATCACAGAACTGAAAATTAAAGTAAATAAAGGAAAAAAAAGCCGTCAATGGCTAAAACGAAAGAGATCACTTTGAAGAAAGAAGCTAAACAAAACTATGGATGTGTAAAAATTGGCCAATACGACCTTTATAAAGAATCCGAACAACGGACTACAGGTATGTTCGGAACATCCGAACTCTTAAATGCCCCCAACATTTTCCGGATCTTTTGCATTTTTCGGAACTTACTCGAAACTCTTGTAACATTTCACGAGAATTCCGGAACTTTTGGACGGTCATAGAGTGGGAGAAACGGACGTATTTCTATGAACGGAACGATGTGCAGTAAGACTCTGAGACCCGAGAACTCCATAACGAATATGGGCATAACAGGGCGCACGTCATAGTGCACATAGTTCCGTCTGATAGAAATACGTCCAAATAGGAACAAAAAATTTCCGAATTCCGGAACTTTTACAGGACATGGAATGGGACCATACAGCCATTTTAAAGCGACTGTCAGGCTCGCACAATTACTGAAAAACCGGCGGGTCCAATCACTCGCCGTCGCTTGAAACGGAAATTTATGTTTCGGAGCCCAACGCAGGGGCTCGGCTTCTATAGTTGGTCTGGCAAATAGAACGCCTCACAGCCCCAAGTTGTGGCTTTGGTGGTAGATTAGCCGTGCGTCGCGGAAGAACGCCATGCCCGGGGCGAGGGGCGTAAAATGGGGGGGGTTCAAAGCCCGCCGCTCCCACTGAAGCACTAACGACCGCCCACCTGGCACGGAAAGAAGAAACTTTTACGAATGCAGTCGGCTACAGGCGTCTAGATGTATTACTCGCTATTCGCTCACCCCGTGGCTCTCCGTCACGCGTTCAAATGGTCGGGGTGTGTAGCCGCGGCCCTTTATCTGACGACACGAAATCATTATGAAAATTTGCAGAAAATGTTGTAATTGCTTTCAGCTGGACCAGGTCTGGTGCAAAACGAACTATAAACGCACATAGAAAAAGGTAGAGGGCTTGGATTGCGGCGGAACCGCGGTCGGACTCATTCCTCCATATACGCGCCAAAGGTTGGGCCATGCCTTAGGTGCCGTGTGAAAGTATCAACGATTCGGGCATGCGAAATTCCTCATAAGAACTCAAATGGCGCGAAGGTCCGGGTGACAGAATAGACTACGAGCCATCGAAAGTTTGAAAAACTTGTCTCAGTAATTGTTTGACACATTTTTTTGTCGGGTATTGAAATGGCATTAAAATATAGTGTCATATGAGAAATGCACTGCGATGACGTGAGCGGCGGAATTTTGCGGTTTGAACGGACCTTAAACTCAGTCTAAACCATAATATTGTGGGAGAAGGGGGCAGAATTTATGCTGAATGCAGGTGGAGAAAAACCTCGCATTCGATACGATAACCGATATTTTAGGATCGAATGCGAGGTTTTTTCCAAATCAGGATTCCGCTTTCATTTTCCTAAATAATGGAGTAACTTTTCGGTGTTAGAATGATTCTTGTGGGGCCCATTGCGCAGGGGTCTATCGTCCTCTTTTAACTGACGCAAAAGGCAAAAGCTGCCCCGAGATTTTTGTACCTAATCGACGCAGATAACCGCAAAACACAGTTTCGTCAACGTCACTGGACCTTGACATCGCACCTGATCACATTCAGAATGTCCCTTGTTTTGCCAATGGGTGTAGTTTCATGAGGCTGGGATCGCGTCTGGGGATGATTGGAGATTGGACAGATCTGGAATAACACAATAAGATCTGCGCAACTACAACCATGTTTCCACGGTCCCGTTGGAACGGAGAGATCCGCTCGTCAAAAGATCTCGGTTTATGATGTCATCCACCGAGGCAGTGCAAGTCCAAGGTTAAACCATTGAATGGACGAGTTGTTACCGATGAGGTTTAAGAAAGGCATGTATAACTGGCAGCAGGAGACGCTCTCGCCATATGCAGGGCATGGACATGTTTTCCCCGTCGCAAAAAAGCACTCGGTCAAGGGTCATGATGACGAGGAGCAAACATTGTGGTGAACTGTAAACGCCGGAAACAAGAAGAAATACAAGACGAAGGGAATTTATTGGCATAGCTCACAAGTGAGTATGGGGAATTGTGCCTCGCTTTATGCGGTATGACTAACCTACAGGCCGCCTAACTTGATTATTCGATAAGTTGAGCGGGAATCAAGAACACTCTATCGGCCGCCGGGGAGGCGCGGTAAGTGGGTGTTTGATGATGGGCCCCCTGTAGGCGCAAAGAGCCACCTAAGTGAGTGAAAATAGATTAGCCTCCCCGTCCTAGAAAACATCGCCGTAGCCACTTCTCATATTTGCCGAGATGTTTCTCTTCGCAAAATAGTCTATTTTGGCAAAGAAAGGTTTCGAACATTTTTTGTGAAAATTCTCTGAAATGTTAGATTAATTCATGAAAGAAACTCTGCGAAAAAAATCAAACCAAAATTATATTCATAAACTTTTGATAAAATAGGTTTTCATCGCGAGGGCATGTGCCACTATCCGAAAGTTGATAGCACGTTCTGCCTTGGATAATATCGGCAATATTGCTCAGGCGCTAGCCAGGGTGGCCTTGAAACGTAAGATATGGAAATGAAAAAGATTGGAAATTTTCAGTGAAATATTTTTTTCAGAAATCCACCGAGCTTGTGAAATATTATCAGAGGTTTCAGCAGGGCCAGAGGTGTGCAACCCCGCACTTACGCACACATAAATAGAGGAGAGTCCCAATGTGTCAAAGTTGTGCGAACTAGGGAAAAGGAACCGGGATTTTTTCAATATCTGTCATACATTTCTTGAAAATTTTCAAGAAATCTTGTCACGTGAAATTTCCAAGATTTGTCATTTGTCCATTGAATTTTTGGCCACCCTGGCGCAAGCTGCGGCGCTCTCCCGGCGAGCCGCCGAGAATTTGCGCGTCTTTTTCCCGCGGAAAAACCCGCGAAAAACGCGGCGGAAACCCACTCGTAAGTGCGGCACAATTTGGACCGGGGAAATTTTCGCGAGGTGAAAAGAAACCCCCGCTTTTGAGCTTCCCGACAAGTCCATTCTCGGCATGCGGCAAATTCTGAAAAGTTTCTAATGCACTCTTCGCGTTTCTCATCAGTTGATGCTACGAGCGCACGGCCTGCTTCGCCGCCGGAAATTCGCACTTTACGACTAAGTGTATCAAAGTGAACGTTTCCGGGAAGACAGCGATTCTATAACCACGCGAAAAAAGCTGCAAGGAACGCGTTTGAAATTAAATCCTCGGCGTTTGTGATGAAAACATGACGTTTAAACAAAACGCCGCAACGTCGGCTGTGATGTTTAGAGGTAGAAAAAAATAAAGCCTCTCTTTTCTATGAAGTTCTTTTTGAATCAACGGCCGTTCTAACAGAAATGAACGCCGCCGGGGAAAGTGGTTTTCTGAGTCCCCGTAAGTGACGCATCGCTCAACACGACGTTTCCGGACAAAGCAGTAATGCTGTAGTTAAAAACGTTAACGTTAAACATATTTTAGTTGCCTCGTTAAAATGACAAAGCATTCTCTGCGATAAGTAATTTTGCACGGCGTTTGATCAAATGTCCGCCTAATATGTTTTAAGGCTAGAAACAGTGACCGAAAGACGTCTGTGCGTAAGAGTGAAAGAAGGATTTTGACTTTGACTCTAACTTGACTCTTGATAAGTTGATTGAGACGCAATCGAAATTGGTTGCCCTCGAGTCTCGAGAATTATTACTACACTGGAAAAAAAAAAAAAAAAAAAAAAAAAAAAAAAAAAAAAAAAAAAAAAAAAACATTGGATCTAGAGTCCAGACTCTTGAAAACATTGACAAGAAAAAATACTCTTGATTCAATCAGATTTAAGCTTAAATCAAAAGGAAATCCGCTCAAATTAAGAGGCTTGGTTCTTGACTTAAGCAAAAATCCGATTGAATCGAGATTATTTTTTCTTGTCGATGTTTTTAAGAGTCTAGGCTCTAGATCCAACGTGTTTTTTTCCAGTGTAGCGTAAATTTGTATATTATTTCTTTTATTTTGTTTACATGGAAATAAAACTCTATAGAATAATAGTTATGGTAACTTTACCATTTAAAAATAGAAAATGAGACGACGACCAAGGCAGTTCTAGAGGATTATAAACACGTAGGTTCATATTCTTGACAAAATGTACAAAAACCGGAAAACACACCATGATGACATCAAGTTAATCAGTATTCTCAGCTTATGCGGTTGACTAGTATTGAGTGGCCAACTTTTCCAATATTGTGAAATTTTACCACGCGGTAATAGCTTTTATCAAGCCTCATCTATGATTGAAACCACTCGTGGTGAAATAAGACGAGTGATTAATTTAGGGGTAGTTAATCCCTAGAATAATGAGCGTGACAACTCAGTTCAAGACTGTTTTGTTTGGAAGTCGAATCCTTATAGTTAGTTCATCAATTATTCCTATTATAAATCGTTGGAAGCTTACGACTTCACTCCGACACAAATCATTCCGTTTGTCGCAGGTTAAGAGCCGGACTGATCGTTTCGTCGAATACCGAGCACAGTAGTTTGAGTGCCCTCTTTTTGGTATGTATGAATTGAATCATATTTGAAGATAATAATGAGATATTTTCCTTTTCCTTAAAAAAGCATATCTTAAAGAGTTTAGTGACTTTTCTCATTACTCATTGCGTGTGTTCAATTTTCTGTTCCAGGTAAAAATTTTGACCGGATTACGGTATCTACACTTCCAGGAATACTTTTGCTTACAAGTCTGCATCTTTATTTACGAAAGCCCATAAGGTCAGTCTTAGTATAAAAGAGATCAAAATTTTCGAAGTACTTTGGCACAATTTAGGAAAAATTAAGGACCATATTTTAATGGAACGTCCGATAACTGGACCGCGAGAAAGGACCCAAGCCACATCAGCTTTTGCCAAATATATTCGGGCAATTTATTTTTCTGAAAACGAATACATGCTGCTTGTAGCAATTCCTTACAATCAATAAACTAGGAGAGACAGGTTAATATTCCTGTTCTAATCTAACGGCCGAATCTATGATGGTCGAACGGCCGGAAAGCTTCCCGATATGTAAATAAATCTTTATGTAAGTAACTACGAATTCTCATTCAATTCCTTGGCTAGATTAGAACAGGAATATCAACCTGTCCCTCCTAGTTTATCAATTTATTTTTACATGAAAACGGTTGTGCGGATTTTAGTGCAAATTTTAGTGAATTTTTCGCCCGGTACGAAGCGAATTCCTCAAAATGTTCAAAGGAATCCGCACAAACGTCCTCGTGTGAAAAATTAAATTCCTCGGTGAAATTTGGCAATAGCCGATGTGGCTTGGTTCCTTTCTGTTAGACGCGGTCGAACTTTGCCTCGGCTCCGGAGTGCACCGCCGCTAGAGCGCGCCACGGCGGCAAAGTTCGTGACTCGGGTGACAGAAAGAGGCGGGCAATTAGCCGACCACTTTTCGGAGGAGCCGCACCTCGAATTTATTAGCGTCGCTCCAACCCTCTCCTTCGGCGCGGCGCCCGAAAATTGAAGGCATACTGCTCTGTCGCACAGTGGATCGAGTCAATTAGAGTTGTCGGACAAAATTTGGAAACTTTAAACGCTTATATAACTCCGTTCGTACAAAAGTTTGAGGTTCTAAAAGTGGCTCCATCGGTTTCCTCATGAAATTTTCTACTGGAAACACCCCTTGAAGTTTATCATGTGACGAAATAAACATCAAAATTTTCAGTTTTCGTAAACAAATTTCATGTCCGACCTCTTTAATTGACTCGACCCACTGTGCGGTCCAAATTGGCCACGCCGAGACCACGGACCGCGATCGCCGCCAATTCGAGTTCCTCAAGAAACCCGAAACGAATCATTGTGGCCAGATTGTAATGAAAAATCAGCATTATTCCTATTTAGTTGAAGTCCATGTTTGAATATCTCTTTTTAATGGGTGAGCGTGGCAACTTTGAGCCGAATTCAATTTCCCGGCCCCTTTGATCCGAGGCACGCAACCAGCACTGCACCGCGAGCCGGTTTCTTCTTCCCCGTCGAGTGAAAAAGCCAGCTCCGGAAGCCGAGACGGTGGTCTCTCATGATTAGAACCTGGAGATGGAGAGTTCAACAAGGCAAAGGCTTCTTGAAAGCGTTTAATTGGCTACCAGATACGGTTTGAACCAGAAAGAAAATACCACGTGTCTTCTTTTTAAAATATTAAGGGGAAACGATTCTCACAACGGAGATTCGGAAATAAACTTGCCCTTAGTTTTACCAATTTTGAGTTCGAGAAATGCGTGTGGGAAATATGGATTCAAATATATAGGAGTATCTCCATAATTCACTTTTCCAAATTCTTTGGTAATTTAAACTGACGTAATTATTCCTTTATACGTAGAAGGTCAAAATCAGTTTCAAACGCTCGCGGGAACATGTAAATTTCTGATTTTTTTTTTTAAAATTTTTCTCCGAAAATTTAATCTTTAAAAATTTGGTCGTAAACCTCATTAAAAATATTTCCTCCTTTAAATATCAAATGAAAATATAAAACACTGCGAAAAAGACTTAGCAATAAAATATGCGGTATGGAATTCTGCTTACATTTATCAAAAATACAGACGTCTAGCTGCTCATTGAAAACATGTTTTTAAGAGTTCTCTTCAGAAGACCATAGATTTGCAATTCATTTTCAAGTTTGTGCCGCCAGACTGGAGCCTCGTTTCAACATTTTGCGGATATTCCTGCCTCTCATATATTGTATCACACAAAAGTCTCCTACCAATGTCTCAGTTGTGCTGATCTCAGAATCTGTATGCATATTTAGTATTCTTTAAATCAAAGTAGAAGTTGCACGATTTTAAAAACAGTGTAACTTTGTTGGTTCTCTCTCTTCCGTCGAATGCGAACAGTTTGTTTCCCCAATTGCCGAGAATCAACGCCGAGGTACACTGCCGTTCCAAGGAAAAACGCCGTAAGAACAGTCGAGAATTGCCAAATTTTCCCGAATGAATCGTGTATTTTGAAGCAAATTATGAATATTTTTCCTTGAAATTATCAGGCGTTTTAGATCGAATTGCGAACAAAGTCGTCTGAAAATTTTGAAGCAAAGCATTCAAACATTTTCCAGTAAATTCGGTTTTTATCGAGGGGAATCTGGCAACGGCGGAAGGCTTATATGGCGTTTTTCCTTAGCGCGGCATTACAGACGGGAAAGCACGCGCTGCCGTGCTAAGGAAAAACGCCATATGAGCCCCCAGGCGTTGCCAAATTTCCTTCGACAAATCATTCGTTTCCATAAAAATTTATGAATATTTTTTCTCCGATTTTTCAGAGGATTTTGTTCGTAATTTCATCTAAAAAGTCTGAAAATTTCAACGAGAAAGATGCACGAATTTCTTCAAAAATACATGTTTTCTTCGGGGAAATTTGGCAACTCTCGGATGTTCATACGGCGTTCTTCCTTAGCACAGCAGCGCGGCTCTTGTCCATCTGGCAAATTGGATCTTCTAACGTAGCAGCGGCGTGGCGTGAATTGCGATGTATCGATTGTTATGCCATTTAAACCTACGGTAAAGAATCGATTATTGAGGTGTTCGCAGCGAACACCTTAATAATCGATCCTTTTCCATAGGTTTAAAAGGCATAACAATCGATATATCGCAATTCACGCCACGCCACTGTAACGTAGACACCTCTCAAAGCCGTGGTCATCCCAATAGTCTTTCAGATTTTCGTTTGAGAGTATGGGTCGGATCGTGTGACAGGGGAGGTACGTGAAAAGGAGGAGTGGGTCGGCAAATCCGGAGCTTTTAAAAGGGTTCAGTTTGTTTTCCCTTGAAAATCACCGGGTACCGGTTGGCGCTAATGCCGCCTGGTCTCATGTTTAAGTGCAGAGCGATGATTGCACCGCGATTCGAATCCGCAGAATTTAAAGCTGAATACCACTGCTCGAGAGTGAATGGTTGGTTGAAGTTAGCTTTTAAATCGAGTAAAAACCATCGCGGCTGCCTTTTGCGACTTCATTGATGCCGGCCTTTTTGCAGGGGAAATTGAGGAAAGTCTGTGTCGCCAAATGGAAAGAATCGCCTCTCAGTTAGGCAGTTAGGCTTACATTTGGGCCACGTTAAACAGAAAGGAACTAAGCAACATCCGCTATTGCCAAATTTAATTGGGCACTTTAATTTTTTACGTGAAAACGATTTTGCGGATTTTCGTGCATATTTCAGTGAAAACTCTCCATGGTACGAAGCAAATTCCTTCAAATTTTCAAAGAGATCCAAACAAAACGTTCTTTCGTAAAAAAATTAATTCACCAGTTAAACTTGGCAATAGGGGATATGGCTTGGTTCCTTTCTGTTAAAACTCGTACCATTTATCAATGCGTGAGTGAGCAAGATCAAGATGGGCCCCTGAACACATTTTAGACTGAAAGTTGATGGAGCAAACGATGGATGATTTCTGGATTTTGGGACCCTTTCGAAGAATTTCCAAGTGTCACATCGCACTGTCGTCTGTCACGTATTCAATACAACATTTGACGAAGGAACATTTAAACCGCGTTTAGCAGAAAGGAACCAAGCCACATCAGGTATTGCCAAAATCTGGGCGAATTCATTTTTCGAAAGAGAATGTTTGAGCTGAGTCGTATGAAAATTTAAAGGTATTTGCTTCGTACTATTGGCTCAAAAATCCGCACAACCGCATTCATGTAAAAAATCAAATTGCCTACCCATTGAATTTGGAAATAGTTGATGTGGTTTGGTTCCTTTTTTCTTAACGCGGTTCATTTTAAAATAGCTTTAAAAGTACATACGTCTCACGTCAATATTCCAAAGTGAATGGGAAAATGATTCGCGACATCACCAGAAACTTACTCTCAGAGTTATTTCAAAATTATTCTCCGTCTTGAAGTACAAATATCTGACGAACCACAGCGTGATCGTGATGCTGGAAATTCCTAAGAAATGTCCTAATATCGAGGAATTATCGATTAATCGATCGCTAAACTGATCGTTCTCGAATCGTTGACGGATATCTCGCGCCTTCACGAATTCATCAATTAAGCGGATGCAACTATCCGTGTCCGATGGATGTCCGTGTTGCATATTCTCAAAATTGAAGGCACTCGAGATTTGCTTGAGTTCACGGTGCGGTTTAGCGCCCGGTTCAAACCAATAATGGACAACTAAGCAAAGTAGACAATTAAAAACCATTATACGTGTTTTCTGTCCTCAAGATTTCACGCAGACCACCATAGAAATTTTGATAATTTCGCTATTTATTAGAGAAAAATTAAGGCCGTATTGCTGCAACTGTGCGAATTGGTCACACCAGCGATCTTCCTGTTCTGTATGATATTTGTTTTCCAAGTTCTGACGATCCTTTAAAACTGAAAAAATACCGTTTGGCAGAATAAAAACGGAATGTGTGTGAAACCAGAAATCCAGTTATTTTATTGACCCCTCAAAAGTTTTCAGTGGCTGATTTGACCTATGTAGTTGATGACCATAGTTTTTTTCCGTACGGAAAATGTCAATTCAATGAATCTTATAGGAACTTTACATTCGTCACGCTTTGCATATATACGCAAGTCTTATTCTGTGTCTTAGTCAATTAAGGCTCAACATTTTAGGGATATCTTGGTTCGGAATGTTACAGTTTGAATATGTTTAAATCAATTTTCCTCAATTCCATGGCAAAGTGGTTTAAGGTTTAAAATGAAATGCGAGAAAACATTTAAAACAGTCACAATTGAAGTACCAAGATTTCTTGCGTTGAGCCATCGATTTTTTTTTGGGGGGGGGGGAGGGGCTCTGTAAAAATAGCCTAGTATTTGTGGTAAGATTCCTGAAGAGAATGATATTGTCGCATTTAGGGGAAAAAAATGCCGTACCATTGTCAATTATATCCTGTAATAATTGTGAATTTTCCGGAGAATTTGTAAATATTTTTCCTTCAGATTTTCGTAGATTTTCGTATTTGTTCTATAAGATTTCCTTTTTTGTGTCCGATAATTTCAAGAAAACATACACACAACTTTTCTTTAAAATTGCTATTCTTTCGGCGGAAATTTGGCTCCATTCGAATGTTCATACGGTGATTTTCCTTAGTCCAACAGAATAAGCTCCTCATCTCAGTCGAGGTAAAACAGCGCCTCGATTACTGAATCGCTATTGAATACAACCTTCATCGATAAAGCCCTATCCTTGCAATGATATGTATCGATCAAAGTGATTCGATATCGATCAATCGACTCGCGGTTGATTCGGTGCAGATAATCCGCCTGAACGGACCGCTCTCACTTCCAGGTATAATGGCTTTTAGCTCGGCTGATAGGCCGTCCTCGGAATAGGTTTGGCGGTGATATTGATAATAATGATAAGCCACTAAGTGAACGACTGAATAATCGCTAATTGCAGTCTTGCAACGATTCTTCTCACTTCGATGCGGGTTCATTACAGCCGGATGCTTCGCTGCAGATGCTGAAATCGCTGCGAAATTTGCATACGTCTTATGCTGAAACTTTTGGCCGCGCGTTATGTTTAGAAGCACGACTAATCTTAATTAATTATTTTATTCGCTTTATCAAATATGCCTCCTGAGATTTTCATGTGTAAATATTGAGCTACGTTCTCGGAAAATAATTATTCATGAGCGGAAATTTTAAAACGTTGCAAACATGATTGTGTCTTCTTCCTTTGACTAAGAGGTTATTTTCAGCTTATATAGAAGAGATGCGTGTGTTGGATGGTCAACAATCAAGAAAGAACTTTTTCGTAAATAATTTCATAAGTCGGTCAAATATTGAATATTTACCACGCCTGTGTACTTGACCTATCAGAGCTTTCTATTTTTCAGTGTTTTAACGCGCACGTCAGATCAAATCATGCACTTTCCTGAAAATTCACCGATCGAAAGTTTCCTCGTGTACTTTGAGTATCAAAATATAGAACTTTTTTTTATTTCATATATCAAGAATTCCCAAACTTATCTGTCCGCGGATCCACACCTGAAAATAGCTGTCATAAATTGCTGCAAAATCTAGAGATATATTTCATGAAAGTACATTTATTCATTCAAGAAATCTTAAAATGATCCAAATGTGAAAAATTCTCCCCTTATTTTACATCCCCAAAAGCAATTTTTTGTAAAAAACAAAAATGACGTCACACTCCGAAAATAATGAGGAAGTATCTGTGAGTCCTCTTAATTTTTGCCAAATTTTTGCCAATAAAATATTTATTCTTGAGAAGTTACAAGTATTTTCTCTAAAAGATTTCATGAAACAGTTGATTCATTTAGGGGCCGTTCAAGTATTACGTAACACACTCTTTCAGATTTTTGACCCCCTCCCCCCGTTGTAAAGCAACTGTAACGCACCTCTACAACACCACCACCTTTTGAATTATGTGCCGCTGGCCTGACCAGCCCCCTCCAATTTTCAAAATAAAAGGGGACGAGATGTTTAATTTTTCGCACGTTTTTCGCCCTATGCTCGGATTCGTCATGTAAGGCTGGGTTTGACCCCTCTCTCCCTTTGTAACGCACCTTAACGCTTGTTCAAACCGCCTCTGCCCACAAGTGCTTCATGTAGTACTTGACTTGAAACGGGCCTCTTAGTAAGAAAATTTTCTGAAAAGTTTGAAGAAAAAACCTCAAAAGCTTTCACAGATGATGTGTATTATCCAGAAAAAAAAAAACAAAAAAAAAAAAAATCATCCTCCAAATTCATACGTAGTTTTTCGTTAGCGATATGGAAAACAATGTACATACGGCCTCCTTTTTCCCCTTCAAAATTACGCAATTTTCAGATCGGAGTTTATGTCCCACATGGCAACATTGGCAAACACAACTCAAACGGGTGACGGGGGGCAAGAGGATGGCGAGGGTAATCATCCGCTTGCTCAGTGCGGGGGGACTTTTTTGCGCCGTTGGGGGTGGCGGAGGGTGGTGGGGGTGGGGCGGAGAGGGGTCTCCATTGCACTCGGGGCTCATTCGTTGTCCGACCCAATGGTGCACAAATGACAATTTTTGACTGTATCTATTCTATTATGCATTCGCTCGGACCTATTTAAACTCGAATCCGAGGTTGTCAAATTGGGCTCCAATTTGAGATCCCGGAATTTGCGCTTCCACCAGTTCAGCTCAGCTTTGAGCAAAAATATACTTTCACTTTGCTGGGAATACTTAGTAGCCAACATTCTTAAAATCTCCAATTAATACTAAGTCATCGTTCGTAGAAAAATTGGCAGCCCTTTTGCGCGCCAGATGTGGCACGTGGAGTTCAAAAAGTTACGATTAACAAATTGAATTACATATTGCCACAAGGAACCACTAATTCTTGCTCTTCTATGAAAGCACCTCTCTGCAAAAGGAAAACCAATGGCATATATGTTGTTTTTAAAATGAGCCAGAAAAGTGGTTCTTTATTGCAAAATGTGGTCCAATTGATCGACGAGACTGACGCTTATTTTTCTTCTGATATCTCAGAATGGCTCATATTGAGTTAGATACCCCATTTTTCTGGGTCACTGACTGGATTTTAGGTACATCAAAGGGATTTCTTGTGAAGTCGAATAAGTTTAAAAAAATTAAGCCTTTTAGCTCAACTACTCATCCTTGTACAGTATTGCAGTTTGGCAGGGAACTTCGATGTTGGACTTAGAAATTTTACTTTGCCATTGAGCAAATTTAATAAAAATCTACCCAACTGCATTTCTATTTCTTACAATGTTTAATTTTTTCGCATGAAAACAAGAAAACTTTAAAATACTTTCGACAGATCTGTTCTGGCTGGAAAAATGATACCTGAATTATCTCAAGTCAGAATGCTGTATTTTTTTCTCATTGAAAAATAAACTATGAATTTAGGCAACAGGTTGCTAGACTTATTCTGATCGATGATGTGAAATTAGAGTTTTTCGCGTCACTTTGTTTTTATCAATTTTCTAATTATTCCGCCCTGTTTCAAATTGCATGGCTAAAACATGTGAGTCAGTATAAGAAAATGGAATAAGTGAGTAATTGTCCTCTCTGCGGATGGACTGCATTTAGCAAGAACAATATTTAACAGCAAAGCAATTTATATATAGCTAAGATTATTAGCGGCTCTGGTGCTTGCACTAGAGCTGCTATTCCGGACGGTCCCAGCTGGGGAGTATCATTGGACCATGTTACATTGGAGAGACCGCGCGTTGGTTAATGGGAATCGGCGCCATTTTCGGCTATGTTCCTTGTCATGACTTTATTTTATTGCATATTGTTTTATTGTTAGCCAATGCTATGTTGTGTAGTGTATTTTTGGAATCATGGTGATACAGTCAATAATTCAAAACTTGTCTGTGCTTTAATCTCGTGATGGAAAAAATGTACTTTACGTTCAAAATTTGAAAATTTGAATTTTAAAGTTTTCGCGGTTAAGGAAGCTCCAACCACTGGGTTGGAGCTTCCTAGTCATATTACTCGATATCAGCTGATAGCAAACAAAGGTTACCAAGGAAACCGTAAACGTCTAATGCCGTCTGCCCACGTAGCAAATGGGAGGCGAAAATGGAAGTCATCAGTGCATCGTTGAGTGTTGACGCCCGATCCCATTTTCAGACATGTTCACACGTTTTGCTTGCAAAGAAAAAAGGCGGCAAATCAATTTTTATTATTGGACCAATGAGTGTTCTCCAATTTGAGTTTGTAAACATCGTGGTTTCTAGGTTAGGTTTTTGGCTGTGTGATAAATGATATTATGCCGTCTTTGATTTTGTTAAAATGACTCGATATATGTTATTTGATAAACGATTGGAGTTTTGATAAAGTAAGTTGATTTGAATTAAAAATTGTGTCCTTAAAAAATGGATGATGAGGTGATTTGGTTAACATGGGCATTTGTGGTACTTGCGGCGTATTGGGAGTTTGTATGGAAACGACGTGGCAGTAGTCCACACTTTTTACAAGAAACTATTTTGTACAAAGTTCTGTACAAATTTTACACTATTTATACAGTAATATAATACAAAAAAATTATGTACTTTATCACAACTCACATAGCTTCAAAACAAGATAGAAAATGATGGATGCTCAGCCCCGACACATCGATGATCGCGAAATTTGCGCGGCCCGCGCAATTTTCACGTTCAACACTCACCGATGCACTGATGACTTCCATTTTCGCCTCCCATTTGCTACGTGGGCAGACGGCACACAACTACCGTGGCCATCGGGGCGATTATTGAAATGACATCGACTCTATGTCGCCGCTTACGACAAGACATATAGCCCTATCTTAACCGTGTAATATATCGCAATTCGATATTCAAAACCATTACCTACAATTTCAGATATAAAAATGCAAATTTTTTGCAGCCTCGCTAAACGACTTATCAACCATGCATTCCAAAGTTTCTTATCACAGGGCTGTGAAAATATACAATCTAATAAATACAAAATAACCAAATATCTAAAAAGACAAAATTTCAGTTACAGTCAGTTTCAGTCTTATTGTTGCACAAACTAGTTATTTGACAAAAAAAGAAGATGATCACTCAATTGAAAGAAATTGGCGCCCAATCACAACGACAAGTTAAAAAAAATACTGTGGGAGAAATTTTTTAGGATGCGGACCTCCAAAGAGCCTTCAAAATTAAAAGTATACAACAAGTGATAGTGCCATGCATTCTGCATATCAAGGGCCAATACACATTTATACACCGGCTACGTAAATCTGCTAAGTTACAAAACATGAATCGACAGTTGTCGGATTGTACATCAGTGACAAAATGTGTCTAGGCCCTCATTCTTGACTACAACTACTGTCGCCAGAGCCGCTCTCCGACGCGAATGCGTTGGAGCTTCCTGCTTGTTCTTATTTGACTCGAATAGAAAGCATATCAATGATTTAACTGCAAGGGACACGCTGACCGCGACCTCTGAATTGGGCAGGAGGTTCCCTTCGCACCCCAAGTTACTTTCATGCTTTCTTAGCCATGGAGGCCCAAGTTCTCAAATTTAGCCTTTTCAGTCCTTCTTCCTCAATTCCTGAGCCTTAAGTATAAAAATATCTCCTGAGAAGCAAATTCATCATCTAGGCCATCAAATGTCAGGGAAAAGTTAATACATTTTGTATTTGAAAATTACGGAAATTTTAAAATCCGAGAAAACTCGTCTCGGTGCAATATTATGAAATGGACATGGGTGCCTCTGATTTTGATCATAGATCCTCACCTAAATCCGTAAAAAAAATCCAAAAAATTAAACCGTAATGACCTCACCCTTTAAACCGTGAGCTTACCATTGCAATTGCTAATGCTCACTGAAAGATATAAGGAATAAATAAAATTGCTTATTTAACAATTCTGTAGTTAAAAATAGTGTCCCACATGTTTCAATGTAGACTCTACAGTAAAAAAATGCTAATTTAACCACCTGTAAAATAAGCGTTTGAAACATGTCGGACACATTTTTCAAAGATTTAATTGTTAAATCAGCAATCCATTTTCTTCCTTGTAAGACTGAACGCTTGCTCAGGGCTTCTGAAACAGGGCGCCTACCCAAAGTAAAAACGCCGTATCTCCATTCAACAATTTTTCAATTTCTTTTACTGATTTACAAAAAATCCAACAAATATTCATCCTTCATTTTTTCAATACTACTCCACCACATCATTAGGAACTAAAAATGAAAAAATGAAGCCTTGCGGCAATTGAATTTTCTTGTAGTAGAGCAGTGCATGCTGGAAAAAGAACATAATTGTGAGTGGGGTTACGGCGTATGGCAGAATTATTGAAACCCTGCCCGTATGTGCTCTTATTGAGCCCCACGGTGGTTTATTACGGTCGGATCCAACCCCGCTCCTCATTTTATCATCTTCGCAAAAAAAAAAATCCATTAAAAGCTATGAAAAACCCGGACGACATTAAAAGTTAACAACGAGACCAGGAGGCCACGCACGGAAGGGACAAGCGACCTTTGAAAGTCGACAACGGCGGCACGGCGCCGACGACACGAGCGAAACCCCTCTGTCGTATCCCTAGAATTGCATTTTGGAGTGAGCTCTGTTTCCCGTAAATAAACATGCTTTTCAGGGCTCGTGTTAAAAGGGAGTAACGCTTTTATGTGAGAGGAACGAGGATCGGACGATCACAAAAACCCGGTCTAATTTGCACGCGGCTTCCCCGAACGCAACCCGGAATACAACAGAGGAGCAGGAACGCGGGCCGGGGGTAGGGGGAGGACCAGGGGGTGGGGGCGAACTATTTATCTGCGGCCCACGGGGGATTGTAAGTCAGCAAAATGCGTCCAGGTAACCTGCGACTATTTACACGCGGCCGTATAAAGTGTCGCCAAATTACTGGGAAATGCGAAATTATGGAGCTGCGAGATCACTAATCTCAATTTCAACCCTCCTCCCGTTCGTCCTTTTTCATCCCCCTTTTTTATATCCGAGTTTATTCGAGACCTGGGGTTGACATTTCTTGCGAAGACGAAATTTTGGAGAGAAGCGATTTTGAAGTTTTGAGCTTGTAGATTCTGGATTGAAAACTTCGTCATCGGTGGTTTACATTGGGGTTCACCAATTTAAAAAAAAAATACAAAAAGAAGTAAAAAACAGTTAAATAAAGTAATAGTCGGTTATAGTTCTATAGTCATCACGTCGAAATCTCCTAAACTTTCAGATCCGTGGTCTTTTTTCTTGGTTTCTGTTAGTACGGATACGTCCCACCCCGTTCTATAGTTGATAATTTGTTGAATTATTTATAGACTAAGAATTAGATTAAAACTATTTTTTATTTTATAAATCATATATGTATACTCTGGTGATTAGTTAATTTATTGAATAAATACAGGATTTCCGACATCAATCAATTTAAATTTAATCAGATAGATTTACTTAAAAAGATTATAGCATTAATTTATGGTTTAAAGATTGCTGGATTGCCTAAGGATCCCTTTAGATTTTCTTGGATTTACAATTAAATGAATGGTAATTAATTATCTTTGATGTTTTTGTTTAAAGCTTTTGGTTAGGCTAATAAACTGAATTTCCCTCTTATCAGTCTACATTTCTACTAAAGACCCGGCACTAACAATACAAGCACTAACAATCTAAGCACTATCGAAGAGAAGAAGTTTGCTGCATTTATAGACAAATTCTACTGGAACTTACACTTTTGGATAGCAATATCGTTCCGTCGTAAATGACGTTAGAGAGCCCACAGTTTCTAAGTATTATTAAAGTCTCAATACTTTTACCTTGAGTCCAGGAAATTGCAGGGCCGAAGTTATCTTGTAAAGGTTTATTAGATCAAGAGTTACGCAGAAAGAAGCCAACCCAAGAACCTTCCTGAGAACCATTCCCAGAAAAGGAGGTTTAAAGTTGATCCTCCCAAGGGCTCAGTTGCGGTATCAAGTTTCATAGCTTGATGTTATGGGGTTCAAGTTGTTAATTTTCTGTAAGTACGGAATAATTTGAGCTCTATTTATAACTGACCCCGACTCGATTTTGTTTTTGCCAATCAGGGTTGGTTTCTTTCTGCGTCAGTTGACTTATTATGAACCCCGATTTGGTCCATCATTTTTGTGAATTCCATTTATTTAATGAGTAGACTGCGATGAAGGTTTCAGCTCTGCTTGGGGAGAGTGTAGAGAGCTATGCTGCCGTACTAAGGAAGAACGCCGTATGATCCATCAGGCGTTGCCACATTTCCTTCGATATAAACCGAATTTATTAGGAAAATCGTGAATATTATTTTCCAAAATTTTCAGACGATTTTTTACGCAATTTAATCTAAAATATCTGAAAACTTCAGGGAAAAATAAGCATGAATATTGCCATGGAAATTTGGCAACTCTCGAATGTACATGCGGCGTTTTTCCTTAGCTCGGCAGTATGTTTCCTTTGTTTTGAGTAACCGATAAAATCACACTTATTGGGCGTTATGATGAGTAGCAAGAGAGAGCAGAAGGAAAAGAAGGAAATGGAGAATGAGATGAAGATAAGGAAGAAAAAGAGAAAAGTCCTCAGGTTTTCAGGTTTTCAGGTTTTAGTTCCTCAAATTTTCAATTCGACTCTACGCCACTGATTTGGTCCAGAAGATGCTGCCGCAGGGCTGAACAAAAACCCCCGTTTTTTCACAATACATCCTGGCCCTAGTCTAAAGAGCGAGCTTTTTTTGAACCAAAATGTATACTATCAAAAAAATCTCGAGGTTTGAAACCCGTTGAAGAGAGAATGTGTATTTTATCGATACCATCACGCATCCTTTGAAATTATTCGACCAAATTTCGTCAAAGTCATGGTAAATGATGTATCAAACGAGCTAGAAGCCGAAAATTAAAATTATAATTCAGTGTATGCAACTACCAACATGATGTTAACACAACAAGCAGAAGATGGGAATACAACTCCCAAAAACATTTCTTTATAGCAGACGTTTCGACCCAAAAGACTGAAGTTTTCTGCTGTTTTCTTTCATCTTTCGTTTTTGTTAAAATGTTTCCATTCTTTTATTGTTGCATTGACATGACGGAGACCCAAGTCCTAGGGTCGAAACGTCTGCTGTAAAAAAATGTTTTTGTGAGTTGTAGTTTCATCTTTTGCTTGTTGTGTTCATATCATAAAAGGAGTTGAATACGCTGAATTATTGTTTTATTGTTGGGCTTTTAGCTCGTTTGATACATCATTTACCATGTCTTCGACAGCTTAGCCAGCCAAAGTTGGCATTAAAATGTATTTCGCTAAAGTGTTGTGTTGGAAAAATTCAAACCGATGACCTCCACGCAACCGCTATTAATTTTAACGAGCGTTTGTTCTTGTTGATCGTGCACGACTTACAACATCTGCCTGTTGCTTGTAGAAGTATTGCCAATTTTCATTTTAAGTGTAAGCTGCCTTAGCATTTATTTTTTGTAGGGAAAATCGGGGAGGTCGCCGTAAGCCGACAATAACGCGTGGAGCAACCGGCGTTAAGGCGTCTGAAAAATGGAGCAGCTTTTTCGCATTCCGGAACGTTTTAGAGAAGGAACGTTACCCCATTCGCGCTCGGGTACAAACTTCTTTATTTGTTGAGCAATGGCTTGACGAAATGGATGCACGGTACTCTTTAGGTGATGAAAAATGTGCGACTAAAACCCATGGGACCTAGGTTCAGTCCTCAAAAGTGGTTCAAAAGTAACAATGGTGACATAGAATTCTCACGCAATCGGACTTTATCCCTGTCAACGTTTTCGAAGAAAAATGTTTTGTGTTATTGAAGGACTGATGAAAATACATGTAGCTCCTGTTTGCTTCAATCAGAGAGTATAAACGGACCGCGTTAAGCAGAAAGGAACCAAACCATATCAGCTATCGCCAAATGTAATCGGTCACTTTAGTTTTTTACATGAAAACGGTTGTGCTCATAACTCATAATGCAATTAAGAGTGAATTATCTGCATATTACGAAGCTAAGTCCTCAAAATTGGACGTATTTTCTGTCAAACGGAACTATGTGCTTTATGACGTGAGTCCTGTTATGCACGTATTTTTATGGGTCTCATAGGGCTCATGTCTTAATGCACATAGTTCCGTTTGATAGAAATACGTCCAATTGTCAAAAGAATCCGCACACTCATGTTCAAAATTAATAACCCAGTTGAATCTGGTAATAGCTGATGTGACTTGGCTCCTTTCTGATAAACGCGTTCCAAATTGAATTGACCCGAATAATGTCCCATAAACTTTTATAAGCCAAAAGAGCCGTTTTTGGGAGCTTTATTAACAAAATTTTTGACCCAAGGGAGTGAGACCAAAGTCTTTGCATTGGATAGGTCAAAGTCTTGTTTAAAACAATTTTCATCATCAATTTCATTTTTTTAAGAAAGCACACGTATGTAGTTTTTACTTTCCTAACCTTATGCAGCCCCAAAATTTGTAAACACACACAGGTGTAAGTGGCCCGTGATATCAGGGCATCTCTTAAAACTAACGCAGCATAGCACCTCGACTTCTTCTTTTCTTATTTTCTTTTTCTTTTTCATCTTTTTCTTCTTATTCTTCCTCTTCTTCTTCTTATTTTTCTTCTGTATACGATGTTACAAATCCGAAATTACAGATTTATGAATACCCCTCTAACATGGGACTAATACCTCCAATACGAGACCCGCGGACCCGTTGAAGCAACAAGTGAATATTGTCTCGGAGTTGATCCATCATCAATTGTTTCGCATATTGACGACGATGGGGCACGTATTCCCACTCGCAACACGCAATTAAAGCCCCTTCACACTCGATCCCCCCCTCCCCTCATTGCCGGGAAACTTGCAGCGGCTCATGCAACTTTTGCACGGTTTCATGACTCAATTTCGTTAATGATTTGAGCTGCATGAGAGCCTTCCCTCGAGACACTCAGGCTATTTTGATCGGGTTGTTTTGCGATTGATTAATGATTATTTGGACGGATTCATCTGAATCAGCTTCATTTCATCGGACATTGCCCGATTTTCGTCGATGAATTGGTCTTTTAAATGGAAAATCAAGCAACACTCAAACTTGAAAATTTTGTTAGCATTCTGCATAATTATTTAGGGCAATTTCACAAAAATTATGGAGGCGGTGAGTTTTAAGGTCTGGATACACGATCAAATTCCGAACCAATTCTGATCAAAGTAGACCAGTTGATGACTGAAGGTCACCATGACAACAGCCCTCTTTGATCAAAATTGGACGGGCCGTCAAATTTTGATCAGAATGGAGTGCCACCACTCATCATTTCCTGCCGCACGAAACATTTCTGCCAAGTTTCATTTTAAAATTAAGCAAAGCAATGATTTTAAGACTGATGACTCCCGACACTTTGATGGTAATTGGTTCGGGAATTTGATCGTGTATCGAGATCTTTAGTTTGCTTTCCAAAAAAAATAAATGTGGCTAGGCTAATGGACCACTAGACACGGTACGAATTTAAGCGATCTGATACATGTTTCTTAACCAGAATTTCACGTAGAAAACGATTCACACAACGAAAATTACTGAAACCAACTCCTAACGGAGATATTAACGTTTTTTATTTCACATTGGTTACGAGGAATTTGAACTGCCCGCTCACAAGAAACTCAAAGCTCTACGTGAGTCAAATTGCACACTACAACGGTTTCAGCCAGCTTCTCAATCGAGCAATGTTCATTTCCCACCATGTGTTGTTCAAACTATTAGCAATTTGCTATAACTGAGCCAAAGCGTCAAGATTGAGGTTGCCAGATTTTTATATCGCAGAGACTGTCATGATAGCGTTTAGCGCACGATCTGAATCACGTAGAGCATTGAGTTTTCATGAGCGGGTGGTTTGAATTCACGTATCAAGAATCATTAAATATCTACGTAAGGAGTTAATTTCGGTAATTTTCGTTGTGTGCATCGTGTTTTACGTAAAATTTTGGTTAAGAAACGTGTATCAGAATGCTGAAAATTCGTACCTTGTCTAATGGTCCATTCTGGTCTCATCCATACAAGTCTGCCGTAAAAAGGCCGGTCAGGCGCTTGGATGCAACTATTTCGTGTTTCGAAGGCGTCCGTGTTGCATTCTGCTAGAAACGGAAGGTGCTTTGCTCTGCCATAAAAAGACCCGGCCAGGCGCTGGGATGCAACTATTCGTGTTTCGAAGGTGTCCGTGTTGCATATGCTAGAAACGGAAGGCACTTTGCTATCTGCCGTAAAAAGACCGGCCAGGCGCTAGGATGCAACTATTCGTGTTTCGAAGGTGTCCGTGTTGCATATGCTAGAAACGGAAGGCGCTTTGCTCTGCCCCGCAATCGCTGAGGTTGAGGTGGTTTCAGCCGAAATGACGGACGAAATGAGTGTGGAGGAAAAAACTCGAAGTCACCTGAGGATAACACTATAATGCATGACGTGCTTTACGGGCGGTACCTATGGGAACTTTATATCCCGGGGGCTCTAAAATACTTTGTCCCCGGTCATAACGACGAACGGAACTCGTTTTGAGACGCTAACTCTCAGAAAGCCCGACGTCTTATATGTACAACTGTGACGTCTGTCGGCTGGCGCATGCATAATTCAGCCGTCTTAACGCATCCCCCTGACAAATATTTACGGGCGAAACTGCCGTGTCAAGGAAGAACGCCACAAGAGCCTTTAATCGTCGCCAAATTGATTGCGATAAAACACGAATTTTTCGGAAAACTTCCGAGTTTTTCTCCTCGAGTAATCCAGAGGCTTTTCCTCGCACTCTCGTCTAATGCATAAGAAAATTTCAAGAACACATTTTCATAAATATACTGAAAAATAAAAGATTAATTGGTGGAAATTTGACAACACTCGAATGGTCTTACGGCGTTCTTTCTCAGAAGGGTGGAAATTGAGGCCTCGATCCGTCGAACGCCCCCCATTGGATCGATAAATCACTATCGAATGGTCTCGATCGATAGACTGAATTCTTAGGATAGGGATTTATCGATCTATAGCGTTCGATAAGGGCGGGACAATCGACTCGCTGCGCGCGGAGCCGTGACTTTAACAGCTTCCGCAGTTTGCGTTTGACGCGTTTAACTTTGACGATTTCCTCGCGAGTTTTATTCGGTGTTTGACGCGGGGAGGCACGTGTGAGATCGCTTTGCCGTAAAAAATCGGTGGAAGGGGGGGGGGGGGGGGGGCGCTAACAGAGCCCCGGGGAAAAAACCAGGTGCCTCCGACGGAGCGGCTAATGCCTCGCATTCACTCATTTCGGGGCGAATATTTATCAAGATGAACGGCGGACTTCCGTCTCAACTTCGTCGCTAAACCCTGCCGCCGCACAAAGGATCCAAGAGTCGACTTCACCCCGGAGGATTAGGTTCGGAGCCGAGATATTTCAGAGATCTAGCACTAATAATCGAGGTGACTTATGGACCGCTCACTGGAAAAAAAAACTCATTGGATCTTGAGTCCAGACTCTTGAAAACATCGACAAGAAAAATACTCTTGATTCAATCGGATTTTTGCTTGAATCAAAACAAAATCCGCTTTAACTAAGAGGCTGGTTCTTGATTTAAGCTAGAGTCTGACTGAATCAAGAGTACCTTTTCTCGCCGATGTTTTTAAGAGTCTGGACTCTAGATCCACTGTGTCTTTTTTTCCCAGTGTACTGATAAGGTAACGAAATTAAGCGTTCTAATATTTGTTTCATCGTCATAATTTCACATGGGATACGATTCGCGCGAAAATAACTGATATGAACTCTGCTGGCCAGGTGGCCTCGCAACAAAATGGCGGAGAGGGGCCTAACGTATTTATTGTAGATTATGTGATACCTTCATTTGATGCCTCTAATGTCAAAGCACGGATGATGATAATCGATTTTCTACAATTTCTTATTTTAGCAACAGTGTAGTTATCTTGAAATCAATAGTCAACATTTTAGTGAGTGAGTTCTTTCATCTCGATGGCGCTCATCTTCTTAGCGGAACTTTAACACGCGCCTACAAAAAAAAAAAAAAAAAAAAAAAAAAAAAAAAAAAAAAAACCTGAGCTCTTCTTCAATACGACCCGTGTTATAGGTACAGCGTTCCCGCGTGTTTTCTTTCTTTTTTTACCTATGTCTTTAAAACTTTTGAAACACGATTCTTTGACTATCTCAATTGGATGTATCTCTGCCTAACGGAACCAGAGACAGGTGTGAAAGAAGCGGTGTGCTCGTTAGTCGAGGGCTGTAAGAGTGAATGGGAATTTTATAGAGCTAGTGACGTCAGTGGCGACGGAACTGTCGCCGTGGTAGCCCTACTGCCGCTTTAACTCATGAGCCCTGTCCACGAGGCTCTTTTTCCCCATGCCCAACGTCTCATGAGTGTCGCATTTAATTGGCACATAGTACTGTTTGACATACTGGAAAGAAAACACATTGGATCTAGAGTCCTCTTCTTCTTCTGCCTTCTGACTAGGGCCGTGACCCTGTTTGTCTAGCCTCTAAAACAGTAATATGATGCCGATGAGAGAGATCACTTAATTCTCCGGGGATGAAAGGCAGCTCTGTGCCCATCTCTTGGGCGGTCGTCCGGGTTGCCTTTGGCTATGAGGTCGTCCTACCATACAAATCTTGGCAAGCCTTTCCCCGTCCATCCTCTCAACATGTTCCGACCACATTTTCCGGCGCATCTTGGTCCATTTGGCAATATCTTGAATTTGGCACTCTTCGCGAATTGACTCGTTGGTCTGCCTATCTCGGAGCGTAAAGCCTGCTATTTTCCTCAGGACTTTCATTTCTACGGTCCGCAACTGTTGTTTAGTGCGCTTCGTGTCCGCTCGGGTCTCCGCAGCGTAAGTCAGCACAGGTCTTACAACCGTTTTATAAACTCGAACTTTGCTCTCTTTAGCCATGTACTTATTCCTCCAAACCATTTCATTTAGGCATCCGGCTACTCTAGTTGCCTTGATTGTCTGACTCCGCACCTCGGTCCCTAAATCCTTCACACTCGTTATTAAAGCGCCCAAGTACTTAAACTGCATTACTTGTTCAACTACGGTACCGTCCACGACTAGCTTACATCGTATTGGATTTTTGCTGATGACCATACTTTTTGTTTTTTTAGCCGACACTTTCATGTTGAATACCTCTGCAGCCAGGTTGAAGGAATGGAGCATTCTTTGCAGATCATCCTCGGAGCTTGCTACTAAAACAGCATCGTCTGCATAACAGATTATATTGATATTCGAATTGCCTAGCCGATAGCCTCTCTTAAATCTAACTGCATCGATTAGCTTATTCATTAACAAATTGAATAGAAAAGAGCTGAGGGAGTCCCCTTGTCTTACTCCTCTGTTTACAATGACTACATCAGAGGTTCCCTCCCTGGTGACTATCCGTGTCTTGGTGTTCGAGTTCAAGTCGGCAACTATCTCGATGAGACACCTGGGAACATTCCGCTCGTTAAGTATCCTCAAGACATCTGTTCTCCGTACGCGGTCGAATGCCTTCTCCAAATCCACAAAACATAAAAATAAAGGCTTGTTGAACTCGATGGATTTCTCTGCCAATTGTCGTACCATGAATATGGCATCGTTGGTGCCTCTGTTTTTCCTAAACCCTTGCTGTTCCTCGGCCATATGCACAATCTGCTCCAAAATATCTTTGAGAACGGATGTAAATAGCTTGGAGCACGTGTTTAGGAGCGTAATACCGCGATAATTTTCAGGTACAAATTTGTCACCTTTCTTGAAGATGGGAATTGTGAAACTATCCTTCCAGTCTTCCGGCATTTTCTTTTCTTCCAAAATTTTTTGGAACAGACGATGCATCCACACAGCTAGGACTTTTCCACCATATTTAACGAATTCATTTCCGATGCCATCTGGTCCAGGGGATTTTCTGAGCTTTAATCTGTGAATGGCTTTGGTCACCATCTCCAATGACACGGTCACATTATCTTCGTTCTGGTAATCAATCCTCTCTTGGATGTCGTCATCTGCATCTTTGTACAGTTCAGTAAAATAAGTGTGCCATTCTTCTTTCCGAATGTGATGGGCCTGCCTAAATTCACAGATTTCTTTCCGCTGATTTCGAAGAGCATTCCACATTTTCCGTTGCGCACCATAAAAGTCATGCTCCATTCCTTTGGTGTAACTTTCCCAATAGCCTTCTTTAATTTTCCTAATTCTCTGGTTCATCGAATTGCGGACCCTTTTGTACTTTTCATATTCTTCTGGAGTGGGATTAGATTTATACTGTAAAAATGCTTCCTTCTTAGACCTTGCAGCATCTCTGACTTCATCACAAAACCAGGGTGTCCGGGTATCTGTGCGATTTCTGTTTACTTTTCGCCATCCTACTGCCTCACCAGCTGCTTCCAGCACCTTCGATTTTACATGCCGCCACAGCTCATTTGCTGTCAAATCTTCATCTGGCACACTCTCCAACTTGCCATGCAGCCTGGAGCGATAGAAGCTCCTGATGCTGGGGTCGGACATCTTTTCAGCACAAAGTTTTTCGAAAATCACCGGTTGCTGTTTTCGCTGACTGAAATCGATTCTTAGTTCGCATAACACTAAGCCGTGCTGAGTACCAGCATCTGCGGATGACAAGGTGCGAACATCTAGGATCTGCTGTGGATGTACATGCCGATTACTGATGATGAAATCAATCATCGATGCTTGGCCTCTCCGATTGGTCCAGGTAATTTTCTGTTGTAACGGGTGATCAAAAAACGTGTTATTAATCCTCAATTCATTTATGGCGCAAAACTCAATGAGTTCCTCACCGCTGTCATTCAAGGTGGGCTCATTGAATCTATTTTTGATCCCAGGTACAACATTATTCCCAACACGAGCATTCCAGTCACCCATCATGACTAACTTTTCCCGAGCTGGTATTGTGTCGATGACTTTTTGTAAAGACTCATAAAACGTATCTCGCTCTGGCTTCCCTCTACTCGTATCTGGCGCGTAAATTGATATCAGATTTAATTTTTCTCGGCCTAAGTAGATGATAACTTTTAGGATCCTTTCGCTTATATAATCGATATCAATGATATTATCAATGAGGTTCTTATGAACCAACATTCCAACGCCGGCGTGTGCTCTTTCACTCTTGTCGACGCCTTTATATATGAGCAGGTAGTTGCCCCTCATTACACTTCCAGCTCCTTTCCTCTTGGTCTCACTCAGCGCACAGATGTCGATCTTCTTTCCATCCAATTCAATAATAACTTCTTGCTCCTTATTTGTTAATGATGTCACATTCCAAGACGCAATTCTCAATTTTTGAGCCGCTTTTGTCCATTTGTCCGTTATCCTTAAATCTTTGGGTCGAAAGTCCTTTCTATTCTGATACCGAGGCTTTTTATTTCTCCTATGAGCAAAAACGGGTCTTTTTACCGGAGGCAGGTTGCTAGCCTTACCTCCGAACCCTCCTCCTTAGCCCGGGCTTGGGACCGGCAGTACCGGCGAGGAGACGGCACAGGCGAGTTGATCTACATTACCAAACTCTAAAAACAAACGACAAAAGAACAAACACACGCTTGATTCAAATCAGATTTACGCCTATAACAAGAACCAACCTCTTAATTTGAGCGGATTTCCCTTTTGATTTTAGCTTAAATCTGATTGAATCAAGAGTATTTTTTCTTGTCGATGTTTTCAAGAGTCTGGACTCTAGATCCAATGTGTTTTTTTCCAGTGCAGAATTTAAAATCCCGCTTTTCTACATATCCGAAGTAAACCACGCCCACTTTTACATTGTTTCTTGAGTCAGGTTGGGTCAAGTTAGGTCACGCAACTAAACTAACTCAACGGCAAAGCGAGAAGTATCACTCGAATTGAAGGCGCCCCAATTACGAATTTGCACACTCTGGTTTTATAACTTTGATCAGTGGAACTTTCTACGCTATGCAGCTTCAACGAGCAAATCTCATCATTCCCATTGGTCTCTAGTTCCGTTTAGCAGTAATACATCCAATTGGATTGCATTTTTCAAAAAGGAACCACTTACATAGCAAATGTTGCTTAAGATTGGCAAAACTTCTTTTTTCTTGAGGCAAAAACCCGATTAATCCATTAATAGTTTCTATTTTACTCGTTAAAAACTGTAAATTTAAGACAAAAAATACGATCTAAATTTCATAAGTTTTTCACGATTTCCGCAATTTTATTGCAAAAGATGGAGTCTCACAATCTTAGAATCATTGCAATGCTAGTGGTTCCTTTTTGCAAAATGCAATCCAATTGATCCACTGAAAAACTAAAAATTTCCCGTGCATAAAAAACAAAAGAGAAGACATGACGTCTCCTTCATAAGTATTCTTGGCGAAAATCCGATAGCGAGAAGACCAAGGTGCGACGAGCTGCTTCCAAGCGCCGGGAGAAATAATGAGTGAAATGTGACGGAAAATTTACTTTTGATCGCGCGGCTCACAACGCGGGACTCATCTCGTTATTCAAACACGAGAAGTGAAATGTTCGATCAGAAGTATCTATGAATATTCTTCAACGACATTTTCCTCACCTCGCATTCATTCCTCATTCCCACGCGCCGCATCGACGGGACCCTCCCAACCGTCCGTTTGCAACGACTCGCTCCCTATTTCGAAATTTTCATACTCCCGCCTCCGTGATTTAGGCGGGACATAAATATGTAATTTATGCGACGCCCATTTTCGAGGTTTTTAACTCCCTTGCCACTTCCTTGAATCGTTGCGCTTGTCCCTCTAATAATTTTCGATGGGAAATGCCGTCGATTTTGAAAATCCGATCAGAACCTATCATAAATGTAAACCCTCCGTTTTCGAGAATATAAATTTTGCGTTATATTTATACAGGGTGGATTTTAAAAATTGGATTGCATTTTGCAAAGAAGAACTAAGAGCATTAAAATGTTGCTAGGATTGTGCAACTTAGATTACTTGTGCAATAAAATGACTAAAGTCATGTAAAATCGGAGGAATTAAACGTTTTTTGATACATAAATTTAAATCTCCTGCTCATGGAAAAACTCAAGTCTACGTGAGAGAAATAGAGCACTAAATGGACTGCATTTTGCAATTTGTAACTATAAATTCTGGCTCTTTTGGAAAACACTTATGTGCATAGGGAAACGAATGGCATGTACTTTGTTTTTAAACCGGTCTAGAATTTATAGTTCCAAATAGCAAAATGTAGTCCAAATGTCACCGTGACAGTCTCTGGGGTAACAATATATGATAACCTCAATCTCGATGCTTATCAGCTCAGCTGTTGTACGTTATTCATACCTTCTTTGAACAATACAAGGCGCGGAAAGAACACCAATCGATTAGAAAACCTGCCATGGTTGTGCACGATTTGATTCAAGTGTTAAAGTTGACTACTCTTGTAAGCGGGTAATTAAAAAATCCTGTAAGCAATTTGAACTGAAAGCGTTGATATCTACGTTAAGGGCTGATTTCAGTTATTTTCGTCACGCGAATTATATTTTGCATTAAAATTTGGTTAGGAAACATATCGCATTGCTTGTACATTGTGGTCTATTCTTGTGTGCCGCATTAACTGCACTCAATTTTTTGAATGTAGTCATTTTCATCTTGTCCCTGTGTTTCAGTCTTTCAGTCTTTCAGTGCTTGTGAAATGAATTTTTCTCTCTTTGCATTTCCATTTGAAGAGATAAAGGACATCATCACATGGAGAAATTTGCATCCAACTGCACTCTCTTCTGAGTCTCTTTTTCACCCCTCGTTCTTGTCTAGCCCTTTCAGGAAAAATAATAATAATTCAATTCTGCCGTGCAGAGAAAGAACGCCTTATGAATATTCAGACGTTGTCAACTTTTTTCGTAAAGTTAAAATTCCGTAAAAAAAATTGTGAATTGATAGTATTAATTCTTAGGAGAATCCATTTCATGTTTTTTCCAAAGTATCGGATAAATTTGAAAAAGTAATATTCAAAATCCGTACGGAGATACAAATTTCATGGGGAGAAATTTGACTACATTCGAAAACTGGCACGACGTTTTTCTGTAGGGCGGCTGTATTACGTTTGCAATTATTCTGAGCTTCCAGCTTGTGTATCTCGAGGTAACTGAAAGAAACCCAACCCAGACAGTTCTCCCTCAAGATGCATTGATCAACATCTCACTTAGTTATTCCTGCTTCTCCCTTTTTTTAGCTCTACGCCTTGCACCGGCCTCTCCCTCCCTTCATCTCTCCCCACCTTTGTTACCTTTCATAATCACAAACAGCTGAAGCAGAAATACTAGCCTTTGCTAATGATACAAGGTTGCTGTGTTTTTTTAGAAATGGATTTCATTTTGCAACAATAAGGAACAACTTTTTCTGGTTCATTCTAGGAACAACGGATTTGCCATTAATATCTTCTGGCCAGATTGGGGATTTTATAGGTGAGCTAGAAGTAGTAGTTTTTTATTGAAAAATATAGTCAAAATGTCAAGCTGACGAAAAATGACAGAAATGAACCACGCCAGATGAAATTTGAACGGAAAATGGGATACGTTTAAGGTTCTATTCCTCTTTAAAATGCAAAATTAAGTGTAATATTCAACGCCTATTTACTATGTAAAATATCTACTCAGGTCTCCGAAATTTTGACAGTAGAAAATATGCGGTTATAGGTACGCTCAAAACTCTCTTAACTTATTGTGTGTTATTAGAGTTAAGGTCATTTAAGAGCCATCTAAGGATGTGTAATTATTTTAGGGAGCTTTGTTCTTCTCTGTTCCATGCAATCCTCACCATAATTGAATGCATTGAATGCATCAAATCTATCATTTTTCATCAATTGATCGAACCCAGCTATGACGATGAAACCTCGATTCAATGAACGGGGAAGGATTCTTCCTCTGCCCTTACTATTTTACAGTAGCTTCAGTTCCGCACTATTTTAGTCTTGCCATTCCTTTTCCGCTGTAGTTTATTACCTCTTTTCCCTCCTCCTTCCCTCTTCTCTCTTCTTTTCTTTCTCATATCTGTTTCCAAAATTGCTCAATACGTAAATTGATTTCTGAGAAACTGTAATTGCCCTCAGTTGATTCCAAATAAGTACATTTCAAGTAGGATCCGACAAATTCCAAGTGAGCTTTGAACTTTATTTCTGAATGAGTTTCAAACATGCTACCCTCTTCGGAATTCTGCCGGACAGCTCCCTTAGAACAGTAATTATAAGTTGAGATAGGTTGTTCTGAAATAAAATCAACCGGGACTGCGGTCAAAAGACGAGAGGAGGGTACGGTGAAACCGATAGGTTTCTAAAGTTCAGCACGCTCCCTGTGCCGTGCCGTCTTGTTTAAAGTTATGAGCCGTTCAAGGGGAGAATTACTTCTAACATTCCTTGTTATTCAGTCGGAGTGACAAAGCTTTGCCTGTGTCGAGTAACTTTCGTCTGAATTTTGAAAGTTATTATTGGAATGTTCTCTTTAATGAGGAGGTGGGCTCCGTCGCGGAAACCGACCCAGTCTGCTCGGCTGCGACGAATACATTCACGTCGCGAAGTTCCAATGTCGTCCCCAGCAAATGCTCTCAAAGTGCGGGCGACAGGATGGAAGAAAATTTCGAGGTTGCCTATTTTTCTCTCACTCCTTGAAAGAAGTTCCCTCGGAAAGAGAACGATAGGGTAAATGCCTGTGTCATAGTTTGAGGGGATGGTGGGCTCGACTTGAAATTGTCATACTTCCTAATGTGTTGGCCGAAAAATAATGAAAAGCACTCTGTGGATCCCTTGGTATAGTTATGACAAAAAATGAAAATTTGGAGGGTCATGCAGTTTTTAGTACTGACATTTAAGGGTTTCTTTTTGGTTTTCTACAGAGGTATAACTGAAACAATCAAATACCTTTAAACAAATACTGACGGCAAAACTGCACAAACGGTTTGTGGCGTGATTTTTCTATCACATTTTATTTTCTAGATAGGTAACTACTCGACAACCATGTGGCGTTGTCGCTTCAACGCTGTAAATCGAAAAATGCGGTATTTGCCCTAGGCCATTGAAAGCTGATGCCCTAAGTACAAGAGATGAAACCGCTCTAATACGAGTAAAGCCTATAAAGTTTTTGGACCCCCCTCCCCACTTCCTTAAAATTTCCTGTAAGAATGGTTGATTAATTTTCTCGATCATTCACTGGTAAATATTGGCGATAGGAGCTGCGTTTCAAAATACCATGGGAGTTCTTATAGCCGACTGAAGAGGGCGATAGAAAATCATTTAGCTGGCTGTATGAAGTGGAAAAAATCATACGGCCGGGCTACACGAAGCGATAAAAAATTATACAGCCGGGCTATACTTCCTATCGCCGGACATTACACTTTATCGCCTGGCTATTGCTTTTTCGTCATCGGCTAATAAAAGGCCATAGGAAATTGTGTAGAAATTCGTGAGCTTTGTAAATCCTTATGTTTGTACGGATTCACATCAATATTTACAAAACGCCATTATTATTTCCCTTTACTACATATTTTTTTCATCAATTAAAATGAGAATAATCCATACAGAGTGTGCAAACATTTTAAAGTAATAAGTTGAAAAACGCTGACTCCGCGAGATTAAATATTAAAACCTAACATAAAGCGGAGCGGCGGTGCACTGGTGCCTACAAACCTAACAGGGATACTTCACGCATTGCTCAATGCGAGAAGTATCCCTGTTAGGTTTGTAAGCGCCAATGCGCGTTCAGCGCTGGCTGCCCGCCCGCCGCGCCGCCGTGCCGCAGCGTAACGCGGCGCTTGAAGCAACTATTTCACACCAGAGGTATTGCACAGTATCATACGATATTGAAGGCACTCTAACATATAAGGAATGGCAGGCATAATTCAAAAGTACGAAGCTTTCCTCGCAAATTAAATCAAGATACTACGGCCCAAAAAAAGAGCGGCAGTCCAAAAACTCACTAAGTCCTAGCATCCGTAATTAGTAACGTTTAGCATACACTTTATCGCCAGGCTGTTGCTTAATCGCCATCGGCCATAAAATGCAATAAGAAATTGTGTTGCCGGCCATAGAAGCTATTGGAAATCTTACAGCCGGCTGTAGGTCTATGGTATTTTGGAATACAGATTCTACTGCCAATTTTCACCAGCTAGGGTTAGTAAATGTGAATCTTCGAATGCTTTAATCTTCCAATCCCAGCTCTCCCTTTGTAAAAATGAATCGGGTCCGATGACAATCTTTTCACGTTCCGTTTAGGATCCAACCGTGAATGGGTCCTTGCAAAATTTTTCCGAGGGTCAAGAGACATTTCTGACCATTTCTGAAGTTTTTAGTCGCTTTTACACATTCGAATTCGAATCAGCTCGCAGAACATGTAATCGCAAAGAAAACGTGAAACCTTCCCAATGTACAAGGTCAGCGTAGAACCCCTTTATACTGAGAGTCAATACAATCCCCCCTCATGGAGTCACAAACGGGAATAAAGATTACACAAATTGAAAGTTTTTCGTAATCTTTGATCGGCCCATTCTCAAATTCCTTTCTCCGTTCCTTCTTTCATTCCGTTTGTTCTTTGCCAAACCCGTAACTCCTTGGTCCATTCCAGTTTATAATCTTTGGAAATAGTGAAAATGTAATCTTTATTCCTGTTTGTGACACTGTGGAGGCCTAAAATACAGGAACCAATCGGAAATGGATTCACATTGTCTTAACTGTCAGTATAAAGGGACTCTAGGTCAGCGAGCTTTGCTACATTATCCGCGGTCCGTCCTCGCGAACGCCAACGGAAGCCTCTTTGCGTTTGCGGGTATCGTTAACCGCAACAGGACGGCTGCCGCGCGAAGCGAAATCGGAAAATTTCCGCAAGGTCTCCGTGGCACCCTCTTCCGCGAGAACAGAATGGTGCTGCAACGTCGCATCAGTCGGCAAAACGGTGTAAGCGGATTTTCCGCGCAAACCAAAGCAACCTCTTGATTTTTATATGAATTTACGCGGTTCCGATCTTCGTAATGGATTTAAGTCTGGCGCACCGTCAAAGGAATCCCCGACTTTATATTTTATATTTTTATAACATTTTATTCCTCCCCCAACGGTGGCCCATCGGGAGCTGCGGGCAACCCCCCCCCCTTCCCCCCGGACCATGATTTGCTTTTTCAGTGCGCGTGTGCCCTCCAACCTCCCCTCCCACCGCCGAGGATAATTTGTTATTTCCCCTGTCTTTATATTTTATTTTAAATTAGTTCAAAAGTCCCGCGCGGGGGGACGTTGCCAGATTTTGCTCCGATTCAGGGAATATTACTGGAAAATTTCGGGGGAATCTCCTGCGTGTCGACAACCGTGGTGAGTGGCAAGCCCAGAATAGAGAGCCCACTTATTCCATTAAATGCAAATTATCGTAATTATGAGTTACTTTTCCGCACTGGTTTCGACCCGGAGCGAATGTAAATAATTTTTTTCGCACTTTTTCACCTCTCATCCGCCCTCTGCGTTTATTCTCATCTCGCCCTCCTCCTCCCTCTTGGCCGCGTCCTTTCCCTGGCATTCCGTTAATCTCCTTTCCGCGTGGCGGACTCGCTTTTCAAAGTCTGGAACCATCAACGAACTTAATTAAATTGGCGGTGGAAACATGGGCAGAGGTTTAATGGTTTGAAAGGCTCTCATTCTTCTCATGATTTTTATTTATATGCCAGGGTTTTTTCCCCATTTCAAGGAATGTGAGCTTTTCTCTCTCACCCGCAAGGAATTGTGGTTATAATATTTTATGGATTGCGTGTGAAAAATCATGAGTGAACTACTAATTATGGGTTTAACCCATTTTTTAATCTTCGATGCATCGTTGTTCGATCTCTCTTCGACAGACCGTATTCGATAGTGAATCGATGTATTGTTTGGTTCACAACAATAGAACAACCTCAAACAAGAATGTTAGGATTTAAGTTGGAAAAGCTGAAAACGAGAAAATTCCTAACCATTTCGCTTTTCATTGGCATTTGGTGAAAATTGAAATTATGAATTGAAAATGAAATTATGACCAAACAGCTTGTCTGGTATGGTCATGTTCAACGAATGGCGGATGACAGATTGCCGAAGAAGATATTGGATTGGGTTCCTCCTGGGAGAAGACGAAGGGGACGTCCAGCAAAATCGTGGATGGGTGGCATTCAAGATGAAATTACAAGATGCCACTCACCAGATGACCTCTGGGTCGACAGACAAGAGTGGTGATTAGGTGTCGCAGAGCGCCCGGGCGCGCTGTGAAAGCGACTTTAATGTATGTATTGACATTTGGTACTCCAAAGAATAAAAAATCCATCACAAAAGACCCGCACCTTCAGATTTCGAAATTGACTTTTGAGACTACGTTTACATGCTAAACCAATCGATATCGATACAATCTCACCTGTTAGATGTATCGAATACGATTTATTGCATCTCACAAGAGTTTACGGTAACAATGTTATGCTCCTGAAGTCGCACAGCTTCTTTTAATTTGCACAAAAATAAAATCAAAAAATTCAAGCAGTTTTGAAAGTTATTTTCGTAATTTTTTTTTTTAGATTTCTTTCTTAGGTTTTTTTTAAGGATTTCACCTACTATACAGTATTAAGAAATATACAAGTTAATAAACAATGCGACAAAGGAATATTATGATAGCTGGTGCGTTGGTTATAACCCTATATCTCGAATTTAGACACTTGGGACAGGGTCTAAATTTACAGTTTATGGGACAGGGTCTACATTTACAGTTGAGAGACAGGGTCTAAATTTACAGTTGAGGCTAAATTTACAGTTGATCGTACTAATTACCAAAGTTAAGTCAACCCATTTTATCTTCTGTGTGCAACATAATCATTAAAGCGGAACTTCCATGCTGATGCATCATTCTTCGCGACAACATCGAGTTCCGCAGTTCCTGGAAGCCATCAATGATAGATTGAACTCTTTTAGTCCCCCTCATGAATGAGAGGCGTATTTTGTCTGACTTGGCACGGAATAGTTGGAAACTAACTGTGCACAAGTCACCGCTCCAATTTTTCCTGACGTGGCGGAAAGAAGTTGGAAATTACAAGCGGCGATCCGAGACTCAATGATCTCAAAGTGTTGGCAATTAGAAACTTTTCTGCTACTGCATGCCCGGAGTTTCAATTTGCCATCGGCTCCAGGCTTTCCGCAGGGTTGCCGCCCATGGAAATAACAAAAATCCTCGCCGACTTACGACGCCCTGTTGAAAAAGTTGAAGTGACCGTCCTCGGAAAATGTCACATCAGTACACAAAAACTAAAAATTGAGTCATCAATAACACAGAATAGATAACACACAGAATAAGATTAATACTAGTTTTTATAATAAAAATGCCCACGATATTTTTACATATGTGACTTCCCAAAATTCATGTAGAATCACCAGTTCAAGGGTCAATAATTCTAGCATCAATTTTACTAAAGTTAGGATCATACGGATTAAGTCAGACAACAGTCATCAATTCAGAATTTATTAAAAACTCACATTTGTTTATTAACTTTTGTTTATTAATATTTTGGGACATGAAAATGCTCAATAATATCAAATCAAACTGGAGTCATGGCGATTTGTTGCAGAGGCAATCTATATTCGAGATTCCGCAGCGGTATCTTCCTCGTGGTGTAAAACTTACTTTTGGAAGCTAACGCTCGGATTTGCGTAGTCATGCCTGACGATCAAAGAGTTGAGCATTTGGTTGAGCAGTCCTAACCCAAGGCATGTGAAACAAAGGTATGCTCTTCCCCAATAATGGTGGCTGTCATTTTGAGATCTGTTCGGAATTGCGAGATCCCTATGGAAGTCCCTTGTTGTCTGTCTGTGCAATGATACAAGAATAACATAATTTAAAGTAGCCCGATCAATACACAACACAGGAACACGACTTGGGGGAAGAAAGACGCTAAAATTGACCTTAAAAAATACCGAGACATTTCTCCCGAACTCTTGGACATTTTCAATCGAAGAATTAAAATCTAAAAGTCGCAGTTTTTTTTTTCCCATGTCAATTCCAGTATTTTACCCAAGTCGTGTTCCTGTGTTGTATGCGTATCATAATGATACATGCACACAGACAGGCAACCCGGGTTTTATAATTCCGAACATAGGTATCTCAAAATGACAGCCACCATGTCAAGCCGCTTTTCTATTGAAAAGAAACGACTAAAATAAAGCAGTGCAAATAATAAAACTGTTAGATACGAGGTGTTTGTTTCTGATTAAGGAGCGGTATGCCACATGGTGGTGGTCGTTTTGAGTCCTACATGGAGTTGTGAAGAGAAGGTGACTCATTTCCATCAAATTACTTCAGTATACTTTTGAAGCGCGAAGCTCCAAAAATGGATGAAGTTCTGCTGAACGGGACTAGAGACATGTGGGAAATAAAGTGAGCTCCAGAAAGCTGCATAAGAAACAATGTTAAAGGTGACATGATGCATTTAGTGGAAATGGAAAAGTGGGTTTTTACATTAAATCAAGCGGAAATAAACGCCAAAATATGCATGCTGAACTCATGAGCCGTGGGCATGTGATAAGGGCTTTGTGAACAAGGCTCATGAGTTAAAGATCCAAGATCCTGATCTCCTTGTCCCGTCGTCGCCGCTGACGTCACAGGCGGTTTAAAATTCCCATTCATTCTTACGAGCAAACTTCATCAGGGCTTCTTCTTTGAGTCATTTCAGCAAAAACACGTCGAAATGTGCAATTTTTCTTCCCAGATTGTAAGGTAAGGAGTAAGTGGGTATGTTGCATACTTTTGCTATCCAACATATAGATGAACCGCATCTGAAAGAGATATGCTCAAAAATCATCATGAAATGGCGATGAAATGACGATGAAATGACGATGAATTACGATGTGCATGAAGGAAACTAGACTTTCGTAATGTGATCGATCCGATTTTAGAGCAATTCTCTTTTGAGAAAGGAACACTTTTCGCCCCAGCAAAAGTTTGTAACAAACCCGTTTCAAATCGCTCTAATCGTGATATTTAAGCCACTTTCCGCTAGAATTAGCCCCCAACTTGGCTCTAGTCGTAGTTTGGAGCCCATTGCTGCAATTTTTGGTTGTGAATCGAGATGATTTCATCGCCAAGTCTGGCAGCCATAAGGCTTCGAGCTGTTTGTTTTCCAAAACGACTTTGAGCCTGACTTCTCACTCGAAACTTTGTGACACTGGTTCGTTTGGAATCGATGAACACAATGCAGATGCTGAAATGCCCGGATTTCTGTCCTCCGCCCTATTTTCTCTTGCAAGGATCTCAACTTTTTGCCCTCCATGAAACAAATCTTCCCGGCTTATAATCCTTGCGTGGGTTCCAACTGAACACAATAGGAACCTATCATTTAGTTTCAGAGCATCCAAACTCAGCTTGTCTTTCCATCAAAAGTCTCATCAGCTTCCTTAATAAACCTCTTTTAACTCGTGCATTACCTAATATTGGAAAGAGGAATTGTCAACTTAAAGAATCAGTCCCTCTCAAAACTTTAGCAAATGTTCTCTCTTCAATTACTATTTTCTGTTCTCATATGGGTGGTGTTTTTCGGAATGGAGCCGAATGACATCAGTCGTCGTCTAATTCCATTGAAACATTATATTTTTTTTTCACGCAAGAAGTGTCACACCTATTTCTTCGGAAACAGGGGCTTTTTTCCTACCACAGAGAAAATGCCCTGAAGTTTTTAAGAGAATTGGTATGATTATATATGTTTCTGCCCGAAAAAAGTATGTGCATTATGACACAAGCCCTGTTATGCATATATTCTTAAAGGGCTATTTTTATAGGGCTTTAGCTATCTTATAGGGCATTATAGTCTCAGGGCTCATTTCTTAATGCACATAGGTAGTTCCGTTTGGTAAAAATACGACCTATTAGGGTAACCTAAAAACGATTATCGACCATTGACTTGATTCAATCAGAAACATGCTTGAATTGACCGCCGAGAAGATTTCCATATGAATCAGTAAAGAAAATTATGCTTGTTTAAAAAAGAAAAGATGCATATGTAAAAAGAACAGTCGGTTACATCGCGTAAAAAACCGATTTTATTCAGGTATTTCATTCTTGATTCAAAATAAAATCTTCTTGATGGCATACTCAAGAATGTTTCTGGCTAAATAAAGTTCTTTTTTTCTTCAATGAAATTCAGAAATTATGATTTACGTTATTAAATACGAATGCCAGGACTACCGCTCTCTATTTGTGCCTTTGTATCTTGATTTATTTTGCGAGAGAAGCCCCGCACTCTTAAAGGATGCCTCTCATCCTTAATATATTGGAGCGCCTTCAATTTCGTGTGATACTGTGCAACACCTTTGTTGTGAAATAGTTGCTTGAAGCGGCATGACACCCCGCGTCCGCGGCGAGGCGGGCAACCAGTGTGTCACGAACATGGGCGCCTACAAACCTAACAGGGATACTTCACGCATTGCGCAATGCGTGAAGTATCCCTGTTAGGTTTGTAGGCGCCAGTGCGTTTCGCGATGGCATCACACCGCTCCGCTCTGTGTTCTACCATTTAAACTCGCGGATATTTTGTGTGTAAAAAGAGGGGGGGGGGGGATTCTAATGAAAGAAGGCACGCGAATTATTTTTTCAATCCTGATACGATACTGAACCAGGAGAAAAAAGTCTCGATCCAAAATAAGCAAGTTGAATTTCTAGTTTTTTGGAAGGCAACTTGACAACGCTTGAAGGCTCATATGGCGTTCTTCCTTAGCACGACAGTACATACATCTACACTATTTTGATCTCTCCTCTGAGGTGTGAATGACCCAGATGTTGAAAGCCCCTTTACATAAACGTAACTACCAACCAACCATACATACATTTGCATACATATTTTTTCCAAAGATATTTGGTAGATGATGACGTCACATGGTTTCCTTTCACGGTAACAAATAATGCAATCGAACAAACGGTGGAAGTCCTCCCAATTCCGGTAATTCTCTGATGTAATACCTCTCCGGTCAAGTTAGAAAGAACACACATTACGCACGGTAATTCCTCACACTCTGAGGACCTACCGAGAAAGTTCTCAGGTATCCTCGTTCCCGATTCCTGGCATTTTGACTTCCCGGAAACTATGATCCCGACTTACGTTTCTCTCGTCCAACATCCCCGCATAAATCCCTCCACATCGGTTTTTTCCCCGCTCCCACGATTTTTTCCCTCCGGCGGGGGAGGAAGTGCATTAGTTAATGGAGCGAAAACAAGGCATAACACAACGGGGGGAGGGTACGGCTACTTAGTGAGGGAACAAGTGGTAATACGGCGGAATCGAGCCGGGTCACAAGCCCGGGAGATCCCGGGCCCGGGCCCGAACAGTAATCGCCAGTGGCGTGGTGTGAATTGCGATATATCGATTGTTGTGCCATTTAAACCTATGGTAAAGAATCGATTATTAAGGCGTTCGCTGCGAACACCCTGTTTATCGATCCTTTTCCATACGTTTAAATGGCATAACGATCGATATATCGCAAAGCACGCCACGCCACTGGTAATCGCATCATAATAAAGGGCGAATTCGACATTCCGGACCATTACGGAGGCTCCGGGGCCCATTCAGCGGGATTTAGGTATTCGGTCAGATTATAATTTTATTCGAGGCGAGGAGTCCCGCATCGGAGGGAGATGGATTGCCGGGTATTTAGAGCTAACGCTGGGAGGGGGGGGGGGTTCCCGGAGAACTCACCCCCCCCCCCGTCCCGCCGAGGGGAGGAACGCGGATTTATTCGACGGGGGAAATCACTCGCTAAGGATCGGACGCCCAAGACCGGGCTCCGTGCGTGTGTTCTCCGAGATTGTGGATGCGCTCCAATTTTTGAGATGTCCGCGCTGCCTCCCGCACAGTGGATCGAGTCAATTAGAGAGGTCGGACATGAAATTGTTGACTAAAACTGATAATTTTGATGTTTAATTTGCCACGTTTTATATTTTTAGGGGTGCCTCTTCAAGAAATTGTCACGCGGGAATCAATTCAACCACTTTTGGAACCTCAAATTTTTTCAGAAACGGAGTTATGAGCGTTTAAAGTTTTTAAATTTTGTCCAACCTCTCCTAGTTACTCGTTCCACTATGTGCCGCACAGTGGAAGGATCCTTCAGGAGAGATCGGGCACGAAATAGAGCGCTTTCAGCAAAAAAGAACTAAGTCACATCAGCAATTGCCAAATTTAACTGGGCGATTTAATTTCTTACAAGAGAACGTTTGTGCGAATTCTTTTGAAAATTTTAAGGAATTTTCTCCGTACTATGCAGAGAAATCACTGAAATTTGCACAAAAATCTGCAAAACCGTTTTCATGTAGAAAATTAAATTGTTCAATTAAATTTGGCAATAGCTGATATAATTTGGTTCCTTTCTGCTTAACGTAGTCCAAATAGTGGTATTTTGATGTGGTGCTGAACAATAATGGCCTAGCAAAGCGTTTACAGGATTCAATACATAGATTCGGGAAAACGAGCTCATTTAAGCTTGAATTGTGGTAATTTACAATAGGAAACTGCCCTATTAAATTTGGCAATAGCTGATGTGGCTTGGTTCCTTTCTGCTTAACACGGTCCAAATGTTTTACAAAAACTGTAAAGAGCTTGATGCAAAAACGGCTTTTTTCGCCCCCCCCCCTCTGGAAGTTCTTCAGACTTTGTCTATTGATTACTCATACTTGAGCGCTTCTTTTCCCAAATTTTCAGACCCCCAAAAAATTTTGGGGGGGAGCTAGGGGGGGTGGAAGTAAAAACCTGTGAACCTCGATATCTCTTGAACAAAGAAAGATATCGAGGTCCGGTTTGGACAAAAAATCGTCTAAAATTGCATACTTTAAGATTCTAAACGTCGAAATCCCGATATCACATTTTTAAGTCAACATATGTGCTTTTTTCCAGTTTTTAGGTCTAGAAAATTTCTTTTAAACGAAAAATTTACAAAGATCTCAATTTTTTATTTGAACCAAAACCAGTTTTTTAAATTGTTCGTCTTTTCCCGCATCCAACGAGTGGTCCATTAAGCTGGGGAACCAAACGGTTCCGGAGTTATGATCGATTGAAGTTTCCGCTCAACGCGCACCGACCGATTTTCGCGCGCAAAAAAGTCGGATTTGACCGTTATTAGATCAGATTGAATGTTCAAACTGAGCAAAATGCTTTATTAGGGACTCTTGAGGGTCGCTGAGTTCAGAAATTACCGATACTTCCAAAAAATTCACGTTTTTAAAATTGCAGCTTCGGACAGGACCACTGAGCGGCCGGTCGGCGCTCAGTGGGCCTCTAAAATAGCGCTGCGGAGCTGTAATTTTAAAAACGATTTTTTGGAAGTACGGTATTTTGGACCAGCGACCCTCATCGTCCGTAACATTTCATTGAAATCTGCACAAAAATCCGCACAACCGTTTTCATGTAAAAAATTAAATTGCCCTATTAAATTTGGCAGTAGCTGATACGGCTTGGCTCCTTTCTGCTTGACGCGGTCCAAATGTTATACAAAAACTGTAAATTTTCATGTTTATTTCTTCAAAATCAAATTCTAAGGGGTGCGTCCCAGAGAATTTTATGAAAAAAAAAGAAAAACAATGTCACGTTCAAAATGTTCCGTATCTAAAAGGATGCCAGTGGCGTGGCATGCTTTGCGGTATATCGATTGATCTCCATTGAACCGACAAAAGATCCATAAACAGGGTGTTTGCAACGAGCAACTCAACAATCGATTCTTCACCAAATCTTCAAATGGAGAAATATCGATAAATCGATACAGATGATGTCCGACTTCTTCCACTGGCCTGCCCTTTTTTGCGCCGAGGCCAAAGGAGCGTGATGGAAAAATAAAGGCTCAGCGCATTTTTGTGAGGGAGAGAGGGTCGACCGGTGGACCTCGAATTAATGAACTTCGGGCAGGACGAAGAGGGGTCTTTTTTAGACGGAGGACTGCGTCTCGAAAAAGACGTCCTCCTCTGAAAAGATCTGCCTTGATTTTTTTCGATTTTTCCTCTCAATCCTTTCTATTATACATACGAGTGCATACTGCCGTGATAACGAAGAGAGCAGTAAATGTCAAATTTTCAAAATCGAGTTTTCCGTCAAAATTCGTCTTAAATCTCTTTTAGGTGAAATCATCGAAATAGCTAAAACAGGAAATTTCATCTTAATTGTATGAAAAAGAGACATATGAGGAAGCCGTAAATGCGCAAAAAATTACGGGATACCATGGCAAGACAGCGGTAAGTGACATTATTCCTCCAGAGAGCCAATGAAATCAGTGCTTTCAATTAAAATGCCACCCTCTTCTGCCAATCTCTAATCTGAAAATGTGTTTGTTGTATGTCCAAATCGCAACCATGAAAGCACGCAGAAGATAGCACTTACGGCTGTCTTGCCTAACAATAGCCTAGCGTGGAAATGAAAAATACCCTTCTTATGAAATTGAAATAAAATCGGTCGATTTTTGAGCATCCAAACGATTCTTAGGAGTTTTTCGGATGATTAGTGGCAATTTGACAAAGAACGAAGGTTTCTTTCAATAAAATTTCCTAGTCAAACGCTGCGCCTCTGAGCCCATTTTCTCAAAACTTCAAGTTTGCACTTACGGCTCTTTTCGCTATCAAGGTAGCCCTGTCGCTACCCTTTCACTGGGCGTCCCTTTCGTCTCCTCCCAGGAGGAACCCAATAAAGCATCTTCTTCGGCAGCCCCTCTTCCGTCATCCTGTTAACATGACCATACCATACAAGCTGTTTAGTCATGACGTCGAATACAATGTCAATCCCGAGTCCCATAATCCAACGCACGCACTCTCTCGTTGCGGACACGATCTCTTTTAAAAATTCCGTGATACTATATAATTCATACCTTGTGTTGCCCGTTGTTTTATTTTTACCAGCATCACCGGAAATGATCATCCACTGACGATAAAAATAAGACTGTTGGGAGTTTTTTATAGCTTACATTGCGTTTTTCCGCGTTTTTATTGACTTCTGAAGGGTCGTCATGAAGGACAACAGGCATCGGAAAGAGGTGTGGATGGGGTCTAAGATTTTCTATAAAAACATCTTTACAGGAAAAGATGAGGAGATGGAGTGCATGACGTCATGCACGGGCGGCTCTTTATGATACTTTTCTTAATATATCTGCTTTAATTATGTATCCTTTCATACAAACACACCAACAATTTCAAAATTCTAAAAATTCTATTTCTGTCAAAAGTTCCGAAAGTCAACTGGGAGGTCCTCTTGTAAAACTCCGAGTTCTGAAAATATCCCAATAAATCCTCTGCATTCCTGAAATCTAAGGGGAACAATTCGATTCTTGATCGTGAGTAATTTTTTCTCTTTTTTGAACAAAATTGCCGTCAAATACGTGATTTTTTCTCATCGAATATCTTGACGAGACTGTACCCTTTCTCATCGTAAATTTTTAACTTCTAACGTCGATCTTTTCGATATCTCAAAGACTTAAAATTTCTGGAAACTCGACGAAAAGGTTTCCGCGTATGCAATTCTATTGAGTATTGCAAAGACTTGAAAACCCTGGAAATAAATGAAAAAGTTCTCAAGACTCACCGGAGCGTGACCCACGGAGGGTTACCGTTGGAATGTTTAAAAACATTTCATTTTTTCTGTTAACATTTTTAGCTGCAGCAGGGGTAAATATTGATCTTGGGTATTTTTAATGAGCTTTATGCCAACGAGGAAAGGAATTTATATTGATTCAACTGTAATATTAATGTAGAGAAAAAAGGAGTGTTTAACTTCTTTTTAGTTCATCAAATTTTGCATTTATTCGTTGCCAGCTGCAATGAAAGGAATTCTCAGAAAAGAGTTCGTTCAAATATTATCTCTGAACTTTCTTACTGAAACGGAACTATGCATCGCATGAGCAGTATTGCAATACCGCATTCCTGCACTCGCACTTAGAGGCTAAGTTCGGTCATCTCATTTGATTAAAACTCGCTGTCTTCAATGCGGCAAAACAAAGCCTATCACAATTTCATTTAAAAAAAGGGGGGGCAACTTTTTCATTCAGGTTCATATATTTTCCGAATTTCGATATCCTGTCAAATCTACTTTTTAGAGTTTTGATCAAAGACCAACCTATGTACAATAGTGTAGTGCTAGTAGAAAGAACGTACACGTCATTTGTCATAAGCGAGAGCAGTAAGTCCTTCAAAACGCATTTTTTATTAACCTTGCCCCTTATAGATAACCTTGCCTTTATTATCAAAGCCTTTCAATTGTCCTCATTATTAACCTTGCCTCGCTTTAATTAAAACGGTTAATTTATTTATCTCTTAATTCAATCAAAGGCTATAAATTATCATAATCATGCATACATAAGATTTGCTTTCACATGCAGCGCTCTATAGCGCTCTGTGACACCTAGCCGCCCCAGTCCCCTGGCCACCCATTACTTTTCAAGGAATCGGCACTCATTTAACTACGATTATTCTAAGCATAATAATTGAACGTATTTACGCTAAAAGGAACTATGTTCCACGCAAACCCTATGCACATAGTTCCTTTTAGTATAAATACGTCCTTTTATAGAATGGTTATTGCTTCCCTCGGTAAGACGGTTGAATTAGTATTTCTCTCGTGCTGATATGTTATTTTATAGTTAAAATTTCTACGAAGCAGTCCGGGACAATGGTAATAGGAAAAGAAACAAGGGGGAAATGGGGAACAAGGCTGAAACACAACCTAACACCAAACACTAAAAACCCGAGACGTTTCGACTCAATACTAAGTCATTTTCAGTCGGAAAAAAAATTGAAAATCAGAAACTATCAAAGATAAAAACAGGAAATACCAGTTAAAATATATCTGAAATACCTGCATGTAAAAATACACTTTTTAATTTTTATAATTTATTTTCCGACTGAAAATGACTCAGTTGTGAGTCGAAATGTCTTAGGTTTTTAGTGTTGTATTTTAGCCATTGTTTCCCGCCCCCCCTTGTTTTTTCTCCTGATAGGTTACTTTATGTATTTTTTTTACTACTTCAAGTATAGCCCACAAGGGCTAATCCTGAGCTTTAAGTCCCATCACCCCTCCGTCCCTACTGAACCAGTCCCAGACAACCATTGTTTGAGACCATCAAACTCGGGTCGCCTGGCCGGGAATCGGACCCAGGACCTCCCGATCATAGAGCTAGCACTACAACCACTACACCATAGGAGGCCTTATTGATATCCCCTTATGGCGTATCATGGAGTCCATTAATTCGATTCGGTGTTAAATCTGACAAGCGTGTAAGCGAGCAATTTGCCTCGTCATACTGGGACTCGTGTTAATCTATGCACACCGCGCGAGTCGTTCGGGGAAAAAAAGGGAGCGGAGGGAGGGAAAAGGCATGGGTTAGCTCCGCGGAAACGATGGTGGCGCGTGATTTCCGTCCGGTTTTGTTTCTCCCTTTATTTCACTGTGTACACTTTTTCACGCTTGGCCACGCCGAAGCACCGCGCTCGGCTGCGGACACAGGAGCTATGTTGTTGCGGGTTGTATCCCATCCCGCGCAAGGCGCAGGATTCTGGCTGTATGCGAGGGTGCGAATCGGTCGCCAGGCTGCATATTATCGCAGGCAATTAAGGGCCGTTCAAGTATCACGTAACGCACTTAGGGGGAGGGGGGTTTGAGCCAGCCTTACGGTGCGGTTACAAGGTGGAGGGAGGGGTCCGAGTGGGGCCCAGCGTTACGTAACATATCCAAACCGCTGGGGGGATTTTGAAAAAAAAACGAACAAAAAATTGAAAATCCCGCCCTTTTTAAAAAAATTGAGGAAGGAGGGGGTGGGGGGTTTCAACAAGCTTCTCAATCGAGTAATGTTCATTTCCCACCATGTGTTGTTCAAATTATCAGCAAGTTGCTACAGCTGAGCCAAAGCGTCAAGATTGACGTTGCCAGATTTTCATATCGCAGAGACCGTCATAATAACGTTTAGCGCACGATGTGAATCACGCAGAGCATTGAGTTTTCATGAGCGGGTGGTTTGAATTCCCGCATCAAGAATCATTAAATATCTTTGAAAGGAATTGATTTCGATAATTTTCGTTGTGCGTGTCGTATTCTACGTGAAATTTTAGTTAAGAAACATGCATCAGAATGCTGAAATTTGTACCTTGTCTTGTGGTCCATTGTGATAACAAAAAAACCTTTTAACCGGTAAACCATAGCACAGAGCATTACTCTCATCGATCATGTTGTTTAACCAATGCCATGAGTATTTTTTAAAAAACAAAAAGTTTAAAATTCAATTAAGGGTTGGATTTTAAAGCTACCTGCTCAAGGAAGAAAAGTCACCCCAGCAGCGCAAGGTTGCTACTCCTTAAGGAACCTCAGAGGCCCAGCCTGTTGGGCCTTTTTTTTAATGAGTCCTATTACGGTGCGGGATCCAATTTCCGTTCTGTCGTCGATCTCATTAAAAAGTCAATTTTGTTCCTGCCTTTGCAACTGCCGATTCGTAAACTGAACTTTACCGAGCACTTTGGAGGCATGTATTTACAGAAGGCTAGGCTTCGGAGGCGCTGTTGCAGTATCGTGCACAAAAAACAATACTTAGCTCTATTTCTCAATACCGCCGTACGAAGGAAAGATGCTGTGTGAGCCTTCAGACGTTGCCAAATTTCCGCCAGTAAAACAGGGCTTTTTAGAGAAACTTGCGAGTATTTTACTCCAAATTTGCTTAGGATTATTTTACGAAATTTGGTTTAAAGTATCCGAAAATTCGAGAGAAAATTTGGTCACAGGACATTTTGTCAACAATTTTTGTCCGCGCACCTATTTTTTCTAGCAGTTTATGTCCACGCGTTTTTCGGGCAGGGGACTTTTGGTCCACTTACCAATTGAGACCCAAAGTTAATTTTTAATCCACATGTAAATAAAAACGACAATTGATCACGACATTTTTGGATAAAAATGTATAATATCTTGGAAGAATGAGGGTTTGCTTGTTTGTTTTGTTAGTTTTTGTTTGGTCCAACAGGGAAAAATATATGATTGAGATTTTAGGTTAAAATGGGGGAGCGTTCAATCCATTAGGGGTACTTCACCAAAACTCTCCACACCTCTTTGGTGCATCAGGACTTAGTTATCTTTCAAGAAAATTCCATCTTGTTATACTTGAACTGGATAAAGCTTTTGATTTGCCTGAGCTAGAGACTCCTAGATTTTTCCTCTGTATGATAACTTCGCGACGGTGACGGCGTGCGTAACGCAATGTCTTTGGCGTAACGGCGCTTCGAGCTACGATCGCCACGGAGGTGCTGCACAATATATTACTGAGTATCATAGAGACTGAAGACAGCCCATCGTATCATGATTGATGGCATCTTTCAAAAGCACGAAGATCCCTCGCAAATTACACCGAGTAATGACAAAAAGAGAGCGGTTGTCAAAAAACTTAGAGTTTTTTAAAGTTTTGCGAGGGAAGCTCTGTACTCTTAAAGGCTGCGTGTCATACTTAATATGTTGGAGCGCCTTCAATTTCGTATGATATTGTGCAACACCTCTGTTGTGGAATAGTTGCTTGAAGTGACGTGACACTCCGCGTCCCCAGCGAGGCGGGCAACCGGCAACCTGCGTGTCACGCGCATAGGCGCCTACAAACCTAACAGGGATACTTCACGCATTGCGCAACGCGTGAAGTATCCCTGTTAGGTTTGTAGGCGCCAGTGCGCGTTCCGTGATGGCATCACACCGCTCCGCTCTGTGTTCTAATATCTAAACTCGCAGATATTTAGTGTGTAAAAAGAAGGGGGGTTTCTGATAAAAGAAGGCACGCGAATTATTTTTTCAATCCTGATACGATACTGAACCAGGAAAAAAACTCTCGATCCAAAATAATCAAGTTGAATTTTTAGTTTTTTGGATGGCAACTCGGACAGTGTTTGTAGAATTAGGCAAGTGCAACTGACGGCCGATTAAACAGAAGCCAACGGATTAATCGACTAGACGAGAAAAAATTACCCTCTCACTGAATTCTGCATGTAAAATAGGTGATCGAGTGTACTGAGAGTCCAGTTGCTGGGGAAAAGAATCTGATTGGGAGAAAAACGATGAGAGCGGTAACAGAAACATTGAACGCTAGCCTCCTTCCTATTTATTTTTGCTCATAGCTTTATATTTTACTGCCCTTTTCTCTTTAGTGATTTGTCATGTCACTTCAATAATGTACTTTTTCTGCCTGTGCTGAAAGGATCCTAGCTCCTTACGCGACATCGCTGGAAATCACATTGCGTCGTTTTATTTGCTTCGTCTCGGCATACAAATAATCCAACATTTATGAGCTTTCCGCCTCAAATCATGTATGGTTAATAACTAGAACAATGAAATCCATTATTTTATCAAACACAACTTAAAATTATTTAAAAATGCATGCATAATGAACGAACCATTCTTGAGGGTTTTACGTGGAAAATTGCGTTGCACATTAGCTTAATTTGCGTTTCATAATTATGAATCCTAATGACTCATCTTATGCTTTCGTGTTCCTGTTTTATCGAGAACCAAAAAAATATGCGAATTTTCCACCAAAATTGTAAGGCAAGGAATACATTTTAGAGTTTATCATTGCGTTAATCGTGTTTTAGCTAACAGTAAAATTTGAGTCAACAATTATCATTTACAATAAAATGGACGTATTTCTACCGAACGGAACTATGTGCATTAAGACATGGTCCCTGAGACCCTTGAGGATATATCTATAACATGGTTCACGTCATAATGCACATAGTTCCGTTTGGTAGAAATACGTCCAAATAAGGAACTGGTTTGATTAAGATAATTTTTAATCGTAGAACTGGGATTTAATTGTGCATTGTGGAGATGTCTGGTATTAAGTTCATATCCAACTCAGTTGGCATATTCAAAGTATTCTGAAATAGATATTGTTTTACATTTTAACAATAGTTTTCAAAACCCACAGCCATGGAAAGGCATCCTTTGCAAATACTTTATAGTCTCATGGAAACGCTTTCCACTGGAGTCGCAGCGTGCGAAATTGAATGCTTAAAGGAAATCAAACATGACGCTGCCTCGGCTGGCTCCGCGCAGACTTTGCAGAATATCGCTGTATCACCACCAAATTGAGTTGCCCGTGGCCCGGGGGCTTGTGTGAAAGTATCGTCGAGGGCGTTTTCCCGCGAAGAACACACTCGATGCTCTTTACCTTTGCCCTTTCACCCCCACCCGCCATAACTATCCCGAGTTCGCGAGTGCGTACGACTCTTACAAGACCCCCATCGGTGGAGTGCACTCTCGTTGCGCCTTCAATTGGCTCCGAGGCAATTTGTCTTACTCTGGATGCGATTCATCGATAACCCCAGCCGCCAGGGGCCCCGCCTCGGCGACAGCGGGTTGGATTTTGGACAATAATGCCAGGATTGAAGAGGATAAAAGCTTTCCTCGCGTCGGAGGATTCGGTCGTCAGAGACTTGCCGACTTACGGTGCGGTGTTGTCACGTCTACGAATGATTGAGGGGAATTATGCAGCGCTATCTAGAGTCAATTTTACAGAGGAATATACGGGTAGCAAATAGAAAACAGGGGCGGTAATTTGAAACGCGGACCGCGTGGCACTCTCTACTTTTAGAGCAATCAAGTGACTTGTTTTTGATTTTCTGGTAGCTTTAAGAAAATACGCGGTCGGCTGATGCCAACTTTTATGGCTCATGGGAGAGAACATAAGTTTTTTGTCGCGGTGAAATAACTCGAGAGTGAGTGAAGGAAAAACTTCTCGTTGGAAACTTCAAAAATTGATTTCCTGAACTTTTTCAAAGGAAATCCCCTTTTTTTTCAACTTCCATGGAATATTCTTCCTTGTAAATCGCCGAAAGAGTGGACTGGGTGCGAAGTATATTTGGTTACTTCGTCGCTACTCTGACGTAAGGGCGTGTCTCTACTTCACATTGAGCCCCGGAAAGCTCATAGTTATGCGGAGGAGAAGACTCACATTAAAATTGGTACACGCCCTCACGTAAAGGGAAGCGACAACTATGCCACCACCATCCGCTATTTTGAGGATTTGCAAGAAAGAATTTCACATTTGCGATGAGAACAAATTAAGTGGAAAATCACCCGACCCTTTTCCCGGAAAATGTCCAAAAATCGATGATTGAAAATCCTGGCGAATTTTCATTTTTTCAGTTATTTTCACCGTGAAGAGAATAAGTATTTAGTATTCATTCCATGAGAGCTAAAAATGTCAGTACTAACCATCCGAAAAAATTGGTGGTAGCCAATCAAAGGCGTCTCGTTGAATGACTCCGCCAGTTTAAATATTAGAACTCAGAGCGGAGCGATGTGATGCCATGGCAAAACGTGCACTGGCGCCTTCAAACCTAACGGGGATACTTCACGCATTGCGCAATGCGTGAGGTATCCCTATTAGGTTTGTAGGCGCTTATGCGCGTAACACGCTGCGCTGGTTGTCCGCCTCGCCACAGACGCGGAATGTCACGTCGCTTCAAGCAACTATTTTACAACAGAGGTGTTGCACGGTATCATACGAAATTGAAAGCGCTCCAACATATTAAGGATGACATTCCTTCAAAAGTAAGGGTTGCTACGAACTCGTAACTTGGCTATAAAATCGAAATTTCCTTTTGCCGAACCGACTAGTCCTCGTAGTACCAATAATAAATTTGTATGATTTGTGTATCTTAACATGTTTATTTAGGGTATGCATAATAGCTTCGAAGAGGCCGATTATTTTCGAGCGTTCTCTCATGAGAGAACTGTCATGTTGCAAAATATTGCGTTTCCATTTTCGTTTCTGATTAATTATGCGATGTACAGTGTGCCATGTTTTAAATGGTATATCTCTCACACTTGAGCAATTATTCTAATCTAAGATTATTTTTTTATGTTACAGGTTCGTATCCACTATTTCCGTATCTCGCTTCATGGTTTTGTAATCAACCTTTTGAGCCTTTGACTGCCAGGAGAACTAATTTAACAGGTGGAAACCATCCTTAAACAGCGAGTCGACTGTAAAGTTTTTTATTAAGTATTCGCGCGTACTTATGTTTTTCCTTCTTTCATCCAATTTTACCTATTTTGTAGTTATATCCAAATCTTGGTACGGTCTTAAAAACCAAAAATTCATTTCATAGCACGAAACCATTCTAAATAATGGGGGAGTTTGATGCAAGTGAAAGGCCAATAGCACGAGAAAAAATGGAGAAAATGAAAGTGCTCGTGATTTCAAGGAAAGTAAATTTTAAGGCTGAAACTTAAATGGAGTTTCATGACGTATAAAATTGTTTCAACCAATATTGTGGGATTGTAGCTTAAAAATATTGAGTTTTTGATGTGACCACTATTTTGGCTATGTACAATTACTAATATCTCAATTTTTCAAAAGTGCCCTTTACACCATTATCTTGCATTAGAAGCTTCAATTATTTATCATTTATTTATTTTTTCCTACTCATGACAATTATTTTACCATACGCCGGTTTTGGTAACCTTCACCTAACTCGTATTTCAAGGATGCGGCGTCAAAGCCCCAGAGGAAAGAGTCTATTCCTCGTTTCGCACTTTCGATGACCCGTTCGGTCGAGTCAGCTGAATCTTTTCGGGTCCCCCGACCCCGTGAATTGACTTCACGCTCGCGCGCTTCTGAGTGGGTTGTCGCACAGTAAATCGAGTCAATCTGAGAGGTGGGACATGAAATTTTCGAACGAAATTAAAAATTTTGATGTTTATTTCGTCACTTTTAAATAATATAGGGTGTTTCTAGAAGAAAATTTCGGGAGGAGACCAATAGAGCCACTTTTAGAACCTCAAAGTCGTGTATAAACGGAGTTATAAGCTTTGAAAGTTCCCAAATTATGTCCAAACTCTCCTATTGACTCGAGCCACTGTGTGCCGGTGCCGGGCATTGCTTCGAAATCGACTCAATCACTTAGGGGGATTGAACGTGCTCAGTGAGCTACGTCATCTTCTCATAGAAGCCGCAGCTACAAGTTTGAAGGTTTTTATCGCACGGGAAAAAATATTATGGACAGAAGTCCTGAAGTCCGGTTCTTGCTCCCACTTTTCTCGACAGTGTATCAATAGTGAAATTCTCAAACCACTTACAGTCGCGTCTCGTTATAACGTTAATGTTTCTCGAAATAACGTTTTCCTCGAAACAACGCGTTCTTTTTTTCAAGCCCCCGCCGACCATTTCTCGTGAAAGTGTAGGTTGAGAACACGTTTTTTTTCCGGAAACAACGTGCTACTTTTAATTCCCCTTCTAAAACGTCATAACAAAACGCAGATTTCTTGTCATCCCTTTTTTTCCAATAAAAAACTTATCAACATTGTAACTCGAAAACTTCCATACTTTTTATTTTTTTATTCATGCTTTTTATATATTCTTCATGCTTATATTCTATCTAGACTTTTTCTTTTACTCTACTCATTTTTATCAATTTTTTTTTTCTTATTTGCACAAAAAATAAATAACATTTGTACAGAAAATGCATTTAGACATATAAAATGTCTTTAAAATGCTTAATCTAAGTTTAGCTTAAATTTTCATCAACGTTGTTACATAGGCTGTCCCAAAACAACTGAGAGTAAGTCTGTATTTCAGAAACAATAATAGATATTGAAACGCGGTTTGTGGGAGGTTGTAGCTCATATCCTTAGCTATCCAACGAGCCCAAGATTTGCTATTTTGGTCAAAATTTCGCTGAGTTACAGCAATTTTTTGGAGCCGTGTAAAATAGAACCCTACAGGATTTTTGAGTATTTTTTTCCTTGTCTGAACTGTTGTTCCGAGATCGTAACTTTGCGGATCACGTTGGCACTGGTCTAGATGCAAGTTCTAACATGTTTGCATGTGCTTTCATTCCATATCAGAGTTTTCTTCAACTTCCCAGCTCAGTGAAGCCAACATTGTCTAGCGTTAATGACACGTGTTCTCGTTTGGTGCAATGAGTTCGCCCGCGGAGCTGAAACAAGAGCAACGCTATGCCATCCGTTACTGTGTTTACCAAGGTTTAACTGTCTCTGATACCGTGAAAGAGATGTTAGTTGCTTATGGAGAAAATCGACTTGGGGAGAGCACCATTTATCGGTGGCATGCAGCTTTTTCCAAGGGTCGCGAGTCGGCGGCTTTGATTCCGCATGGCGGCCGGCCGTCAACTTCTGCGGCGGAGGAAGAAAGTGTCATTAACGCTGGACAATGTTGGCTTCCCTGAGCTGGGAAGTTGAAGAAAACTCTGGTATGGAATGAAAGCACATGCAAACATGTTAGAACTTGCATCTAGACCAGTGCCAACGTGATCCGCAAAGTTACGATCTCGGAACAACAGTTCAGACAAGGAAAAAAATACTCAAAAATCCTGTAGGGTTCTATTTTACACGGCTCCAAAAAATTGCTGTAACTCAGCGAAATTTTGACCAAAATAGCAAATCTTGGGCTCGTTGGATAGCTAAGGATATGAGCTACAACCTCCCACAAACCGCGTTTCAATATCTATTATTGTTTCTGAAATACAGACTTACTCTCAGTTGTTTTGGGACAGCCTATGTACTTTAAAATTTCAGTGATTTTTATTCTGTGTGTGAAGTTACGGGGGAATTCCAAAGAACGGTGTTGATTTTTTCGGTTAAAACTAAAGAATACGAGAGAAGATTTTAAAGCATCGTATAACTGAGATAAATGGTTTGGGAACCTCACTATTGATATGTGTATTGCGCATTGCTCTTCTAAGCTCATTTTTATAGGTGCAGTTAAGCCTGTTTGTCAATCGAGCGAAAATATCTCCGTGCTCTGCCAGAGAAGGTTTTTTACGTAGAGCGGGTGATCTTAACTTATTGCACAAAACCCATTCGCGTTCCTAGGTCATTCTGCTAAGGGGGCCTGGGGAAGGTCCTCCTCATCAGGAACATTTTGGAATTTTTAATCCTTTTTGGACGCATTTTAAAGCTTCCATGACGCAAATTGTCCATCAATTTCCGCGGAAAAAATACGCTCATGTTTTACTTTCAGCGAAGACCATTCTCGAATTGTTGCATTCAATAGATCCGATTTTTTTTTAAAATTCTACCTTTATTTGGACGCATTTTGAGGCTTCCATATTGAAAATGTTATAAAATACTAAGTGTATGAACACGGTGTTCTCATTTAAGACTACCTTAAGAGAGCTAATCATATATCCTCGATGAGGATTTTGTCCAGAATTTCTAGGAGGGAGGCGGATGACACTATTTTCAATTCTAGGGGGGGGGATCATGCCTCCCTGGACCCCTTTGCCACTTTCCCTCGTTCATCCATGAGCTCCTTTAATTGCGAAACGGGGGGTTGATTGATCCACCCGGCCCCCTGCACCCCCCCCCCCCCGGGGCGTCATCCGTCCGAAAAAGACACCGCGGCGGGATAATGCTATAACTCGCTCGTTTTATTCCGCTCCGAGTGTAACCTCGGCAAATCCTGAGCCTCGAGCTTAATTCCGCCAGGGCAAACCAAACAAGCCAGAACAAACAAGCGCGAATCCACAGTCGGGGACGATGCGCCCCCCCCCCCCCCCGCCCCCGCACTTTTACCCCCTTCCCCCCGGCTCATCGCAAACCCTGAAATCTTACTTCTGGTATGCTCAGGGAATAGCGCTTCGTTACTTACGCTCTGCAGGGGCCCCGCTGTGTCTCAAGAAAGGAGCGGCTTCTGACCAAGATTGTGATTTTCGAGCCAAGACAAAAACATGACGTGTATGGTCGATTATCGATATTTCCCCATTTGGAACTATGGTAAAGAATCGATCTCGTTAGTTCACCCTGTCAATTGATACTTTTCCATAGTTTTAAAAGGCAGATAAATCGATGTATCGAAAAAGCACGCCACGCCACTGAAGGTGAGCCTTGGTTCGACTACATTTTGCAATAGGATAGGTACTACTATTTTCTGGCTCATTCACCAAAACATACACCTACGTAAAGAGAGTAATTGTGCTAACGGTGATTATAAAATGAGCTTGATGTATTAGTTTTTTACCGTGTTTAGTCAAAGTCGTTGTCTCCTGGACGCAAGAACGCGCGACCTCGTAACCTCATTCCAAGTCTGCAGAACTGACTCAACAATTCAAGGTTTCCTCTAACAGCATGTTTTTGCAATTCAAGTGAAAATTTCTGCTAGTTTCTACACTTTATAGGAAGAAAAATTGTGATATTTTGAAGGAGGAGTGCCAAATACATGTAGGTTCCCCTTAAAAATACAATCAGCGTGTGGATACATGCCGCGACGTGAAAATGTATAAGAGACGACGGATCGAGCGCAAAGATTCAATGAGTCTTTGGGTCAAAATAAGTTCTTTATCCCGTAAAGATCTTTCGGCTAGAAATTTAAAGCCTGTCGGAGCCTAAGCTTCCAAAGTTTATGAATGTTTTTTAACATTAAGCCTTTGATGGATGTTATTAGATAAAAATTTATATTGTACGTGCATCTTTGGCATTAGTTCCGAAAATGACAACTACGATTAACGCTGAAATGGACCGTGTTCAGCAGAAAGGAACCAAGTCACAGCAGCTATTGCCAAGTTTAACTGGGCGATGTAATTTTTTACAAGAAAACGTCTGTGCGGATTCCTTTGAAAATGTTATGGAATTCGCCTTGCATTCGGCTGAGAATTTACTGAAATTTGCAAAAAAAATCTAACCAAACGTTTTCATGTAAAAAATAAAATTGCCCAATTAAGTTTGGCAATAGCTGAAGTGGCTTGGCTCCTTTCTGTTTAACGCAGTGCAAATTTGACTCTGAAATCAGCAACTATTTCAGCAAGATGGAAGTGGGAGATATTTGAGAATCCGACTCGCTCAAGCTGTAGTAGAATATCTTCAGAATGTGCAAAATCCAGACGAATTGAGTGCGGAAACTTAGAGTTAGCGTGTTGCGTTTATATTTATTCCGCGTGCGGCACTCAAAATTTCCCGAATTCTTTTGTGAATTTCCGTAATGCCTCATAATTCATGGAGCTTTGTAAACTTAAATCCTTCAAACACGCTCCCTTCACAATCGTACACGCTCTGTCCCACATTCCCGTCGTAGCCTTTTCATCCGAAATTTCGCCCGTTTGCCGATGAACAGGGCCCAAGCCGCGGAAAATTAGAGTTATGCACGGGGTAATGAATTTTTCAGGGCACCGGCGCTCACTCTACTGCGACGGGGCGGACAAAAGGCCGACCCGCCTGGCGAGAACCGCGCAAGTCGTGTTGGAAACCCGCGGAGTTGAGTGGTTTCTGCGGCGGCGGCGGCGCCGAAAGAACCGCGCCGTGGCACCGCATACGGCCCACACTGCACACTCACTTACGCTTTAATTTGTGCGCAGAATTTTTAATTAGCGCCGCCCGGGCCCGAAAGCCAAGCGGCGTTTAAAGGCGAGACAGAGCGGACCCTGCTTCCGCTATACTCCGCAGTTGATCAAAGCCAACCGCAATTAGGTCCCGTTTGTGCCGCGTTACAATGGACATCGCTGCCAGGTCCCCCCGAGCTTCGGTGCGCTCAATTTTTACGCCTTCCCAAACCGAGCACAAGTTAGTCATTCTGAAAATATTTAAAGCCAACTTTAAAAATAGTGCGAGGCTCCTGTTATATCGAATTCAACAAGATGGATCTGATGCCTAAGAGATTTACGAGCAACTGACGACAAGTAGATTTTCGGCATGTAAAATTACTCTAAAATCACATTCAGCACATCAGAAATGGACGCATTTCTGTCGAAAGGAACTATGTGCATTATGACGTGAGCCCTATTATGCATACATTCTTATGGGTCTCATGGCTCATGTCTTGATGCACATAGTTCCGTTTGACAGAAATACGGTCAAATATCTCAAATCCACTCCGATGAACACAAATTGAACGTATTTCTGCCAAACAGAACCGGGACAGGTAGGGAAGAAGGGGTGTGCTCGTTAATGGAGGGCCGTAAGAATGTATGGGAATTATAAAGCGCCAGTGACGTCAGTGGCAACGAAGCCATCTCCGTTGTCGCTCTTGGTCGGCATTAACTCATGAGCCCTGTCCACAAACGCTCATTTGCCATGCCCACGGCTCATAAGTGCCGTATTCAGTTGCCACAAAGTTCCGTTAGCCAAAATGTAAAAACCCGTTTTTCCATTTCCACAAAAGGAATCACGCCACCTTCAACATTGTTTCTTATCCACCTTTCTTTCCAGAGCACACCCCATCTTACCCACTCGTCTGTATTGTTCCGTTTGGCTTAAATATGTCCATTCTTGTCTCATATGCATATTGCATAAGTCTGCCGTGATAAGACCGGTCAAGGCGCTAGGATGCAACTATTCGTGTTTTGAAGGTGTCCGATTTGCCTATGCTAGAAATTGAAGGCTCTTTGCTCTGCCTCGCAGTCGCTAAGGTGCACGCACATGCAGTCAGCGTGCGCAACACTGAAATTTGAAATTCTGTGCGTAAATTCTTCATAAGCTGGGGTAAATTCACAAACATTTTTGAGAGGCGTGAGTAACCTAGTTCTCTGTTATAAAAAGAAGGTACGTTGGAAAATCAGGTAACGCTAATTGTTGTCACATAGTTCCGTTTGACAGAGCTTAAAAGCCCGCTTTTTCCTTCCCACGAAAGGAATCACGTCACCTTTAACATTTTCTCTTTTGCACTTGGATCACGTAAAATTACTCAAAAATCACATCGAGCACAGTAGGCATATCCCAATTCCACTCCAATGTATACAGGATGTATACATTGTATAACGTACATTGTATAATTGTACAATATATACACTGTGCAGGCCGCACCGCGCACTTACAACCGTCCGATGGAACTGTTCACCGAGGTAATCACATTCGTCCGGACCCAGATTAATGGTAAAATATCTTCCAACTCGTAATCGATCTTTCTCAAATAAGATTGCAGTAATTTCGTAAAGTCTGTTTCCTCCTCATTCAGGAAAACTAGTGAGTTTTTAAATTTTCACAAGGCTTTCTCCTACCTATTTCTTAACATACCTAAGTGACGGAGATCATTAAGGAAGTACACTCGAATGTGGTTAATATGAAAATGGGCGATACGAGTGTGTAATTTGCGCAATACTGACAATAAGTGCGGATTTTTTACGTGTAGATACCTGCATGATTTTCTTGTGACTTTACCCATATTCACACGGGATTTTTCTTTTCATTTGGCTGTATTCCTGAAACCAGCCGCTGACCCTTGTATAAGGTGAATTCGACCATGAATCGTCCTTTCATGGACAACGAAACTTAAATCCATTCCAAGGTTGCAAAATCATCTCAATTACTTCAATTTTCCACGAGCATACGGCTGTGCACTTTAATATAAAATTTTGGTAAAAAAAATTGTACTAAATGGTACTAAAATTGTACTAATGGTACTAATTGGTACTTAAAATTGGCTATTTAAGTAAAACCAGCGGAAAAATCAATAAAAATATCGGTATAAACGCCTAGAAATTACCGAATAAAAATACCACTCACAGGAGGAAATTTTACAACTTTGACCTGTTGTTACTTTTTTCTGCCAAGGAAATGACGGATTTTGACTCATGCTGGCATTTGAATCCCAACTCGGGGAGATTTTCATTTCCTCGGGAGTTTATTTCATTGCGCACCGGTGGCACCATTGCGTTTTTCCGAAATTATCCGTAGGAGCAGTTGATTAAATCGCAAATCCCCCGCTCTCGGATGAACTTAATTTCAAAGAATAACGAAGCGACTCCAGTTGCCACAGTCTTATTACCGCGGAGCATAACTCAAGCAACACTGGCCAAGAAACCGAACAAAGGAGACTAAAAGTCATAAAAATCAAGCCGGGTCACGGTGAGTGTCGCTCTTTTCCTGCACCTTGATAAAAAAGCGTAACTGCTTTTTGCGAGAACCCTATCGTCCATATAACACCACGCTGTCCGAGGTTCAAGTTAAAATTGAGATACGCCATTTCGTTGGAGGAGCGACGTTTCATCCGCGGAGGAGAAGGAGAAAAGGAAGCGGCAAGGAAAAAGCAGATAGAGACGGAGAGGGAAAATAGAGACTGCATCCGCGTGGGTAAACAACCGGAAGTAGACGAAAACAAAAAGGCCAACAAAATTTGCGATCGTATTAATTAAAATGGAAGAACCGGGAGAGAAAATAGTGCGCGGGAGGAGCGAGCGGGGGCGGGGTGATGAGGGGAGGGGTGGTAAAAGTCGAAGCCAATTGGGGCTGGTGCATTTGTACACAATTTTATGGGCCGAATTACAACATAAACTACGTGAATAAGTTGGCCGTACGACGCGAGTTTTGTTTATGCTGCGACGCTATCAGCAGGCTGTGCTCGATGGACACTAAGGCTGCCGGATTGTGTGATAAATTGTACGTTTTTTGTACCGTGGTATACCAGGAAAAGTCCCCATTTTCAGCGCAATCTGGCGACCATGGTGAAGATTGACCGTCATTGTTTAATCGGGCCAGCGGATTGAGAAACATTTCTATTTTGGATCAGAGGAATTTTCTGTGAATATTCTCTTTCGAAGCATCCCAGCTTGTTTGAAATAGAAGTACAGATTTTTTTTCCCGTTTCCATTCGAATCAAAAGGTGCTTCCATTAAGTGTTTTCTGTAAACGAAGAATTTCAGTTTTACGGAGGAAGAAGAATAAATTGTCTTACAGTTTCCATAAAAGATTCAAGGTACCTTTAACTTTTCTAGTTGTCAGTACACACTGAAGAAAAACACACATTGGATCTATAGTCCGGACTCTTAAAAAGCGACAAGAAAAAATACTATTATTCAATAAGATTTTAGCTTAAGTTAAGAACGAAGCCTCTTAATTTGAGCGAATTTCCTTTCGATTTAAGCAAAAATCTGATTGAATCAAGAGTATTTTTTCTTGTCAATGTTTTCAAGAGTCTGGACTGTAGATCCAATGTGTTTTTCTTTCCAGTGCATAGTTACTTTCGTGGTAAAAATTCTTTCGTTCCCTGTAACCTTGTAGTGTTGTACACGATAAAAAAGTTTTAGACGTTATCCGCACCAACTAAGAAGCTCGGCAGCTGGTGCAGAGATTTTTGATTCCAATGTAAAAAAATCAGCAAAACTGCCGAAAATATGGCACAAAGTTTCGAGTTTTCAGCAGTTTTCGAATCGCGGTAGTCAGGAGATAGAATCTCGGTTTCAGCCAACAAGCTTTTCAGGATGCGGTCATTTCCGCAAAATTTGCCACCGTTTACTAGGAAAAATCGCCGCGTATCTGCCTGTGAGTTCTTACGGGCACTTACGCGTTTAGAAGAAAGGAACCAAGCCAGGAATCAGCTATTGCCAAATTTAACTGAACATTTTAATTTTACACTGGGCACCGTTAGTATAAAGATTACTTAAACAATTTTAAGGACTTGTCTTCGTACTATGCAAACAATTCACCGAAATTTGCACAAAAATCCGCACAACCGTTTTCACGTGAAAAATTAAATTTTCCAATTATACTTGACGGTAGCTGAAGTGGCTTGGTTTCTGCCTGCTTGGCGCGGTCCAATTAATACAGAATAACACCATCCATACACATTTTCGGGCGTGATATCGATATTTAAGACAGGCTTTAAAAATACATACCAAATGTTACGAGTAAAATATAAAATCTGAAACATGCGCAATTAAAAATTAACGAAAATAACTATTTACGTCATATTCGTTAAAATTGATACGGATAATCGAATTAAAATCATGGTACATTGCCCGCGAACAGCCGCTCCACTATGAACGGATTGCGGGAAACTGCATGCCTTGCAGATGTTGCCAGATGTTTGAGATCTGATTTGTGCGAAAATGTTTTTGCGCGGCAACGATAATCGAAAAAATCACCACAAATGGACTACATTTTGCAATTTGGAACTATAAATTCTAACCCGATTTAAAAACACCGTATGTGCCATTAGTTTCCCTGTGCACATAAGTGATTTTCCAGAGGAGCCAGAATTTATAGTTCTAAATTGCAAAATACAGTCCAAAAATCTACTTTGTGCGGAAAAGATATTCTGCCCATTTTAACTGTGCCCTTACATAGGAACTCCTGTTTCCTTTCACATCCTGCCACACAAGTTCTCAAGTTCCATGCAGATACGAAACTTTGAGATTTATTTGAAAGTTCGGCATCGGCTCTAAGCGTTTCCTTGGCGCTGGAAATTCAAGAATAATCGAGTGGCCTCGGTTTGTAAATCTCAGAGCGCGAAAACGTCGACCTCTGACCTAAGCTTATTCTTTGCAATTCCCGGGCGTCGCGATGTCCCCTCGACGGGTGTGCAGCAAACTTCAGCCCGCATCGCATCCAAGCGGGCTTCCAGCTTTTCTTCGTCGGGTATTCAATACAAGTTCCCAGCTCGGAATTGATCCCGCAGAGCATTTTAATAAAAATCCCCGCCAAAGTTCGCGATCCATTACAACGCTGTAAAGTTGGTCAGCTTTTCTACCGTGCTACCGAGGATTGGTGTCACTGAGGTATTGAAGCAAACAAAAATGCGACAAAAATATACCCAAAAACGGTTTGCAGGGGGGTGACTCTATGGTGCGTGTGGACTTAAAATCGCGAAAAATCAAAATCTTGGCTGATCCTAAGTTCGAGGTATCGCAATTTGAAATTTTTGTAGTAACTACAAGTTTTCTACTGATTTTGATCGGTTTTTTTTTTATTTATTTGTCCATTGAATCCGTGTTGATCGGTTCACTTTATTATTTTTCGTTCGATTCGTGTCAATCGAATACATATATATCGTCTCGTTATATGCAGACCACCGATTATACCCTTCTGTTTTTTTAACTGAGGAATCCGCCTTCTGTTGCGTCTGCAGCAATTGTTGTTACGAATATGTTGTGCGTGCTGATTTCAACTCATTACATATTCGAATCTCTGAAGGCGTTTTATGTGCGCAAGTAGCGCAATCTGTTGGAGAACAAACGAAGTAGAAATTAAGCGATTCACTCAAGACTCAAGTTCTCCGACAGATTGCGCTACTTGCGCACATGAACGCCTTCAGAGATTCGAGTATGTAATGAGTTGAAATCAGCACGCACAACATATTCGTAACAACAATTGCTGCAGACGCAACAGAAGGCGGATTCTTCAGTTAAAAACAAAAAAAGAAGGGTATAATCGATGGTCTGCATATAACGAGAGGATATATGTGTATTCGATTGACATGAATCGAACGAAAAATAATAAAGTGAACCTATCAACACGGGTTCAATGGACAAATAAATAAAAAAAACCAATCAAAATGTCTAAATCCAGATTAAAATCTTTGCAATTGGTGAGAATGTAATCCTTATTCCCGTTTGTGACACTGTGGAGACCTAAAATACGGTAACCAATCAGAAATGGACTCACATTGTCTTAACTCTCAGTATAAAGGGACTCTACTTTCCGCTGAGCGCGGTCCTTTTCAAAATTCCCAATGCAGATAGGCCTTTTTTGTTTAAATACGTCGAATAAGATATAGGCGATCCTTCGAGCCACCGCAACGAGCATTGGCGCTTTCCAAGTTCGAGGAGCGATGGGCCTCGCCGTCCGGGAATCCGGGCGATCGCGGGCGATTAGCTTAATCGAAAAAGCTCACGGCGTCCTTGAACCCGATGTCCGAGCGGGCGGTCGGGGCGGCCGTAAGTATGTTGGAAAATAATTTTCCGGGGACGCCACCGAGGGGGGGGGAGGGGGGAGGGCGAGGTGGAGCGCTGAGGCGGCGATAAAATCCCCGGGTGCGGTAGATCGACGATGAGGGGGTGGGGGGTGGGGGCCGAGGAGGCAGGGAAAGAAAACTATGATTTATCGGCGCGAACAGAGGACGATGCTGGTGGCTGGTCCCGGTCTTGGCCCGGAGCCCAACGCTCTCCTAAATCGCCATGTCGATCTCCATTGCTTCTGCCACGGGCTTTGATCTGCGACGTGCTATCTGCGCCCTCTTCAGCCCCCGCCGGCCCCGACCCCCGCCCCCCCCCCCCGCCCCCGCGCCAAGTTTCGCCCCCGTCCATGGATGCCACCTCGCCTCTCGCGTTCTCCTCGAGCAACTGGTATCCATCGCGTGGGTGCGAACGTGGTCTTTTCAAGGCCAAAAACACGGAGAAACATAGAACCGCGCTGAGCACCAACTTTGCTTTAACGTCCGCCGGATGTGGTGGAGTGCATGAAAAGATGGCGCCTAGTAGGAAGTATGTGCGAAAGTACAGGAGGAGTGTGCTGCGGATAGTCGCCGGCTGTGCCCAAGTGCGGATTTGAAGGGTGAAGCAAAATCATCATCATGTGTTGAGGTGCATCTGAGGATCTGAAAAAGAGCATGAATGGTAAATTGCACCGATTCCGCCCGTACCGTGTAGCTTTTAAGGAGGAGCTGACTTACTGCTAAGCTAAGCAGCATTGTTGTCAATTAGCGATCTTGTCAAAACCCGCTTAAATACTGTCTCAGGCGGAATTGACGTAAATTGCTTTTACAAAGTGCAAGAATCGGTGCAATTTAGCGACTTCCTAATTTTCAGAAATCATTTCACAAATCGTAGAGGTAGAAGACTGCAAATTCATAGAGTACAATAGAGTTGCGATGCACTAGAGCGCCAATGAAGTCACTTTTTAGGGCTGTTCTGTCCTGTGCTCTTGAAATTAGTGTGTAGCGACTGGCGATGCCAAATGCGCGGAGTCTATCAGCTCCAAGTTTGCTTCGAAAATACAGATATATGTATTTCATAAAAACCAGGAGTTTCGTACATCCTTTGATTTGTTATGACTTTGGTCAACATAATTTGCCAAAATTCTAGAGAATAATTGTCAATTTAAATCAATAATTCCTAAAACCCACTCGTAGCCCGCGATTCTCCCATGCGCCGTCGTGTTAAAATATGCCGCTTGGTTTAAACTCGGTTCACACTTTCGGCGAACAAGGGGCACGGAATGGAACGTTCATGGATTGACTTCATTAGCGCTGCAGTGCACCGCGCGGCTCAATTGCAATATATGCGAAGAATTTTGAGAAATCTTGGTTAATCAAATACTACTTAATTGTACCAAAATAGGGTCAATTTCTAATGCTCTTCACCAATTGGAGCGCATTTAGCAAAAAGGAACCAGCTCGGCTATAGTGTTGTAAAATTTTTGCTCCTTCATAATCATAATCATATAGAAAATCTCCCAGAATAGCAAATAGGGTAGCATAATTTCAAAGGTAAATAATTGTGTAAATTTTAATACTGTACGTACATTGTTTAGTTTCAATAGGAAAGAAGAAGTTGCCCAATTTTGAAAACGCTGGAATCGCGCTGGTTCCTTTTTACGAAATGCGGTCCAATGAGGCCCTTGGTAATGTTGCGGGTGTTTTTTTTTTTTTTTTTTAAAACGAGGTAGCTTTGGAAGCCCGATTACATCAGTCTAGCGAGATTGCAACATCGTCTTACAGCCCGGAAACACTCGAATTTGTATTTAACATTCATTTTTATACCCTTTCGCTCCCCTCTCCCCTCCACGCGCCTCACCCACGGCATTTCTGAACCAGGGATTGTTTTCTTATGTAACCGGCATCTTTATGTAGACATTGTCTCCAAGCCCCCACTCCTACAGTCGTAACCCCCATCCCCACTCCACCCCCACCCCTCCCCCGGGGTAGTTCGTTTTCCTCTTGCACAGTGTAGGTCGCTGTAGGTCAAAAATTATTCCGCGCTGCTTTAAAACAATGCGTTTGGATTTATGCTTTCTTCCTTTTTCCGGGCTCCTCTCCTTTTTACCCGGCTCCGGTGAGCTTTCACGCGATGTGAAATTTTATTTCCGGCGCTGGCGTGCCGAGGAAGGGGGGTGGGTGGGGGAAGGAGCCGCATTTTGCGATGTATTTATTCCGCCGTGGAGTGCAGCTCACACTGGAAAGCTTTTTGGCAAGAGTATTGATTCGTCGAGTACCGAAAATATTTATGCGTGTAGTGTTCCGCGTTAGCTTTTGGCTTCTTTGAAAATCTAGTGGTGTTTTTAAAGGGGGTGGGGGGGGGGCAATTTTTATTAGGTGCTGATGGTTTAGCACGGTTTCAGCGATGATATATTGTTCGGAGCTTCGTCTGGACTATTGTTCAAGCAAAGTAATTGGGTGAGACATAACTTAAGTTCCTCGATCGACACTCTTTTGCGCTCGACCGCGTGATGGTGATCAGCTTCAGGCATATTTATCGATTTGATTAGATTATTGATAATAATCAATTTATTCACGGAGAAAAAAACCTCGTGCGTGGAACCCGACGTTTAGGTCATATGGATCTCTGAAGTTTTCAGATTGAGCATCTGAGCACTTTAGGTGTTAGCTGTCGAGGTGCGGATCACACATCTGAAACTTCAGTTCTTACATTTGAAGTACTTCAGATGTGAGAACCGAAGTTTTTCGGATGTGAAAACCGAAGTACTTCAGATGTAAGAACTGAAGTTTCAGATGTGTGATCCGAACCTCGACAGCTAAACCTAAAGTATTTAGATGCTCAATCTGAAAACTTCAGAGATCCATATGACCTAAACTTTGGGTCCCACGCACGAAGTTTTCTTCTCCGTGTTTATTGAATTAATTATGAAACATCGCGCCAAGCTCTTGAACTCCACGCATATCGCTGAACTTTTCAGTATTTCGCTCGAGCATGGAGTCCACTAGCAAGGAGACCACCCTCAGCTTTAATTCTCATCCATTCTTCATTTTAGAAAAATCGCATATTTTTCTTATCTATTCAAACTCGGACTAACGTAACGTAACTTCACCTAACCTAACTTAACCCTATCATCGCGCAATTTGCTTCAAAAACACATAGTTTTCTCCAAAATTGTCATGATAAATTTTTGGACTCTTCATTCATCTAATATATCAGAAAATATCTGCACCTCACGATCTTGGACGCTCTATACACTCACTTTGATTTTTCAAAAAATAAAAATAAAAAAAATCCCTCATTGAAGAGAACATGGAGTCCAATATCTCAGAATGTCCTCCGGTTCAAGTTGCATACTCACAACATTCGATTTTATTGCTGGCGGCAGTGACGACCACATCCAAAATTCTAGACCTAGCTCCAATGCTGGGTCGAAAAATTGACATGCAGATGCAAATGTTGACCTTAAAGGCATCAACCGCAAAGTTTATTAGCTCTTGACTGGCGACGAGTCTTTTTTTTCCGTTTGTTGGCAGCTCTATCAAATCGAGCTCAAAGTGAGCCAAATCCTCTCCCAAAAATCATATTTAAGGATGATAAATGATGGCGATTGTTTGAGCTAGCAGTTTGCAAAGCAAATTTGCCAAACTATAAGGTCTCGTTTGCGAAGCATATCACTCAACCGAATAAATTTCTTGAGTGCAAGAGATCCATTCAAACAAATATTCAAAATGAATGAATGATTTTATGACCCTCCGACATAGTTTCTTCAGTTTTAGGAGAAAACGGTGTGAGACAATCAGAAACTTTTTTATCACTCCATTGTATGACAATTTAAGTTATTTGGCTTTCACACCGAAACTTTTCAGGAAACCTTCAGGATGAGAGCAGCGTGGAAATGTAACTTGAAATGAAACTTCTAGCGGCATTTGCTCGGCAATTGTCCCGCCCTCATTTTTGTCAAGACACCGGGTAATGTGACGTATCCAAAACTATACTGCTGCACTGAGGTAGAACGCCGTATGAGCCTTCAGCCGTTGCCACATCTCCTTCAATAAAAAACGAATCTCATGGGAAAATAGTAAATATTTTTTCTCAAATTTTTCAGGCAATTTTGTTCGCATTTTAATTGAAAATTTTGAAAATTGTATAGGGAAATACGCATAACTTCCCTAAAAATACACGTTTTATCCAAGACAATTTGGCAACTCTTGAATGTTCATACGGCGTCCTTCCTTAGGACATATGCAGTATTGCCCACCTTTGAATCAAAGAAATGTAAGAAAGAAAATTCTTAATGACTGAAGTTCAACAGAGAAATACAGAGTATTCTTTTATGCATATATATTATTCTACCTCTCATTCTCTATTGCAAATTATTGTTAAATATCTTCTTTTCATCTATTAATTTAATATATTTAAGTGATGTTTTGTACGTATAGCACTTAAATATTACTAACTACATATATTCTTTAAAAAAATCTCTCGGTTCAAGAGTGCAGTTTCTTGTCGCCAGATTTAAGAGTCTGGACTCTTGTTTCAATGCAAAATCCGCTTGAATCAATGCAAAATCCGCTTGAAACAAGAGTTCAAGACTCTTAAATCCGGCGACAAGAAACTGCACTCTTAAGTCAATGCACCGCGGCATTGGTCCAAGAGGTTTTTTTACCAGTGTATATATTATTCTACCTCATGGGGGGGGGGGGGGGGCATGTAGGGGTTTCAGGTGTAAGTCCTAATTTTCTAAAACTGTAGTGGCAAGAAACTTAGCCTCCAGCGCAGCATCGATTCACTCTATAAGTAATCGTCGCTTCTCTGACGTATGTCGTATCTCGATGTTTGCGTGAGCCTTGTTCTCTGTACAACTATATGCTATCCGCGGCTCATGCGAAAATTGAGATATGTCTTTACGTCAGAGGAGCGACGTAATTTGACTATCAGACGAGGCTCACTTCCGCAAATACCCGACCCAGGATTTATTCAGGCTGCAAAGGAGCGAAATGGTTATCAGACTTTTGGAGGAGACACTATATTGCCGCGAGGATTAAGGAATTAATTGAATTTCTCACTGCGACGAATTACTCGATTTCATCTTTAATTAAAGTTAAGGGCTAAACTCTTAGTCCGTCCCTGTTAATTTCTCGCTCCTACAACCGCCGCAATTTGTCATTATCAATACCCCAATACAAGGTCGCCACTTTCATAGCCTCCCTCTATGGAGTAAGTAATGAATGCTAATTGCAGTGTGGTAAAATTGTACTTAATTTAAAATCATGAATTACGCCGAAGTCGTCTTTCCCCTAACGAAGGAACGTAATTCTGTTCGAAGATTGCAAAATTGACTCCAACATCTCACATTTTTACTAGATAATATAATAGTGTGTAATTTTCACCCAAAATTTTGTTGTGTTTTGTACACATTTCGAAGAGAGCTCCGTGGAATTTTTAGTTAAAAACACCAAAAGCTGCGGTTTTAATGAAAATGTAATATGTGAATAAAAGTTTTACAAAATCAAAATGAAGATTCGTCCTCTCGTGGAAAATGACGGGCTTTTCGTTAAATTGAGCTATTGGTTGAGGTGGTCTAATTCTGAGCGGCGATTCGGGCCAAATAGGCTATACGAGCGAACCGAATCAGTTGGTTGTGTGTGCCGAACAAATGTAGGTTCCATGTCACCCGACTAAGTTGGTTTTATCAAACTTTTTCTATCAGTGCATGCTAATGGCTTTACCGAAGAATAAATGTTATATTATAAATGCGTTTTGAAAATGACGAGAAAAATTTCTCGTCATTATAATATTGACAAAATGGCTTAATATTTACCATTTCTCATTGTGGAATGTGAAAAAGTATAGTCCAGTAAACGAAGGGAAAAAAGAGGGGGTTTGATGAACAAATTAGTAACAAGCTAATTTTTCCCCCCATTGATAATACCCATTGAGAGGACCATTTTCCCAAAATAACAATTCTGCGCGAGAGCGAAGCCGAAACGCCTTCAATATTAACGTATGCAACGCGGACAACTCCGGAACACGAATAGTTGCATTAAGGCGCTAAATACAACGTCCATCGATTTGCATCCTGTTTCGGTGAATCAGGCATTGAAGGTTAATGACCTGTCTTGCTATGAATGTAAAACTCGGTCAGTGGGTTATTCTAACAATGACCTTTCCATCTTTGGTTCGAATGATCGGTGTGCCATTACGTCGGCCGAATTCAAGGGTCACTGACCTCCCGATACATGCCTTCAAATGACTAAAGTGGGTCAGTGAGGCAAAATAAGTACGACCTCTTTTAAAAGAATGAAAGTAAAATGAAGTGAATGAAGTAAATGACCTAGTTTTAAAAACGTGTCACTGTGTTACGAGCTGAATTACAGGTTAACGACCAGTCTCATGCGAGTAAAAATTGGGCTGTAGGTTATTGTACCAACATTGTCGGTGGAGTTATTTAAGGATCAATGACCTTCTAGTCGTTATGGTTTGAAACGACTTATGACGGTAAGTGAGTCGCAGTGTGTGTATTCGCCTTCGATAGAGTGGTAAATAGCCCAGCGGGCTGATTATAGTGTGCTAATAGACAAAGCAAAAGACAAAGAATAAGAAGGGGAAATGGACAGGTCTTATTAATAAAAGCGGGTGGTTGCACTAATGCACAGGGAAAACATGGTAGACAAAGATTAACTAACAGCAACCCACTGTGTGAATTGTTATATGTCAGCAAGTGTTTTTTAAATGGTGTCAGAACAACTGTCTCTGTAAACCAAAAGACAAATATGTGTGAGTCAAAAAGGGTCAGTGTTTGATATAGTCCAGTAAACGAAGGGAAAAAAGAGGGGGTTTGATGAACAAATTAGTAACAAGCTAATTTCTCCCCCCATTGATAGTACCCATTGAGAGGACCATTTTCCCATAAGTCCCCACCCCTACCCCCCTAGGGATTTTTGCTAGCCCCCCTCAAAGTTGAAAAATCCCCCTCTGATTCAAAGCGCTATAACTCAGACTCTAATGTAGCTAGACATTTCTGGTTTTTTTAAAATGTCCGTCTTAATATGCTCTTTAAGACATTTTTAATAATCATACAAATTTTTCCACGGAAAGCTGAAAATTTTGAAGAAATTCGCAAATTGTCAAAAGGGGGGGGAGTCAAAAAGGGTCAGTGTTTGATATAGTACAAGACTTCGATAAATTTAACACAGATGATGGTAAAACTCACCCTTTGAAAGAAACTTCAGTCAAATGACCCAACACTTAGAAAACCACAGTTTTTAGCCCAACGCCAGTAGCCCGATTGTAAATTAATCTATGAATGTTGCTTTCCTGTGACGTTGCACTACTGACATCTACTAGTTCCAGAGCCACTTGCACTCCAAAATTTTTAACACACAGCACAAAACACCGTAACTCCACTCGAAATTTCTTCAATTTTTCCACCACGAACTGCTCTTTTACAAGAAAATGTAATTGCCACAAGGCTTCATTTTTTCATTTTTAGTTCCTAATAGTGTCGCGGAGTTTTATTGAACAAATGAGGGATACATGTTTGTTAGATTTTCTGTAAAACAGCATGTTTTGTCAGAAAAAAATTGAAAAAGTGTTGAATGGAGATTCGGCGTTTTTACTTTGGAGCGCTGGTTATTCAAACCAAACGTCGGTCCCTATTCGATCGCAAACTTCAGTGTTCCATCCGAACCGAAGTTATTTTTCTTTTCATACACTGAAAAAAAAACACATTGGATCTAGAGTCCAGACCTTTAAAAACATCGGAAAGAAAAAGTACTCTTGATTCTATCAGAATCTAGCTTAAATCAAGAACCAAGCCTCTTAATTTGAGCGGATTTCCATTTGATTTAAGCTTAAATCTGATTGAATCAAGAGTCCTTTTTCTTGTCAATGTTTTGAAGTGCCTGAACTCAAGATCCAATGTGTTTTTTTTTTTCCAGTGTACAAAAACCGAATTCTCATTCCCGATTTCTCTTAAGAACTCTTTCTGTTTTGTGAGAAGAATGTACACTGGAAAAAAAAAACGCATTGGATCTAGAGTCCAGACTCTTAAAAACATCGGCAAGAAAAAGTACTCTTGATTCAATCAGAATCTGGCTTAAATCAAGAACCGAGCCTCATAATTTAAGCGGATTTCGTTTTGATTCAAGCAAAAATCCGATTGAATCAAGCGTATTTTTTCTTGTCAATGTTCTCAAGAGTCTGGACTCTAGATCCAATGTGTTTTTTTTCCAGTGTACAAAAACGAATCCTCATTCCGGATTTCTCTTGAAAATAAATTTTGGTATATCAGGAAAATAACGCGACTAAACGGTAAAAGGTCATGAAAGGTTAAATTTAAATTGCACTCGAAACACCCATTTTAGAGCGGAGTGAGGTGTTTAACGCAGGTTTATCAATGCCGCACCGAAATTGCGTTCCGGGCCAAGGCGGACCCGGCAGCGTAATATACAGCTCGCGACCTCACGTTGTCGCACCGTTGACGCAGAGACGTAAGCGTAACTGTATTTTGAAACGAGCCGTTACGTCCGTTAAACGCCATGCTTTTTAAGGCCCACGTGGAAATGGAGTTACGTTCTTTTGTCATTAGGGCGGGACAAAGGAGGCCCGAAACTATGGGAGCCCGGCGATATTGTACCGGGGCTAAACTGCATTAACATCCCGAAATGAAGCAGTTGAGTGGAAACGTTTATCGAACCCGGCTTGTGCTGTTGTCATGTTTATTGGGCTCCCTTGAATCATGCAAAATCATCTTTTGGAGTGGATCCTCTGCGCTTTGGAGAACGATCCGATCGTTGATCGATCGAACTTCAATGTGATCGATGATTTTAAAAAATCATTTCCGTGTGTTCGAATTATGTTGATTAGTATTGATAATCCAACAATTCTACCTGTAACTAATAAAATTATAAAATGTAACGTAAATTATTTTCTAAATTTATTATTTTAGTAAAAAAATAATCCTAAAATAATAATTGCGAAAGGAATGTATTCAAATGTTTTTGATAATGTAAAGTTTTTTAGAATTTGTTTTTCTTATTTTTCTATTCTTTTTTAGATTTTTTACATAAATGCGTCGATTTTTTAAACTAATTTTTGTTCAAAGTTCTAAAACTTCTTCAGGGATTCTGCTTGCTTTCCACATCTTAATCATAAACGTGAATCTAGTCGTCAAATCTATGAAATTAAATAATCTTTGATCGCATGGGACTGCTTAAAAACATAGCCGCATAGTGAATCCAAAATATCCTATCAGAAACTTGAGAAACAGCAAGTCAACGTTATCAAAGAAGAGACTCGAAACTCAAATAAAATGCTCGAGGTTGGATAGAACCTTAATTCCAAAGCCTCTGATGAAAATTTGATTACATAGTATCATGTTGAAAGCTCTGACTGATTAACCTTTCAAGCAATCAGGAGGCAAGCTTTCTGATGTGGCTTATTGCAGCCCTAGATGTTTGGCCGTGGCTAATTTACTTACGCTAATTATCTTCTAATTTAACTAATCTGAAGCCTTAATTATGATTAATTGACCTTGACCCTACTGCGTTTCAAACCGAATAATTTATGTACTGAAAGATATACGAGTATAAAGAAGATAAGAGGCGGGTTATCGATGAAGAGAATATACCGTGAAATCAAATTTTATCAAAAATATGTATTGTCTCTATGTGGTAGTGAATATTATTTTTCCCAGTATCCACAACTTGCCGTATTATGGTTTCAAAATTGGATCAAACAATTGAATTTTCACAAGTACATTAGTCCTCCGATTTTGATGAATGCACGGAAAAAAAAGGCCTGCTACCCGAGCGGACTAGTCCGTACCGGTTGCAGGAAAGTTCCTGTGAATATAGCGCTATAGAGGGTTACCGGGGTTGACGACTGTAATAGTACCTGTGAATTTGATGGTCACTATGCCGGAGTGGACAACTGCGAATGTCTCGCTACGCCGACCGTCCTACTCATTCACCACTCCAGAGAGGTCCGCTGTGAATACCGGAACTCCCGGTCGTTCATGCGGGCTTATTCGTTCGTTAGATCAGACCAAGACGAATTTTGTAGCAGAGCTAGACTGATGTAATCACAGTACCGAATTTCTTTTTCTTCCCCCCCCCCTTCTCAGCCCTGCTGCTCCAGGGATCCTCAGGTTTTCCCTGTGCATTAGACCAGTTATTATTCGTTGAGAAAGCTCTTGTCCCTATATAGGAATAAGAGTTTATTAGTTCTTCAGGTTCGCATCCGTTTTAGCAATTTCGTACTTCCCGTTCATGCGCAGTTCATGATGTAAGTCAGAAACCCAAAAAAGTCCCGCAATCAAGATCTGGTGCTCCTGTATCAGTTTCTGTTTGATTTTGATAGTTTTTCCGAAAGATGAGAGTTTTTTAAAAGAGCTGTCAGGCGTCAAAGCTGTTCAAAAGCTCAAAGATGTGTGTGTTTATCAGTCATTGAACACCGTCATGAATTTTCTACCAATTTTCAAAATTCGTCACCCTTTAGTTACTTATTAACTAAATAAATAAATAAGCAAAAAATGGGGGGGAAATAATTGTTTTATGTAACACATTTGCTTTGAAATTAACGTGCATCACGCGTTTGTCGATGTCAGTATTTTCTCTCTTTGGATTTCAGCCTTTCAATAAATCAGTGGGACTTAATAGTTGCGTTACTAATGTCGTGAATGTGTAATGAAATGCCAGTATTCTTAAAAATTCAAATTGCGGATTTTATCATTGATTGATTTCTAAATGAGTGACCAAATAACAAATATACAAGCATTATAAAACCATCGATTCCATTAAAAATGAATGAATGCAAATAAAAATTGAATATTAGTTAGTACATTAAATTCCTCACTGTTGTCCAGCTATGCGTAACTCAAATGGTAAATATTCTCGCGTTGTACTTGATATATGTATAAAGTAGGTGTGCACTTGTTTGCAGGTGTGATGGGGCAAAAACAATAAAGATCCAAGATACGAAAAATTGAATGATTCTGTGAAGCAAAATGTGAGAAATGAAATAAGAAAGATAAAAATGTGAGTAATAATGTATGAGTGACGAATTCTGAAAATCTAGAATATTCGAGGGCCTAAAATGGCCTAATAAACACACTCACCTTGACAATACACTTAATCCTTAACTGCCTACAGCTCTCGTAGAATCGTCTCAGATTTCTTCAAATACATCAACATCGTACACAAAAACAAAACAGAAAATAACACAGTGTTCACACAGATATTAATATTCCAACTGAAACTTGGAAAGCAGTTAAAACGGTCAGAACGGTTGGAAGTCAAACACCAATATGGCGCGCGGTGGTAAGTGGACAAAGACCACGCCAACGGTAATTAGTTGGCCGGACAGACATGCGGAAATGCGGACCAACGCGGGGTTGAGCCCTGATCCTTCTGTGCCGACGGGGGTCGATGCGTCCGGTATCCACGGGGTGGACTTTCCCCGTTCGTTGGCGCCGACCAGCCGCTCGTCATTACTGAAGTTACGGTATTCATCTCAGACCCGAACAGCCGGGTTCCACAGGCGACCTGAGTACGGGGTTGACAACCAGGAGTCACCTGGGTCTTTATCAGACAGTCGTTCCTCAAGCTCGTACCTCAAATTCACCGAGCAGGTCCGCTCACGTAGCGGACCACTTTTTTTTCCGTGTGCACTTATCAATAGGACGTATTTCTGCCAAACGGAACTATTTGCATTATGACGTGAGCCCTGTTGCATGCATGTATTCTTATGGGTCTCACGACTCATGTCCTAATGCACATAGTATTCCGTTTGGCAGTAATATGTCCAATATGACTATGCAAAAACACCTCACTTTGTGTCATTTTGAATCGAATGCATTCAACGCTCGTCATTTTGCAGATCCCCAGCAGCCGTCTAAAGCCAAAAATGGCAAAAAAAAAAATCCGAAATTATAAACCTTCCATGTCCATACTCTCCTTTCTATAACATCTAATAATGTAAAATAATAGAAACACCCTCGCTGATAGCCAGTGGCGAGGCGTTAATGATTGGTCATCGATATTTTCCCATTTGAAGCTATGGTGAAGAATCTATTATTAACTTATTAAGGTGCCCTTGAGGTAGTATTACCCTGTGTATCGATCCTTATCCGGAGGTATATACGGCAAATCAATCGATCCATCGCAAATCACGTCACATCACTGCTGATAGCCGCATGCGCACCAATTAATAAGTAGTCTGATTCGTATTGGGCAAGTGTAGCGCAACCCTGCGCCGGCCAATAGCGACGCCACCGCTTCTCATTGGCCGTCGCATCACCGACTGGGCCCTGTAGCGGAGCCGTCATGCCGCTTCGCCACTATGGCCGCTGTGTGGGGCCCGGTCGGTGCGGTGATGCGACGGCCAATGAGAAGCGGCGGCGTCGCTATTGGCTGCCGCAGGACTGCGTTGCACCCGTCACAACGCAAAATACCGGCAAATACGCCATCTCATTTCTGAGCGCGCCATGACAAAGCGAGCTAATCAGACTCGTTTTCAAAGAGGGCCCGTTGAATCTCGATTCGGGCGCATGTGCCTCTTTTCCAAGTTGAATGAATTCATGGTTACTTTATGAGGTGATTGTGATAGTCAGTGTTTAAGCAAAACTTACTTCTCAGTCTACGGTCCTGATGTGTTTCGAGTATTTTAACGATGATCATTTCGGACCCACACATGGATCCATCTTCAGGTGGAATAGGTGAACGCGATATGATAATCTGGAGTGAAGTGCAGTATAACTTATTTATCTTTATTTTTTTCTTCAATTTCTTGACAAGTTCACGTTTTCGCGTTCGCTTCTTCGACCTGGAGATGGACTAACGTATGGGTCCGAAATGATCATCGTCAATACACTCGAAATTCATTCACATTTCATTCCACATTTTTCTTTTTCCTTTTTTCTTTTTTGAGGACTTTGCATACTTTGCTCCTCCCATATACTGTCACTCTAAGGAAGCAAGCCGTATGAACATTCGAGAGCTGCCAACTTTCCCTCGATAAAACATGTATTTTTGACGACATTTATGCATATGCTTTCTCCTCGAAATTTTCAGATATTTTAGATTAAATCGCGTACAAAATTGTCTGAAAATTTTGGAGAATAATATTCAGAATTTGTCCATAGTAAATTCGGTTTTTATCGGAGGAAACTTGGCAACGCCTGAAGGTTCATACGCCGTTCTTCCTTAGCACGACAGCATATCCGTGTGTTGGGTTCACCCCTGCTTGTCCATCATCCCGAATCGACTGCATCGTCTGCCAGTTTCGCGGATCCCAGATAGTCTTTTGGCGGCAAAAACGGCCAAGCTACTCAAAAACGGATCTCGCGGTGCCCTTACCCTCCTTCCACAAGTAGCCCAACTCCCAAGATGGAAGATAATTGAAGTACTCTCGATGATAGCCGAATCCGCACCATTAACCACCCACTTCACCCGACGACGCGCGATCCGGCGAGCTCATCGCCCGAACGCAATTAAATCGAAGCGCTCATCTCATCTTCGGGCATGTTACAACTACACCCCCTCCCTCTGCCTCCTCCTATCCCACCGCCCTCCCCCCTCTCGACGTATGCTCACACCCTCCGAGGCCGCCTAATCGACGGGGAGACCACTTGAATCGACTCATGTGAAACAGGCCCAAGTGCAAAAACTCAAGAGCCCCAGCCTTCCTGGCCAACAACGGGATCGAGGGTTCATGAGTTTTCGGACCTCCGCTAGTTTCGCATACGTGGATTCACTTGTAAAGCGAGCGGGGCGTTTAGCGCGTCCTCGGGCCGGAGTGGGGAGCAAGGGGGTCGGGGGTCGGTGGCTGGGGGGGGGGGGGTTCGGGGTATCTTATGCTCGGGGTCTCGTTTGGGGCGCCTAATTGGGCTAACATGTGTCTTCCTCCCCCGCCCCCCGCGCGTCTCCCGCGGCCGTCTCGGCTTTCAGGCCGCTTCGTCGAGTGTGGTCTCTCGAACGCTGTGCGGCGTGTGGTATCGAGTCGGCAAACAACGCGGATGCCGAGAGACTCCCGAAATTTTGCGCCTTTCTCATCTATTCTGCCTCTGCTTTGCCTGCTACTTTCCGCCTTGCCGCATTTCTCAGCGAGGATGTAACGTCTGTTGAAAAGTAGGAAGGCTGCTCTAATTTGGAAATAGGATCCCTTTAATGCAGACTTTAATGTTTCTGCTTCTCCCCGTCTTCGTTATCCTCTCTCCCTTCTTCAACTTACTTCTCTTTCTTATCTTCGTCTTCTCGTTTCTCGTTTTTCGCTCTCTATCTCCTGTTGTTCTTCCTCATCACCTGCCACCACCTTTTCTACTCTCTCTTCTCATGCCTCTTTTTGTCATCTTCCTCTTTATTCTTTTACTCTCCCCTTTTTGATTGTTTCCTTTCTCATCCTTCCCTCTCCTTATGCAGTTAAAAAGCTCAAAATTGCTCCTATCTTCTTTTGCCTGTTTTTTCATTCTTTTCTTTCTTTCTTCTGCCCCTTTTTGATACTTTCCTCTCTCTATTTCCCCCTTTTCCAGATGAAAAGCGCCAAGTTGATCTTAAAAGGTCTATTTTTTTAAAATGAAGAATTTGCATGCCCATTTTTTATTGCTTCATCATCTGAAAGTGCTTAAAGAGTTGTTTTCACAGTATTCTTTACAATTTTTTTCTGATATGGGACATAATATAAAAATAGTTTTAAAAGTGAGAAAATGAACCGCCTAGTGACGTCATCTGGCGGCATTTCCCATTCTACCATATTAGATCATTTTGTCATATCTTGTCCAATAATTGTTCAATTCATGAACCAAGGGTATCATCGTGCTCAGTTCACTCAGTAGCTTCCATTTTAACCCGTAATTCATCAAATTTCAGACACCTTCGACCTCCGTTCTCCCTTAAAGCGTTACGCATTAAATAAACTTGCTTTGACAAGTCCGTGTTTATCAATTTTGGATCCCAATTTTATTAAAAAAAGAAGTTTAAAATTTGAACTTGTAAAACTCTCCTCTAACAATAAGAAAGTCGTGTAAAATCTCCAACGGATGCTCGTTACTTCGTTGCTCTTTTGACTAACGGGTGTATCTCGAAATCCATGTGAGCCTTACTCTCCATATAGTTATTTCCTTTCCGCGGCTCCTAAAAAAAGAGATACGCCCTTACGTCTCAGGAGCAATGACTTTTCGAAAAGCCTCGATGATTCGTTGCATTATGGATTTGTATCCGCCCAACAGTTGAGATGATGCCTCTTGCTTTTTTTAATAATCCAGATCACTCGGAGAACTTTTTTAAACTTTCTTACTCGAAGATGATGCGTGTGTAGTGGTGATGTTTGCATCTGGAGCCTTTTTGCGGTGGATTTGTTGATTAAAATCTCCTTTGCAGACCCAAGCGCGAGATTAATTTTTCTGGTGTGCATTCTCTCCCATCCGATTTCATCTCCGCTTTCGCCTCAGCAATTGTTTGCGCACGCTCTTTCCCGCGCCGTTTCTCCGTCTGAGAAACCCTTGCCTGTGCCTATGAGAAAGCGGAGGAGACTCATTGTAATGTTGCCATTAGGCAGTTTTTGATGAAGATTCAGAATGTATTTACGAAAGGGGTCAATGGGGTGAAACCTACCTATCCATACATACGAGCTGCAAACATGTACATTGTACAAACATGTATGATATTTTAAACTATGGGCTGGTGAAAAAACGAAGTATGGTTGTACCAACCATAGTTATTGCGTCAATTCAACCACCTTTTTCTGGCAGACTTAAGAATACATCTTGCTGATGCAACTGCACGTCTGGCTGGCGCCAGAAATTTTCATACTGTCTTCCATGTTCTCTCTTTAGTGCTCTGTGCATAGCCACCACCCTGCTGTGCTAAGGAAGAACACCATATGACCTTCAGGCGTTGCCACATTTTTTCACGGATAAAAAAAGAACAGTTAATAGTGTCTACTTGGAACTTTTCTCCGTTATCTGACTATAAATTTTTCTCAGTGTTCCAATACAAAACAAGTTTACTAGAAACATTGTGAATATTTTTCTTTACATTTATTAGACAGTTTTGTTGATAATTTAATCTAACATGTCTGAAAATTTCAAGGGAAAATAAGCATAATGTTCCTAAAAAATATATGTTTCATCCGGGAAAATTTGGCAACAATAGAATATTCATTCGGCGTTCTTCCTTGGGATGGCAGTACAGCTCTCCATTCTGCCAAAGATCTTTAATAACTTGTCATGCGTTCATCGCATGCAGAGCGAATATCACTCAAAGTCAACACATCAAGACTTCACTTTCCGTAGGGAATATAAAACGAACCATATCCGAACCAATATAAAACGCCTTCAACTGCGTATGATACTGTGCAACACACCAAAGTTAAAATAGTTGTATTCTTAGGTTGAAACCCAACTCAGCAATTTTGACGCTGAGCGGTGTGAAATTCTCAGTTTTCGTGAATTTCTTCTTCGAGGAACGAGGTAAAAGCGGCAGATGTATAACCGTGCGTAGAAATTAAGGAGTTAAAACGTCTTCATTCTCTGTAAAACCCCCTGTTGCTACTTTTTTACTGGGGGTCCTATCCATCCCGTCCGAGGAAAACCCCAATCAAGCATATTTTTAAGCAAAACCGATGAATTTTAAGGGAATTCGTCGTTTTGCGGATGAGAGACCGCCACTACATTCCACCAATGCTAAATTCCACCCACGAGCGCTCTCTAGCGCTCTGCAACACCTATCCACCACAGATTTCCATTCTCCCATGGTCCTTCAGGGTGTGTTATAGGCACTCGGATTCCTTGTAAAACCACCCATCACTACCCTTTTTAACTGGGCGTCTTCGTATTGGTCCTTTCTCAGGAGGGACTTTACAGAACATTTCCTTCGGCAGCCTTCCCTCCTTCATCCTCGGTTTAAAGTTCGAAAATTGTTATTCGAAGCTTTTGTTCAGAAAATGTCCGACAGCATTTTAACTATTGCCTTCATCGTAAAAAAAGGGCAGGGCAAGAAATACTGCTTCCGCAGAACTAAGCATCCCTCTAAACACGTCGTGAACTAGTATAATCAACGCCGCTGCAAAACTGAGGGATGGTGCTTTGAACCGAGCAAACGATTATGTAAAACAGTGGAACTTCCTCGGAATCGAGGAAGAAAATATTCTGACCTCTCGCGAGGAAGCTGCACCAGAACAGTTGCCACCCGCGCAACCTGCACTGTTTCTATTTTAATTTGTTTTTCGGTTTTCTTTTCTCCTCTTTTTATTCATTTTTTTTTTTGACGTCGAGAGTAAAATTCACTCTTGGATGCTCTCACTTCTAAACTTTCAATTTATGGAGCAGAAAATAAATTTAACATTTTTTATAAATATGAAGTTAATAGAAACATCTTAAACGTGCACACTGCTGAAGTTCCTTGTTTTACTGTATCTCTTGTTAAGTTTGAATTATTGGTCAGTAGGGTTGTATAGGACATTCCGTCAACGATTTTTTGTCCGCGGACCTGTTTTTTCCAGTAATTTACGTCCACGCGTTTTTTTGGCTCGGGAGTTTTGGTCCACGTGCCAGTTGAAATCCAAAGTTAATTGGCCCACATGTAAATACAAACAACAATTATTGCTCACGTCATTTCTGGATGAAAATATATAATGTCTTGGAAGAATGAGGGTCTGCTTGTTTTTTCGTTTTGTCTGTTTGGTCCAACGGAGAATAATATATAGTTGAGAGTTTTGGTAAAAATGGGGGAGCGTCAATTCCATGAGACAAAATTCACTAAAAATCTCTACACCTCTTTGGTGTAACAGGACTTAATTATCTTTCAAAAAATTCCCACCTTGTTATACCTGAACCGGTTAAACCTCTATATTTGCCTCAGCTAAAAGTTCTTAGAATTTCCCTGTGTACAATAAGTATCTTGATTTATTTTGCGAGGAAAGATCTGTACTTTTAAAGGATGCCTGTCATTCTTAACACGTTCAATTTCGTATAATATTGTGCAACACCTCTGTTGTGAAATAGTTGCTTCAGGCGCCGCCACACGGCGGTCGGGCGCCGTGTACGCGTAAAACGCGTATTGGCGCCTACAAACCTAAGTGGATACTTCAAGCATTGCGCAATGCGTGAAGCATCTACTTAGGTTTGTAGGCGCCAGTGAGCCTCTCGCGCTGGCAGCACGCCGCTCCGCTCTGTTAGGCTTTAATATTTATACTCGCATAGTCAGCGTTTTTAACTCATGATTTTGAAATGTTAGCACACTCTGCATTGATTATTCTCATTTAAATTGATGGGGAAAAAATATGTATCAATTCATCAAAGGAGAATAATAAAATGATGTGTGTGTGTTTTTTTTTAAATATTGGCGGTTCCGTGTCAAATTTAATGCTTTCCAAAGCACTTTAATTTTATTCTTTTACATTTTGTGCTTTTATTGTGCTGCATATAGCGCGTCTGGTGAAAACACCAGACGCGAATGCAACGTATTAAAATGCCTTCTCATAATTCGACCAGAGGCAATGTAATTACTTCGATGTTGTCTAATTTTACGCATGTTTCAATTTTTCAAAAAAAAAACGAAGCCGTTTTCTGACTTGAAATTAGGTGAATATGCCTTTCATAAACCATAGACAATTCTCAGAAAACTTCAGGATTTAATTTTTCTCAATTAAAATAAAAATAATGAAAAATGTAAGAGACAGGTAGGCCATAAAATAGACCGAGTCTGTCAAAAACGCGCTAAGTCGCATTTTTTTATGCGACTTAAGAATACTTTTGAAACCGTTGAATCGTAAGTTTTTTCCCGTAGAAAATCCAAAATCCAGAAAAAATATTTTGAATGTGAGAATAATCGTTAAATTTTGTCCTTAACACTGACTCATAGAGTTATAGGAATGAAACTTATTATAGCCTCATTTCCACGGTTCAAACTTGATGCGAGCTCGTGCGTTTTTGTGAGACTCGGTCTTGTAATCAGGCTGCCTCTGATCAAATGCGTTAATTTTACAGATCGAAAAAAATAAAATGGAAAGTGTTCAAGAGCCGAATGTCAATGGCCACAAGGGGTCTATATCTGTCGATTGACAGAATTTTTCATTTAGAAACATCGTAAGTTAATTTGTATTAGACTTCTTACCTACTGAGACCTCCGGGACCAAAAGAAAACAAAGACCTATACATCAGTACAGGTAAATACAACCTGTAAATTGTTAAGAGTAACATATTGACATTATAATATATTTTCAGATCATACATTTAAATTTCTTTTATCTTTGTATATTCGTAAAAGAAAATGTAAATCATAAAGCATCGAGATTAAAATATCGACAGTATTTTGTGCCTCATGAATATAAAATTCCGTTATCTTTTTTCAACGACCTTTATTTCCGAGGAAAACTGTCGCATGTTCGTCAAAGAACGCCCAAATATAAACATAATAATTCACGCCTTAGAGTCTTATGGTGAGGTTCTCAATGAAAATAAAACAAAATTCACATTTCAATGTACCCAAAAATAAAAGTCCGCTCAAGGCTTAGAAGTCTCGCAACAACGCCAAGTGGAATCGAGCAAGGATAAAAATTGCAGTGGTTCAGATTGATGGCCTCCTCATTGAATAATTCATGGTCAGAATTGGGAATGAGCTCCTTGTAAAACATCTTCAAGGCGGGTAAAAGGAGTCGCGGTTACTTCAAATTGCGGGAGCTTGCGCCCGGACAAAAATAGAGATGGAGCGTGCTCCGGTTGATTCAGGAAAGCTCAGTTCGGGAGAAAATCAGTGAGAAAATAGGATTGATACTCCTGTCACCGGGGAAAAAGAATTCAGTGAAAATACCGAGAAAATCTCAGAGTCACCTTCCGTTTCATATTATAACTATCCGTTTTATTAATTAGTTTTGCAATCGACCTCCGCAACATTAGAGTACCTTTATGAACAGAGTATGGCCATTTCTGTGCCGGTTTTTCATTGGTCGCGAGAAAATAGGCTGGCACGATGTTCTTACGGCCGTAAATAAACATATACAAAATGACTGTTACCAGTAAGCAAATTTGAGGTTATGCACATTTTACATCCTCCTGTGATAAAGGTGAAAGGCGATTTAACAGTGTTTTCATGTGTTATTTGTAGATATGCTAGTTTAAATTCTCACTGCCGTATAATTGGAATGTTTGTCAAATTTCAGCTTCTTATCAATGTTACGGCGCGTCGCCATCTTGTTTGTTTATTTATGGCCGTAAGAGCACCATGAAGCCCAAAAACTCGTTGACCAATCAAAAAGCGGCACAATTTACCTGTAGTTAAAAGATACGAATGGCCAAACTCTGTCTATGAAGGTATACTCTGGTCAACATTTCTCTCGGTTTTATGCTGATGTTCAAAGCTGAGCCCCGTGCAATCGGAAATCAGTGAGTCAAAGAGGAAACAGCAGCCTGATTGTTGGAATTAATGTCACAGCGACAAAAATCGAAAATCGATATTCCACTGCATAGATAGGACTCTGCCATGTCTTATCTTGCCGACAAAGCCAGTTAAAATTTCAACAGTCAGGCTGCAGGGTGGATATCTCTGTTAGTGGGAAAAAAATCGATGATTATACTTTGCAACAAGAATATAATGTCACATTCTGCACTATAAAATTACACAATGCGAAAAGGGGAGTAAGACTCCAAAGGGGTGATGTGTCTCTAAAATATTGAATTCCCCTGAGTCTAAAAACAACCTCCTTTTTTCCCCATCACCCACCAATCTTCCAGGATAGCGACTATTTTCAGCAAAGTACTGTGGGATGATACCCTTGTCGCATTGCAAGGAAAAGGGTCAAGAGTTTGCCAGAATTGCAGAGAGGTAGATCTAGTGTATTTTGAGCCGCTGGATCCGGGAATAACTTCAGATTCCTTTTAGCGCCCCTCCAGTTTTGTAGAGAGAAGATCTTTCTCTGAAACAACCTTTTGCGCTGCTTTTTGGAGGGTGTAAAATGTTATTTTCGAGAATGGACCACTAGACAAGGTACGAATTTAAGCATTTTGTTACATGTTTCTGAACTAGAATTTCACGTAAAACATGATCCTCTCATCGAAAATTACTGAAATGAACTCTTAACTAAGATATCAACGTTTTTATTTTTGGACATTGGTTACGGGAAATTTGAATTGCCCGGTCACAAGAAACTCAATACTCTACATGGGTCAAATCGCGCCTTACAAGGGTTTTGGCGGGCTTCTTAATCAAACATTGTTCATTTCCCACCTTTTATAGCAAATTGTAAACAATTTGCTATAGCTGAGCCAAAGCGTCAAGATTGATGCTGTTATATTTTCGTATCGCGGAGACTCCCACGTTAACGTTTAACGTGCGATTTAACTCACGCAGACCTTTGAGTTTTCATGAACGGGAGGTTTGAATTCACGCGTTAAGAAACGTGGAATATTTTGTTTCGAAGTTAGTTTCAGTAATTTTCGCGTTCTTTGAATCGTGTTGTACACGAAATTTTTGTTAGGAGATATGTATCAGAAAGCTGAATTTTGTACCTTGTAGCAAGGCGTAACAAGAGAAAACGGAAGAGAAAACACAGAGAAAACGGAGCAATCGTATTGGTGGAAGCGGGTGGTTGCCTTGGCCGATGGAACGTAAAGGAATAGACTAACTAACGGCTGTTGCTGAGGTAGGACATAGCCAGTCAATACTTAGCTAATCAGCAAATCGATGGTGAAAGTGCAGAAGTGCGTATCTCGGAAATGTAGAGGAATTCACTCGAGTTAGGTTTCAACCTATGAATACGACTATTTCAACTTTGGAGTGTTGCACAGTATCATACGCAGTTGAAGGCGTTTTATATTGGTTCGACCACGCCCTACGGTACGAAAGTGAGGTATTGATGTGTTGGTTTTTGACGATGTTCGCACTGCATATGCTGAATGCAGGTTAATTGATTCTCATATCGATGGTGAAAGTGCGGAAGTGCTTTTCTCGGAAAACACGATTTTCCAGGAGATTAAAAAACAATGGGCCTGTTGCAAACTTTTGCTAGAGCAAAACTAAGAGTTGTTTCCTACAGATAATGCCTCAAAAATCACGATGAGCGCATCGGCAAAGTCTGAAATGCACTCATAACTTCACAATCTGCGTAAGAAATTTGCGATTTTTTGAGCTTCCCGCTTCGAAAACGATACTACGGTACAGGTGAACATTTTGTTAGAGGAGTCGTTCCATTGGCGGCAATACTAATCATGGCCGACGCCAGTCCGCCAAAACACGTGTGATGGAACGAGATAACACCTTAACAGGATTAAACCAGATAACAATCGGCGTGTTTACGTTCATATTTTCCTCGCCCGCCTTAATTGACCTTGAGTTCTCCTCGAATTACGCGAGGAACTGCGCAAGCGTCGGCCATGATGAATATTGCCGACGATGGAGCGACTCCTCTAACAAAATGTTCACCTGTGCAGTAGTATCGTTTTTGAAGCGGGAAGCTCAAAATAACGCAAATTTCTTACGCAGATTGTGAATTTATGAGTGCATTTCAGACTTTGCCGATGCGCTCATCGTGATTTTTGAGGCATTATCTATGGGAAACAACTCTTCATTCTGCTCTAGCAAAAGTTTGCAACAGGCCCATTGTCTACACTCATCTTCAATTTTAACACATAGCAACCTTGACATACCTTATTTGGTAGAGGAATTCACTCGAGTTAGGTTTCAACCTAAGAACACAACTATTTCAACTTTGGTGTGTTGCACAGTATCATACGCAGATGAAGGCAGTAAATATTGGTTCGACCGCGCCCTACGGAAAGTGAAGTCTTGATGTGTTGACTTTGAGTGCTAAGTCTTTTGAAATCAGTTAAAGCTTAAATTTGTTTCACGGGCAATAATGGGCATAAAATATGTGAGGTAACTTGAAATATAGCACTTAACTATTGAAATTTAGATACACACTATAATCACACTATATCAGTTAACACACTATATTTATTAACTTGTCTAGTGGTCAATGGTTTTTCTGGGCAATGGGACGGTTATTATGAACAATCTAAGAAATCCGGTCACAAAAATTCACCTTAGGAGGACAGATAGCAGTGCAAGGTCCCCAGTATTTATTACCACTGATCAAAATTTAGTCTCTGAAACTGTTTTTTTTTTTTCCTATTCAAGGAAATTTATTACGCTTGCACTTTTTCGAGGCAATTTTGGTATAGGCGTTTTTGAGAGAGAGTTGAAGCACCTCTTGAACTGCCGTGCTAAGGAGGAACGCTGTATGGACATTCAAAATTCGTCAAATTTCCTTCGATAAAATGTTTACTTTTGAGGAAAATTATGAATATTTTTCTCCGAAATTTTCAGAAGCTTTAGATCAAATTACAAACAAAATTATCCGAAAAATCGGTAGACGAATATTAAAAAAAAATCCTGAAAATTGGTGATCCGTCAGGGGAAATTTGGCAAGGCCTGAAGGCTCATACGGAGTTTTTCCTTTAGGACGGCAGAGCACTTGCGAGACGCACGCTGCCGCTCTAAGGAAGAACGCCATATGAACATTCAAGAGTTGCCAAAATTCCTTCGATAAAGCGTTCATTTCTGAAGAACGTCTTGGAATTTTATTCTTGCAATTTTCAAGAACTTTAGGTGAAAACGCAAACAAAATTACGTGAAAAATTGGGAGGGGAGAAAATATTCACAAATTCACCAGGTTATTCGTGATTTACCAACGGAAATTTGGCAAGGCCTTTAGGTTCATACGGGGTTTTTCCTTAGGAGGGCAGAATACTTGCGAGACACACGGTGCTCCGGTGCGCGACTCTATCGCGTAATATTCCGCTCCGGCTGACAGGTTGCGGTGGCAAGCGGAGCTATTTTCCCGTCCACGATGAATAAGCACCTCGGGAAGCTTTTCAAACAAGCTCGCCTCGCCCGAGCCCGACAAACGCGGTAACGGATAGGCAGATGCCTCCCGTCAAAGACATTTTCGCCCGCTTTTTTGTCGATCCCGCCGCCGCCGCGCCGCCCGCCCGTCGCGACACACGTGCACAATAGCGGATAGTTTATAGACCGCGAATCCAGTCGGATTTCTGCGGGAAATATGCGCATGAATTACGCCACCGTCTAGTTCGGCGGGTTGCCTGCTTGCTTGATAATAAGGCGCGCCCCGCCCCGCCCCCCGGTTAATATCCCGGGCGTGCCCACGGAAAGTGGATGTAAGAGTGGGAGACATCTTGCCGCAGGAAAACGCTTTAGTGCTTTCACATCGGCTATCCAAGCAATGTAAACTAAGGAGTGTTCGCTACGAAAAAAAAAAAAAACTTGTCGGGCGGGTTGCCTGCCTGCTGAATAATAAGGTGCACCCCGTCTCTCGTACGCCGACCCACGAGTTAATATCCTGGATTTGCCGAGGGAGAGGTGGTGGTAAAGAGTGGGAAAAATCTTGTCGGAGGAAAAGTATTGAAAAACAGCACATGGACTATACAAGTCGCGTGAACTCAGTCGAGTTTAGCAAAGAAGAAAGAAGTCGAGTCTTTTTGAGGACAAAGTATGATTATAATCGTCCCCTCTTTGCTCAGTCAGAAACGGCGTGCGTTTATATAATTAAATTATTTAATTTACTTGTTTCCTTATGACTCGTTTTATTATTATATTCGGCGTGTGCAATGATTTTTCGTCGGCAGGTAGGTGTTTTCATGATGAACCAGGAATTGTAGTTGCTCAGTTCGTCATGTAGTTCAGTTATAAGCGTAACACGCCTCTAAATCCCCTGTTGGAAGTTGATAACGTGGGTGTAACGAGTGGATAATGGCTAAAATGAACAGAGCAGAGTGGGAGATATCTTGTTGGAGAAGAAACTATTTTTGTACTTTTATACTGGATATGCAAGCAATATGAACCGGGTCAATTAAGAAAAAAGAAATCAAGTTTTCTGAGTATCAATGGATAATTAAGTGCGCCTGATCTCGGTTTACTCTTAGCAGAGTACCTTTATAAAGGAAGCGTGGAAACAGGGTCCCAAAGGAACCCTTCAAATCCAGAAAAATGATGGTAATCGGAGTGAGGACGAGTTGTTGCTACATGTATGTATTGAATATTTTGGGTCTAAGTTGAATCCGGCCAATTATAATGATTTTTCTTGAGTTGTATTGTAACTAAGGGTATTTTAGACTCGTTTAAACAGCTCTTTTAATTAGGAAGTTCCACATGCTCTGCAATTTCTGAAAGGGAAGTTAAAGGAGACTCTCAACATTGCATCATTAAAACTAAGTTTAACCTATGTCGAGTAAAGTCTAACCGATCAACCTCAGAAATACACCCTTGCGAGGGATTAAAATGTTTTTCCTCCACAAAAAATGAAAAATACGAAGGAAACATTTTTGAAGGTTCAGGTTATTTTAAGACAGACTCGTACCTACTTTAAAGTTTGCTAAAAATATCCCTCTGTCTTTCCTTGTAATATTTGCAAAGGCAAATAATTTGTTATCACTTGCAACGTCTGCTGCCGTTATTTCGTCTAATTTTACTCGACATCCTTTTAAAGTGTCCGTTTTGTGATGCTATGTTAATGACCCCCATAAACCCTCCATAAACATAGTCCAAATCAAGTAGAGCCGTCTGAGGGAGCTATTAACCACTAAAATATGCTCACGAACGGAATCATATTTAAGGGGATGATATTCAATCGATGTATAGGGGCATTGAATTCAAACGTGGGCAAAAGTAAAATCTTGCAAAAAATGATCTAAAATTCATAAAAGAATCAGAAGAGTAAAACGAATCCCCCGATATCTCTTTATGATTTTGTGGAACCAAACATTATGAAGGTTTGGCTCGGACACTTGACCGAGAGTGAGGTAGTACATTTCATTTATGGTCAATATTGTGAAAGAAGGGACCAATTTCAGCGATATGAGGGCAGTCGTTGATGGATTTCGATCTGGATGTAATCCAAATCGCCCAGTTTTGCGAGTGTGGGAGGTGAATTTTGTTGGCGTTGATCCGATACTTGTTTATGTTCCTTGGACCGCTGAGTGGAGTAAATCGGATCCATTTTACTGATGAGTTCTTGCTTTGGAATTTCTTGGATCGTGACATTAAATTTCTAATTGATTTCATTTGAGTTCAAAACTATGGATCTAATATTTTGTGGCCCCTTTTTTCATTCCTCCGACCGAAGATATACCTGAAATTTTAGATTACGACTGTCAACAGCATCGACGTCCCTCCCCTCAAATATGTTCTGTTGTGCAAAATTACATTTTTCCGCACATACAGGTAATCACATTCACCATCAAGAACAAATAGAGATTGATGTTACATTTTTGCTCTTGAGAGACGTAACATTACCTTTGATTTAGTTTAGAGTTATATTTTTTGTTGTCAATTAGGAATTTGACAGTAGCACTGCTACTGTAGCAGTGAAACCCATTGCCACCGCCTCTACCTAAAAGACTCAGCTTCGACACTGTACAAAATAATGAGAATCGTGATTATTAATGATATCTACATTGTATGCTTTTTGTTTGCATCCGTGTGGGTCCCATTTAGATGACCTGAGTTTTTATGCCCACTACACTGAAAAAAAAGTTACGAACTACATAGACACACCGTCCGTTCTGGGCTCAGAGTCCGAAACTTGCGGGTGCTGGAGTCGTAGCTTCGATCGCTCTGGGTGCTAAGCCCGGAACTTTCGGCCTCTAAGCCCGAAACGCATGCCGATATGTCTATATAGCCCGTAAGTACAGCTTCCACGACCAGAGTTTTTTTTTTCAGTGTATTGACGGCTTTTTTTATTCGGATAATTTTACTATCCGTTGATGGAGCAAACCCTGGTTTTCTCACGGAGTAAATTTTCCGTATGAAGCAATAGGGAAAAATTTAAATTTGAGTTAATGCTCCATACTGTCAAAAATAATTGTTTCCTGATCTCAATGATGGCAAATCAATGGAAGTATTTTAGAGTCATTTTTGAATCAGCTAGAGGCAAATGCATTGAGTTATAGTCAAATTCGTCTCGATTGTCAAATGTGAAATTTGAATCATTTGCATCCTCCTAATGGAAAAAGAATATTGTTATTTTCTACAGTGTAATTTCATTCCTTTGAAATGTCAGCGAGCTGAATTTGAAATTGATAGACGAAGCAATAAACAGAGAGGACAAAGAGAACATGGAGCAATCCTATTCGTGGAAGCAGGTGGTTGCAGAATAGACTAACTACAGACGTATCACATTATTACGTTTCTCGAAATGACGTTTTCCCGGAAACAACTTTCATTTTCTCAGGTCCCTGCTGGCCATTTTTCGTTCAAGTATAGCTCCAAATAATGTTTTCCCGGAAACATCGTTACACTCTGAATTTCCCTCCGAAACTGTCACAGCGAGAAACGACTGTATAACGGCAACTCATGAGAGGCACTTTAATTACTAGTGCATCGTTTTCCCCCTAAGCTACAAGAACTGCCTGTTTCAATTAATGGAATCGCTTCATGTCCCCTTTTTCTGCACTGATAAAGATAGATGTATTTGTTTTTTGTGTTACTTTTGGTTAATATATGTATAGGAAGTGAAACACAAACCATTACAAATTTTGTGTTTAGGTTCATTGTGTTTTTGTACATTTTGCAGTGAATTTAGCGCAGAAAACAATGGAGAAACTAGAAAAATGCATTCCTCCGATTGTGACGTTATGGTATTTTCCACTCGTTTTTTATTAAATTTTTTCAAGAAAACTAGCTGGCATTTTCTCTTGAAATTTTCAACCGGAGGCTAGGATCATCTTGGGTTTTACTTCCTATATTAACCAAACTTTTGTGCTGAAACTCTCTGTATACCAATTTGTCCATACACTGAAAAAAATATGGTAGATTTCACCATACTTTGACACGCATGGATACGAGTATGGTGATAAACATCAGACTCTGTGGCTGTATTCACCATTTTATGCTGAGTATCACCAGAATTCTGGTGAATACTATCGTAATTCTGGTTATTTTCACTAAACAATATCACCGTGTAGAAAATCTAGTAGACTTATGGTAGATGTTACCATACTCTTTTCGGTGTAAATTTCAATAATCAACCCGCAGCACAACCTACTTGTTAAATTTTCTCGATGTGGCGAATAGAACCGATTATTTTCCAAATCACGTAAGCGCCAAAATTACGAATGCGAGAAAAACAAGAAAACCCGTTTTTATTCGCGCTGTTGACAATCCTCGAATTCCAAAAAATGTACGCTCTTGCAGATGGCCATTTGAAATCAGACACGATTGATTATACCAGAGAAAACAAATGGCCTGGTTAAACGCTCAAATTTCCATCAAATTCGATCAAAATGATGACCATGACGGCGGTCGAGAGTTATCTACATGGATGAGTATAATTAATTAAAACAGCGTGTTGATTGAAATAAGCATGACATAGTTAGAAGTAAGTAGAAGCACGGTTGTGTGGAAATCAGATGAAGGATGAGCCCCACAGTTCCATCATCTACCATCAAATTTTTGCAGGCCGCAGAAATTTGATGGCAGATGGTGCGCACCAGTCACTATTTGATCGGAATTGATGAAAATTTGAGCGTGCATAACCAGCACACAAGATAAAACAACCCCTATACCACCAAAATAGAGATTGGCGCTTACGTGATTTGGAAAATAATCGGTTCAATATCGGTACCGGGCGAGGAGACTTGACAGCAGGGTTTCCTCGTTAGCTTTTCGGGATCTGTCACGGAGGGAAATTTTATTGAAGCGCGTCGAGGCTCGCAGGAAGTCGGGGTAACTTCATAAAATTTGCGTCAATCACCGGTTAAGTCCTCACGGCCGGGGCTCAAAGAATTGACGCGTCTCGGCGCTCGCAACTGCGTCGGGACTTGGACCCTTTGAGCGGATCTCAACCGTCTCCTCGACTCAATTTCCAACTTCGGGGTCGTCATCGTGCGGTGCCAACCCCGAGCAAATTAGAGCTCCATCCGTGTTTGTTGTGGAGTGACTGCGCCGCTTAACTCGACTACAATTTCCAATATTGAACAACTCGTTTCGACTCCAATTAAGAACAACTTTTTTATGAGTAATTACGTAATTGAATCAGTGAGTTCGAAAACACACGAACTCGGATTTTTTTCGATTTTCACTTTTTCATGGTTTAGTAACACCTGTGGATAGAAGCATCTGCACACTGAAAAAAATAGTATGCTGTTTCAGCACCTGCGATGTCAAAAATGTGTCTGATGATCCTAAGATGCTGACTTGATTGCCCACGCAGTTGACTTTGCATTCACAGGATGTAAAGTTAGCTGCGGGGACAGAAAAGGCAGCATCTTGGGAACACCAAACATATTTTTTACATCGCAGGTGCTGAAACAGCATACTATTTTTTTTTTTCAGTGCACGCAAAAGGAAATTTCAAAATTGCAATCGGAAGTGCTCGAAACAGCGACGGGAAAAGGGAAAAATCGAAGTATTTAATTGGAAATACCAATTTTCGGCCATTTCAAGGGAAATGGGTGACCATCCGATTTTGCGGTTTTCTTTTTTCGGTTCAGTATACCTTGTACCAACAAGTTATATAATATTCAAGATTTATTTAGGTCGAAAAATATAAATTATTTTGGACAGACTATGAAAAATCAGTATCTGAAAGTCGGTGAGAACGAAGACACACCAACTCGGACATTTATAAACGCTTTATTCTCTGTCATCAAACATGGTGTATCGATTTCAACTTGATGCTTTACAAATTCTCTAAGTACTTGTCCTTTGGCACCAAAAAGGTTTTTCTTAAACTAACTTCTTCGCCCGTTGCGCAGTTTTAGGTGTTTCCAGATCAATTTTTTTCCGAGTTGGTGTGTTTTCGAACTCACTGGTTCAATTATACACGGTAGAAAAAAGTATACATACATAAAGTCGCTTTATAGCGCCGCCTCGCGCTCTGCGACGCCCAATCGCCATTGCCCCCATTGAAAGGTTGGCGACAAGGGGTGGAGGAGGAGATCAGAAGATGCCAATTGCCTGATGATCTCTGGGAGAAAAAAGTATACTTACCCAAAATGTTGTGTTAACACGGGTAGTAAAACACGAAATAACACTAGCTGTTGCATGTAAAAAATGCAATTGCTGATCTAACAATTGTGAGGTTAAAAAAAAGTGTCTGGCATGATTCAATGTAGATTTTACAATAGAATACACTAATTTCACCATCCCCGTGGTTAAATTAACTTTCTAATTTTGTAAAATTTACATATGAAACATGTCGGACATACTTTTTAACAACTTATTTGTTAAGCCATTCAATACTTTTAATTCCCTCTGCTCGCAGACGTCGATAATGTGGCTTCCGTTGGCCGAGAATACTTCACACATTGCGCCAAACACAGTGCGTCAGTCGGTCGGCGCCGCCAAATGCATATTAGCGCCTACGAGACTGTAGGAATACTTCACGCATTGCGCGTTCACTTCAGTTAGTCGTAGTCGTTACTATTTGTATTCGGGCCCTGCTCCCTCCTCAGCCGCAAATAATTTGTAAATAATCAAGCGCGCTTATTCAATTATTCATAATTGCTCATTTTTTATGTCAGTTTAGCAATTATAATGAACTCGGTATTATTTGCGCCGACGGACGGATCGCCATGCTGATTTGAAATTAAGATGACGAAGTGTTTGGGTCCTCGGTCGGAAATGCGGAGCAAAGTTGCCAGAATATGCATATTTCGGAGAGTTGTTTCGAAGGAACCGCTCATGTTTCAGCACAGTGCGGCAACTATGAGGGGGGTTGAAAATTTAAACATGCAAATGATCATCTATCCTTTTTTCGTGCATCTGCTAATAGAAAACGACGGGACGTTCCAAGTTCTGCGATGTCTGGCCGTCCCAAGTTTCCGCCGACAGTGAACAATTATCGAAATTAGTCATCTGCCCCTGTTGCTAGACTGCCGAGCTAAGGAAAAACGCCGTAAGAACCCTCGAAAGTTGCCAAATTTCCACCAATGAAATGTCTCTTTTTGAGAGAAGTCATGAATATTTTCTCTTCACTGTTAAAAATTATTCTGGCCTGAGTGGCCTGAGTGAAATATTATGGAGCTATCCTGCCTGGAGCATCGAGTGAAAAAATTTTGCGGTGAGTTAGATAGCTCGCTCTGGCATGGGAAGCTCCTTGTAGCATGTGTCACTCCAGGAAAGACAGCTATATGCTCGGGAGAGATACTTTCCACTCAGATTTAAGATACTTAAGAGGAAACAGAGCTATAATTTTCTGCGCATCATCAACGCGCATTGACCGTTACAATCTTATTCTGGAATTCACGACTGCGACGGCGTCAGTCTCCAGCCAGTGGCTTTTGCGTGAACAGTGATTAGTTGCGACTCGTGAAGGTGTACAGCAAATTAAATTTTGTTTGAAGGCTTTCCAGGATAATACCCAATGGATCCCATACCAAAGTGTTCGCTGAGTTCCTAACACGACGGAAAATAAAAATTCGTCCTAGTAGAATAGCCTACCTCCAGGAATTTTGAAAACGCCGGTAAGGGCAGCAGTTTTATGAAACTAGGTTTAAGAGGAAAAATACATATTTCGTACCATTATACTGCAAAATTGTATCTCTTTCTCTTTTATCGCTTCATTCCTTATCGCTTGTTGATTTGCATGTGCATGGTAGTTTATTTAGATTATTCCCTACAGTGGCGTGGCGTGAATTGCGATAAATCGATTGTTATGCCATTTAAACCTATGGTAAAGAATCGATTGATAAGGTGTTCGCTGCGAACACCCTGTTCATCGATCCTTTTCCATAGGTTTAAATGGCATAACAATCGATATATCGCAAAGCACGCCACGCCACTGATTCCCTATTTAAAACCATCATGTTGCTCCCGTTAATGGATTATTTGCTTTTAGTTGTACTTCCTTGTCAAGTATCTGTAGTTTCCTTGGTGAAGGTTCGTTATGCGTCTGGAGATGGCACTGTATGCCGAAAAACCTCAGGTGTATTGAATAAAATTTTGCAGTATAATTCTACGAAATTGTCATTTATTCTTTTTAGCTCGTATGATACTTTTGGGCATCAAAGCCTGATTATATGGGTATGGCGTGGCGTCCAGTAAAGTTAGAATTCTGTTATCGTGTATATTTATTTTTTAAGCTTACACTGAATTTATGTTCACAAAATACTTAATATCTATAAAACTTTTCTTTGTCTAAAAGCGTTTTCGAAATTACTGGAGACAGCTGTTCAGCTATGACAAATATTGATTTTCCGTCGCGTGTTTGCAACTCAAAAAACACTTTGGCTCCGAATTTGTGGGATATTGGCCCGAAAGTTCCTCAAACATGATTTGATTTGCAGTACAACTTCACATCTTTTCAAAAAAAAAGAACATACATTGCAGTTACAGGTGGAAGGGAAAGGCAGAAGAGGGAGGGAGGAGAGGGAGGGGAGGAGAGGGAGGGGAGGAGAGGAGAGGGAGGGGAGGAGAGGAGAGGGAGGGGAGGAGAGGGGGGAAACGGATCGGGGTATGAGACGGATGCCAGGGGTAAGGGGAGGGCAGTCGCCAGCGACGCAGCCCGTCCTTATGCCTGAGTTACTTTAGCTCAGCATTTCCATACTTACGTCGGAGATTTTCAACTCCGTGGAAATTGGCCCTGAGCGATGAGTGACTTCCGAGCGACTTCCTTATATAGGTCGTGCTCTGAGCTAATTTTTTTTAACAGTAAGTAAGTAAGTAAGGCCGGGCTGGCCGGCGAGGCGCCCTCAAGGGGCCAAGGCAACTGGCAACTGCCGTCGTGCACCCCGAAGTTGGACCGTGCTCCTTAACTTATCTTCGTACCATTGACACATTGAGTATCAACTATATTCCCGCAAGGCTCAGCGGCCGTCTGATAGCCAACGGAAGGTCTTATCAAAGACTGTGGCAGACGCTGCAGAGCACGGACTTTCGGAGCACAGCCATGCCTCCACCGAGTTGGACTGTGTTGTTGCAATCTACACTGATAGGTAGCGCTGGCAGTCGCGCACACTACGAGTGATTACCGATTTTTCACAACCCAGTCGAACAGTGCAGACGGATTACTTACTGGGTGACTATGTCCCTCCCGCACCCTGTAACCTCGAAGGGTCAGGGTATTGGAGTGGCATAGTCATCCACGGTCACGATGACTGATATTTGAGTGTCCTCAAATATCAGTCACCTCCGGGGATTGAACCCGGGACCTCAGTGTTGGCAGCGAACTGCCTTGACCACTACACCACTGAGGCTGACTTTTTCAGATGATTTAGCACTAATTACGAAGGAAATTCTCTGAAAAATTAAACGGAAAATATTCACAAGTTCTCCCGAAAATTCGTATTTAATTGAAAGAAATTTGGCAACTGGCGAAGGTTCATACGGCGTTATTCCTCGGCACGACAGTAGACGAAGAGGGCCAATTTATCATTTTGCGTAATGAGGTCGCACCCGAGAAGCAGAGCAGTGGCAAGGCGTTAATGATCGATTATCGATATTTCCCCATTTGGAGCTATGGTAAAGAATCGATTACTAAGGTGTTGGCTGCGAATACCTTGTTAATCGATCCTTTCTATAGGTTTAAATGGTAGATCGATCGATATGTCGCAAAGCACGCCACGCCACTGAAGCAGAGATGTTTTTGTAGATGAGCGTGGGTGAAGTGTATTTGACGGGTTGTAAAGACAATGCTCCCAATAAAGAGTCAGCCGGTTCTTGCATCTAACTGTGCAAATTAAGGTGAATGGGCATCCAGACAAGGTAGGAGGTAAAGCGCAACGTTACATGTTTTCTCCTCGAATTATTATAAGGAAAACGAATCATACAACGAGGAGTCTGAAAATCAACTCCTTAACAGTGTTTTAATTAACACTGGTTAAATGGCAAAAGTACGAATCGACGGCGTTAGTCCGCAATCACTTATCTCGGTTGCAGTGTCTAAAAATCTCCGCCTCTATATGTTATTTGTTTAAAGGAGAACGAATTGACATCATTCCTTGAAGTTTTTGCAGAATTTTCTTAGCACAGAAGAAAAATCACGGCAGTTTTAAAGAATTGACGTTGGGTGGTCTTCCGTTTAAAAAATAAAGTATGACAGGAAGTCTGCGACGTTGCAAACCGAGATATATGATTGCCGACTTACACTGTCGATATACCAGCAATTTTTATCAGATATATAAGCAGCCTAAAACTTCATTGGGTAAAGTATTTAAGCCACATAAATCCAAAGTAACATTTTTTTTTCAAAACGTATGTGACAGTACCATTTTCATTCCCGTTATGAGATGTTGTGTGCAAACAACACATGAAAGCAGTTTTGCCGTTTAGTTATTACCCTGCTTTACGCTCAAAACAATGGACGGTGAAGGTATCAAACCGAGTTAGGTTAGGTTAGGTTAAGCAACTAAACTAACTTCGCGGTGAGGCTTACGGTATCATCAAAATTGATGGCGCTTTGCTGCGTCCTCTCAGATCAGTTTTAAAACTCCAGCGCCGTGCCATCATTTACAGCACGAAATATTCGCACCAGTGCTAACATAAAATTTATTTTACCCTCGTCGGACGGACTTGGATCATACCTCAAACATATTTCACGAAATGACGTTATGTTTATAATTCATCTTCCATTTGATCTGTGTAAAAAAGGCTCCTTAATATCTCGTTTAAGATTTTAATTCCGTCCTTTCCGTTGTGTGAATCGTTTTCTGCGTAAAAATTTGAGGAGCAGACATGTGACGTTTTTCTCTACTTGAGAGGAATACTGCTAGAATAGGCCACTGTCTAGTGGTCTATTCAAGCTTTTCGTATTCAGACCATGAACTGAGTCGTGCTCGTGTGGCCTCTACGCGGCTAAGCCTTTAGCGGGCGTGTCACGCTTTTTGCGTCATTTCAACTCCGCTACTTGCTGCAGTTTTACTCGGACGTGAACATGGACATGGAGCCATTTCAGTCCATTACCGTAATGCAATACATTTAACTCGTCTGATATGCGTGGAATATTTCAAATTTTTGAGGGCGTTTTAAAATTATTGAGTTGTTAGGTGGAAACATAAACAATTCTATCTTCTCTATATGATAGAGTTGCGCTCTTTCCTGAGACATTTCAGCTCTTTTGGCTCATTTTTAAAAACATATTACCTGACTAACAAGTGGCTCAACCTCAGAGGACGCTTCCCGCTCTCAAAAAGCCGCTTTTTTGGGTCACATTCCAAAAGTTTCAAATGAGCTCAACCGGTGGCTTTTATCTCCCAATATTCACTAAAATTTCGAAACTCGGCCTAGTAGCTCCCTCTAAAATGATGAACCATGAAAAAAGACGAAAAACATCGCTCAAATGAAAAAAACTCACCTTTTCATCGAAGAGTATTGGAAGATCTAGGTCTTCTTTTAAACTAATTTAAAAAGAGAAGACTCAAAAAGCAGTTATCACCTGATGAAATCCGCTAAAATCATAGAATTTTGCCCAGAAGATGCCCAGAAATAACTTTGAAAAAACTGCAAGTTTAAGGAGTCAGAGAGCTCATGCATACAATTTAGTGATCTGAAAACATGGAAGCATTCATGAGTCCAAAGGATGAAAAACATGTAAAAGACATATTGGCGGTGTAAGTCCGCAACCACGTATATAGGTTTGCGAAGTCTCAGGTCTTCTGTCATACTCTCTTTTTTGAATGAAAAACTCCTCTAGACAGCAGTTTTTAAAAACTTCCGTGACCTTTCTCTCTATGCGAAGAAATTTGTGCAAACACCGTCAAGAAATGATGTCGATGTATTATCTTCTACCTAAAGAAAATAAAATAGGAGCGGGAATTTTCAAACATTGCCAACGAAATAGGTGGTCAAGGACCTACACCGTTGATAAGCGTGGCTGCAGTATTTATGGAGCATTGCCAACAAGTACAAAAATTATTGCATAAATACTTTTCAATCCACAAAATTTTTTGGAATTTTGTAATACTGTTTTTAGAGTAATTTTGAGTACTAATAGACTTTTTCTCTTTGTTGTAGGTAAGCGCCGTTTTGGTTGGATCTTTAGATTCACTGTATAGGCAAGCAGTCTTTGGTTTGATTGACGGTACGTAAATACAATAATGGAAACACCTGGTCTTGATACTCAACCCTTAAGGGCTTCAAAGAGAAAAGAAAACAGAAATGTGGAGTGTTACGTGGAAGACGGCTTATCGTGCTGGTGACATCGTCTTTATCTGAGCATCCAGTGCGAAAGTGTGTTATCACTACATAATTGATGAGTTCAAGATGTGAAAGGAGCCATGGTATGTGCTTTCGCAATAGAAAAAAAAGTCTCTTGAATCAAGAGTCCAGACTCTTAAAAAAATTGACCAGAAAAGTACTCTTCATTCAATCTGATTTTTCCTTGAATCAAAAGGAAATCCGCTTAAATTAAGAAGCTTAGTTCTCGATCTAGGCAAAAATCTGATGTATCAAAAGTATTTTTTCTTGTCAAATTTCTTAAGAGTTCGGACTCGCGCGGTGGATGACGTCACACGTGTTGTTTTTCGAAGGGTGAGATCTCTGTTAAAATTGGATATGGGAACTGAGCTATAAAAAGGCGTTTGAATCGACCCTTCTCTTTTTTTCTAATAAGCTCGAACCATTACACCGCGATTCCATAACGAGGGTAACTGACCCATTCTGCCGTGCTAAGGAAGGACGCCGTATGAGCCTTCAGACGTTGCCAAATTTCCTCTCGACAAATCACGAATTTTCGGAAAAATTTGTAAATATTTTCTTCCGATTTTTTAGTGAATTTTGTTCGAAATGTAATCTAAAATTTGTTAAAAATTTTGAGGAGAAATATTCATAACTTTTTTCATAAATAGAAATTTTCTGAGAGGAAATTAGGCAACGTCTGAAGGCTCATACGACGTTCTTCCTTAGCACGGCAGCATTGTCAAACCCATGTGCGACACCACCCTCACGGTTCATGAGACGGAACTTTTTTCTCAGTTTATGTAGATCTGATATCGGTATCGCAGAGAGCTGGGAGTTTTTGGGGACTCGAATAAAGAACTTGATAACGTCAATTCTGCCGTGATATGGAGGAACGCCGTAAGAACATTCGAGAGTTGCCAAATTTCCTTCGATAAAACGTTTATTTTTGCGGTAGGGTTATGAATATTTCTCCTTGGAATTTTCAGGAACTTCAGGTGAAATTGCGACCAAAATTATCTGAAGAATTGGAAGGAAAATATTCATGAGTCTACCAGGAAATTCGTGTTTTATCAAAGAAAATTTGGCAACGCCTGATGGTTCATAAGGCGTTTCTCCTTAGCACGGTAGAGTTGGAGCCATAACGAAAGCGACTGGAAACATCCCTCGTTTTTTACTTAAGAATCAACAGCTCAACAGGCAGTTCACGAACATCTTAGCCTCTCCCATCGGGGAACAGTGGGCACCGATGTCGAACAGAAGATTGTGGAACTTTAAGGCGGAAGAACGACGTGGACCATGGAAAAGGAGGCGAATAACGGAACTGAGCACACACAAACCGATCGGAAAACGATATTTATGAAACCTCAACAACAAAGTTTCAAGAGGGTCCATTCCTATTCAGGAATCCCCAACTTCACAGATTCACTCGCTTGTTTTCTATTCCTCAGTTCCCGTCGACCATTTTACAAATAATGTTCCGAGACGCTCGGGTCACTGTGAAGTAAATCTAATTTGTAAATAGTTACGAGTCTAGCACGTGCGACGTTTTCAAATTGTTGTGGAATCTGTATAAACGACTTGAGTTCAATATCATAGTCGCTGGCTGTGCCACCTCAAAAAAAGCCGCACGCATGTATCGATTTATTCTTATTTATAGCATTATCAGAGAGATTGGCCGAGTCTTGATTTAATTTGATTAATACTTAGTGTTTTAGTCCCAAGTCATAACAGTTATCGAATACTTGGTGATATGCCTCCAGGCCACTTTGCGACTCAACCCCTAGAGCACGAAAATTTCATTATTTCTAGTGGTTTGACCCCCTCCCCCCTTGCAACGCATTGTAACGCTGGCTCAACCTCCATCCCCTTAAGTGCGTCACGTAATACTCGAACAGCTCCTGAGATGTTTATAACACTAGGAAATTACGTCGCTCAATCGTAGCAGCATGGGAAGTCTCATACGACTTTTTACCGAATAATGTCACAAATATTTGGACTATTTCTATCGAATAGAACTATGGCCAGAGGGAAAGATAAGGTGTGCTCGTTGGTGCTTGGGCCATAAGAATGAATGGGAAATATGAAGCACTAGTGACGTCAGCGGCAACGACGAGAGGAACGACAATCGGGAAGGCGGTCTTTAACTCGTGAGTCCTGTCCACAAGGCTCTAGATACATGCCCACGGCTCATGGGTGCCGCACTTAGTTAACTCACAGTTCCGTTTGTTGAATTGGAGAAGCGGGATTTCTCGTTATGTCAAACGGTACTATGTGCACAGCGCATGAGCCGTGGGCATGTATCTAGAGCCTTGTGGACAGGCCTCATGAGTTTAAGACCACGTCGTTGATCGTCGTTTCTCTCGTCGTTGCCTCTGACGTCACTGGCGCTTTATTTTCCCATTCATTCTTATGGCCCGAGGACCAACGAGCACACCCCATCTTTCCTTCTGCACATAGTTCTGTTTGATAGAAATATACGTCCATTTATCAGCTGCAAAGACAGATTTTTTGGCGACACGTAAAAAAACTGTCAGGGGTTATCCCCTAAAATTGTGGTACTACCCCAATTTGTTGGATGATATGGACATTTCCGATTAATTTTGGTAGTACCGCAACTCAAGTTGAGGTAGTAGCGCAACATTTGGGTTAGTTACCTAATTTATGGGGATACTACCACCATTAATTGGGATACTACCACAATTAATCGGGGTATTACCACTATTACTTGGGAATATATCCATATCATCCAACAGTTGGGACTTAACCTTACCTCTTTTTTTCCCGTGGAATTTCACGCTTGGCGCTCGGGGAAGTTAGAACACCGATGGAAAAGTGGAACAGTAAATAAAGGGGTCGCATTGGTTTCCTGGCTCCTTCAGGTCGCTCATCTGGATCCATCGAACCAGAAAACCCTGAAAAAACCCTCTTAGAAACACGAGCAGCGTCTTACGATTCCGACTTCGGCAGTGTTACTTTCATCATCATTTTTCAGCTTTTTCCGTCGTTCAAGTCCAGGCCCGCGTCATTAGCCGGAAGACTTATTGGGAGAGCGCGGAGGAATTCGGAGGCGCAGTAATCTCCCGGAAAGCGGCCGACGTTTCGGGGACAAAAAAACAAGGGGTAAAAACTCGGGAGCCCCGTCGGGTCGGGGTCGAGAAATCGGAGCGAGGGTAGTAATGACCATGATTAGGAATTTTCTGAAATTTATGTCCGCGGGGCCCCTGTCAGTTCCGCCGCGCGCGCCATGGAACCGCAACGTTGCTATACTGTGCGACCCAGGCAAAAGAAACGATTAATAGTTCCGTAGAATTTTTTATACGCACTGGAAAAAAAAAAAAGTCGCTTGAATCTATAGTCCAGACTCTAAATAACATTGACAAGAAAGAATACTCTTGATTCAATCCGATTTTTCCTTGAACCGAAAAGCCGAGCCTCTTGATTTAGGCGGATTTCCTTTTGATTCAAGCAAAAAGTCCGATTAAATCAAAAGTATTTATTCTTGTCAATGTTTTTAAGAGTCTGCACTTTAGAGTCTAGATCCAAGCAACTTTTTTTTCCAGTGCGTCTTCGTTGCGTTGTTTTTTCGTTTCAAATTTTCCACACAGAAAAAAAAGTTACGTTCTATATAGACATACTGTTCGTTCCAGGCTTAGAGGGCGAAAGTTCCGGGTGCTGGAGCCGTAGCTTCGACTGTTCTGGGTGTTATATCCGAATCTTACGGCCTCTGAGCCCGGATCGCGGACGGTTTGTCCGTCCATGTAGCCCGTAAGCACGGCTTCCATAGCCGGAGTTTTTTTTTGTGCATAAATTTCCGGTACATAAAATTTACGCACATTTTTTTGGAGGGGGAGGGGAAGAGGGAGGGGTGACATTGTAGTTTCCACAATACAATATTCATAGCTGATTTCAGGCTCAATTTTTACTGTTTGTAGTCGTGGTTTACAAGTTCTTCTTTCTTAATGTTTAAGTTCTTTAGGTCGGTTATCCTGTATGAATATACTGCAAATTTATATAGGAGCTTTAAGTAAGAAAATGATAAAATAATACAATTATGGGGATGTTTTTGAGGGTTATAGGAAGAAATAAAGGACCAAAGGGATAGTCGTAGTTCAACTTGGCCTCCGTTTTGAAAGTATTGAATATCCCTCTTTTTAAGGGAATTTCAAGAAACTTCTTATGATGTTCAGGGCTCTGCGAGCGCATGGAACATTGGAAACCCCCTAAAAAAAAATTTACGGGTTCTCGTTTTAGCACTAGCAGTGTAGATTGTAGGTCAATCAGTCTACCTCACCAAGTATCGATACAGATCGATTGTTTCACATGCAATTAAATGAGCAAAGCCTGATGTTGCCAAGGTTTCAGACATGAGAAAGTGCTGCTCTGGGAGCCAGCTGACGTCACTCCGGATACAGGACTTCGGCACTGCTCTTAAGTCATTGACGTGCTTCTTCTGAAGGGCCGGTTCGAAGTGGAAAGTATTCGCGCAGGAGACAGGAGGGGAGCCTGCGACTGTTTGCTCTTCACGTAATGTACCACCGTGCCAAGCTAAAACGACCTATGTACGCATGGTCTTCATGGGCGTTGCGCGGTTTTTGCCGGGGAGGACGACGAAGGTAGGTCACTCGATACGGGACACTCGATCTTCGGCGCGGCCCTTGTTGATCGAGGGAGACGGATGCCTCCCGGATTGCCGATCGGGGCGGAACCCCGTCAAGAGCGATTTGGCTCACTCTCCCGTCCTAAGGAAAAACGCCGTATGGACCTTTAGGTGTTGCCAAATTTCCCCTTAATAAAACACGAATTTCCTGGTAAACTTACGAGTGTTTTTCTTTCAATTTCTGAGATAATTTTGTTCGCGATTTTATCTTAAGTTCCTGAAAATTTCAAGTAAAAATGCTCATAATTTTCCTAAAAAATTGGCATTTTATCTAAGGGAATTTGGCAACCCTCAGATGTTCATACGGCATTTTTCCTTGGCACGCAGTACTGCTTTGCTAAGGAAAAGCACCGAATGAGCATACACGCGTTGCCGACTTTCTTTTAATAAAAATATCTTTTCTCGGCAAATTTAGGAACATGAATCACAAAATGTTCCTAATTTTGAATGTTTTCAGTTTTATTTTAACTTAAAATTTTAATGAATATTCATTGGACCATAGTTTGCAATAAGGAGCCACTATTTCTGGCTCATTTTAGGAACATCATATGAACCGTTGGTTTTCCTATGAAGAAAGGTGCGTTTATGGAGGAGCCAGAGATTGTGCTCAAAATACTCATTGCAATAAGGACGCTTCCTTATTGAAAAATGTAATCTAATCATTGGTCATCATACCGTGAGCGTTTCAAGGATAAAACTACTAAAACGTTTATTATCATGATTTTATTCAGCCTCAAATATTTTCAAGTGCCAAATATCCTGCGATATATAAATTTCGTAACTGCAAGGCACTTTTGAAAATATTTCCTCCAAAGAATTCCAAATTTTGAAAATGAGCATATTTACACAAAATCATAATTTTGACACTGAAAAAAATGATCAGTCAGCAATAGCGTCGCATCATAAATAAATCTGCTAAATTTTACGAAACTTCACCTAAGCCCCTTAATCACACGCAAATCACACAAAAGCATTAAAATTGCCGTTTTATTTGCAAAAAAATTGCATCTCCCGGAAATTCTGTGAATATTTTTTACGAAACAATGCAAAATTCTGAAATTTCTTAATTTCCCTTGAACTTTAATATTTCGAGTATTTTCTTAAGAGTCGTTTCAAATATATTCAGTTATATTTTTTTACCAAAAATTGTCTCCAGAAATCTAAAAGCATTTCAAAAATTGTTCCGCTTTTCAGGCAACATCTTCTATAAAAACATTTCATCCGCAATTTGATCTAGTGTTTGTAAAAATTTCGTGGGGAAATGTTAAAGAAAGTGTATTCCATCAAGAGAGATTCGGCGATAGTTGAATGCTCTTACATCGGTACTCTACGATGTAAAGCTGAACCATGCGGATTTTCCCGGCAATTCGGCAACTCTGGGCTCGGGAAGCGAAATCGGGCTCTTGAACAGACGGCGGGGCTCGTTAAAGTTGTTACAATCGAGAGCTCTTGATTAGAGAATCTCGGATAATCAATGGAATCGCCCGGGTATAACGTAGCTGCCCCGTCAAGAGGATCCTCATGCCGTCCGCACGGTTTCCGAAATTATTCCGTCAAAGCGCTTATTACGCGAAAATTCCACCGCGCGGTCGGCGTGACTATAAGGAGCATATTGAGTACGCAGGAACGGTAGCGGTGGGGTGTAGAAACTAGTAGGCTATATAGTTAACGGGCGCAACGTTCTCGCTTCTTTTCATTCGTCAATGAAATTGGGTTTCCTCGACGATGAAAGGAAAAGCATAAAAGAGTGCATCTAGAGGAGGAGGTGGTGGTGGTGGAAAAGGACGAGTAGCGGACTGATTATTGATATTGATAGTCAAGGCTATAGACAATGTAGGCGACACAGAGAAAACGGGACTATCGTATTGGTGGAAGCGGGTGGTTGCCTTGGCCGATGGAAGGTAAAAGAATAGCCTAACTAACGGCTGTTCCTGACGTAGGACGTAGTAAGTCGATACTAAGCCAATCAGCAAGTCGATGGTGAAAGTGCAGAAATGCGTATCTCGGAAATGTAGAAGAATTCACTCGAGTGAGGTTTCAACCTATGAATACAACTATTTAAACTTTGGTGTGTTGCACAGTATCACGTGCAGTTGAAGGCGTTTATCATTGGTTTGACCTCGCCCTACGTTACGGAAAGTGAAGTCTTGAAGTGTTGACTTTGAACGCTGTTTCCACGTATTCGTGCGTATATCGGAAAACACGGTTTTCCAGGAGAGTAAAAAAAAAACTGTCTACATTCATCTTCATTGGTAGTAGAAGGGTAATAACTCTTGAGGACGGCACGAGTAAGATGTTTTTTTTTAGACTCCATCAGCATTTTAAATAATCTCTCAGAATGTTAGAAAATACGGCAGAAATGCAGAGATTCCCATTTTCGCAACCTTGATTTACCTAATTTAGTAGAGGAATTCACTCGAGTTAGGTTACAACATATGAATACAACTATATCAACTTCGGTGTGTTGCACAGTATCATACGCAATTGAAGGCGTTTTATAATGGTTCGGCCGCGCCCTACGGAAAGTGAAGTCTTGATGTGTTGGCTTTGAGTGCTATTCGCTCTGCATGCGTTCAACGCGTGACAAGTAATTAATTTCTACGCACGGTTATACATCTCCCGCTTTTACTTCGTTCCTCGAAGAAGAAATTCACGAAAACTGAGAATTCCACACCGCTCAGCGTCAAAATTGCTGAGTTAGGTTTCAACCTAAGAATACAACTATATCAACTTCGGTGTGTTGCACAGTATCATACGCAATTGAAGGCGTTTTATAATGGTTCGGCCGTGCCCAACGGTATGAAAGTGAGGTCTTGATGTGTTGATTTTTAACGCTGTTTGCACAGCATACGGGATGTTTCACCATCGAAATGCTATTTTCTCTGCCTAGCTATGTCATCAGAGCCCGCGAAAATGTCGTTTCAAACGGGTCCCATTATTTGGCATTTTCAAAACGAGTTTTTTTGCCGTTCCAAGTTAAAAAAGTTTTAGTGGTTGGGCCGCGTAGCGGTCAGACGGCGTACCTTCTAGTTACATATATTATCTAGGGGAACGCCATTTTATAATTAATATCTTAAGTGTGCTGACTCTACTTTCTTTTAGTTATGCTGTAAATTATAGCATCTGCAGCCAAGCCGAGCGTTCTTTTGTTTCACATTGTGAATCAAAATGGAGGGAATCTCATTGAAACGAAAGTTTCGGTCTTAAAGGTTGAAAGAAACATTATTCGCGTGAGGTGATTTTGAAGAGACCGCTTTGAAGCACTACTAAAGTTTCTGGAGAGATACCGTCTTCCAGTAAATAAATAATTAAAGCCGCATTTTCTTAAGCGGTTGGGTAGATTTCTTATTTTAATCTCTTTGTGACTCACAATAGAGATTTTTTTCCCCCATATAAAAATTATATAAAACTGAAAGCCGGAAATTCTCACAGATCAAGGGTAACCTATGTTCCGACTAGCGTATTGAACGTCAAGTTTATTTATTTACATATTAATTTGAAGAGGTAAAATCAAAGAAAATTGACATTTGGCTGCAAAGCTCTCAAGGATTCCTCTCGCAAACGCGATGACTTGTGCAGTAGCACATCACAACATATCGTCGCTTTTATGACGTAAAGGCGTATCTCGATTTCCCCATGACCTCCGGAAAGCATGGCTTTGTATATAAAACAGGGCTCATGTAGGAATTGAGATATACCCTTACGTCACAAGGGCAACGATGAGTGTGCGTGTAGGAAGGTTTCCATCAATTCTCTCCTTTCTCACCTTATTGACTGGGCCGAACCAATTCGTAGCACTTTGCTAGTTCTCTATTAACCAACGCGATCTTATGGGATTTTTAAAACATTTTTTCATTCAAGCACTCTTGAAACGTTTTGAAGAATGTCGTTTAAAGTGCCAAAATCTCGTAACAACGTATAACGCACGAGGCGCGAAGCGATCAGAAGGCATAGCCTGCTAGTTAACTGTAAAGCTGTACTCGTAATATTGTGACACTCATTATTGCAGAATGCCCCAAGCAGGAATTCTAGACACCATGATCTATTGGAGGAAAAACAACGTCTAATACTGCCGCGCTAAGGAAGAACGCCGTATGAACCTTTAGACGTTGCCAGAATTGCTTTACTAAAAACTTAATTTACAGGAAAATTTTCGAATATTTTCTTCCCGAATTTTTCAGATACTTTTGTCCACAATTTGATCCAACATATCTGAAAATTTCAGGGGAAAATATGCACAACTTTCCTCAGAAATCCATGTTTTATTCTGAGAAATTTGGCAACTCTCGAATTTTCATACGGCGTTTTTCCTCAGCACGGCAGTATAATGCTCTTACTGCGTTGTCCTTCAACACGGATGTGTACTGCCGTACTAAGGAAGAACGCCGTATGAACATTCGAGAGTTGCCAAATTTCCTTTTGTTATAATATTCATTTCCGAGGAAACAAGGTGGAAAAATGGTGCTGGGTCCACACCATTTTGCGGGGAAAACAAAGCCAAGAAGTTCCAAAAACTGGTACGCATTAGAGTTCAAAAAATAATTTTGCCTCTAATTTTAATTTTTGGAACCTCTTGGCTTTGTTTTCCCCGCGAAATGGTGTGGACCCAGCACCATTTCTCCACCTTGTTACATAAAGTTCGCGCCACTTCTTAATGTGTTTTTTTTTCATTTCCGAGGAAACTTATGCATATTTTCCCTTGAACTTTTTAGGACTTAACCGTGGAATTGCGAGCAAAATTATTTGAAAAATTGGATGAAAAATATTCACGAGTTGGCCGAGAAATTCGTGTTTTATCAGGAAAAATTTAGCAGCGCCTGAAGGTTCATACGGCGTTCTTCCTTAGCACGCCAGTGTAAGGAATGGTTCATAGGGAGGAAGAATAACGCACCGAAGCAAGGGATGACTTGTTCGCTCTTGGAAGGCCCTCAACGAGCGAGAACGGGTTAATTGACTGCGAACAATTATATCCCGGTAAACAGACTGTGGCTCTATCTCGTGGAATTGCCGTCATAAAGACTCCCAGGGTTTAAGAAAGCGTTGCTAATCACCCCCCATCCGTAACGAACCGTCGTTTTGCCGGCGAAAAGTCTGCATCGCACTTTCGCGATCCTTTCGGCGGAAAAACTTGCACCTGGAAAGCTGCCAATGGGCTACTACATAAGGTTTAAATTAAAGAACCAAGTTTTATGTTTCCTCCTTAACGATTTACGAAGAAAGTTATTCACGCAATGAGAACATACAAAAACAACTCCCGAGCGAGGTATTAACATTTGGTTGAGCACTTACGCAGATGGAACTCGATGAACCGATAAACATTGACGTTGACGTGTATACGAGACCCGAGTTTCTTCATAACGCCTGCAAGAATGCAACTATTCGAGCTTTTTGGATGTGCATGCTGCATATTCTGAACATTGAAGGCGCTCGGGCTTCTTTACGCTGTCACAAGCGTTTCTCGCGGTAGTTGCGGTGGGTTCTACGTAAAATGATAAGTATCACCAAACGGTTTAAGGATACGCTGGCCTGAATTATTATATACGAGATATTTTAACCTGTGAAATTGGTGTTCTTCTTTACTTCATGGCAAAGCAGTTTAAATTTTTCAAGATTCAAAATTTAACAATAAACTCATATTTTTTGTCCTTCATTTTTATTCCAAATGGGAAGTCTCTGAATTTTAGTGAGGTGGTTTCCCAGTTTGTCTTTCTTTGCTCATCGTGTTGTGAAAAAGTGATGCTTTTTATATACTTGATAAGTTATGATTTTTTCGAGCGCCAAAGAAAATAAACCAAATCACGCGACTTCACGATATTTTTGCTATTAAACAAGTAATAAGTATGAATACATACGTTTTCAGTTACCCTTACTTGTAAGCGTCATGAAAATAATTTTTTATGTGAAGCATGTAAAATAACTTGCAATCTGTTTCTTATCCCATTCAAATCTTGCACGTCTTGCGACTCGCGGTGTAAGTTCGTGACTTTTTACAAAACGCTCTACTAAATTGAAAAATCTTCGCATCACTCTCGATGAACGCACGTTGCTGAAAGGAGCTGCATATCGACGGTGAAACTACCAAACCACGTATCTCGGTTTGCGACGTCGCAAACTTCCTGTCATACTTTATTTTTTAAATGAAAAACTACTCAATGTCTAGTCTTGAAAATTTCTGTCCTTTTTACTCTTCATGCGTAGAAAATTCTGTGAAAATTTCAAGGAATGATATTGATTTGGTCTACTTCAAAAAAATAAAATGTGAGCGTAGATTTTTAAACACCGCAAACGAGATACGTGGTTTGGTAGTTTCACCGTCGATATGAGCTGTAACCGACGTAAGTGCCTGTAAAACGGTAATTTAGGAGTGGTGCTCTAACCAATAGTTTGTATCAGTTCATCGCAGAATATAGCTCAACAAGTTGTAAAGTTTAATAAATATATACATTCACAACAAACAATTCAAGGCAGATGTCTCTAAGGTTTAATTAAAGAATCACCACAGTATCAAAATATCCGGTCTTATGGGCGGTTTAAATATTGCATGAATCAATTTTTCTATCTGTCCTACGCCTTCAATTAACCAGATTGACAATACTACTCACCATATTTTCGCCGCTTAGCGCCTTGCTATAAAGCCGGTATCTATTTTTTCCTCCACCAATTATCTCACAGTCTGTAACGGCAATTATTAATGTAGCAGTCGACAGAATCTTCCAGTTTCACCAATTTTTAGACAAAATAGGTAACGCCCAAATAATACATTTCCTCTAAAAATTGTGGTTTTCTTTCGGGTATGAATTCTTGCAAAAACAGGCTTCATTTGACCCTCTTTTGCGACGCATACCGTAATACAGGACAGTCCTTTCCCTTTCTCTGAGTTTCCTTACGTACAGATATTATTCAAACTTGGAATTTCTCAGAGGTAATTAAATTTATTTGAAACGAATCCTCTTTTCTTATTAATGAGCCTATTTGAGGCAAGATTATATTAAAGGGACAAATTAGGCGATAATTTTCCGATTTGGAAACGTTCCCGATCATTTACAAACAGAATACATGCCGACGGCGAAACCTCCAAACCACGTATCTCAATTTGCGAGGTTGCAGACTTCTTGTCATACTTTAATTTTTAATTAGCGAACTACTCAACGGAAATTCTTGAAAAGTGTCGTGATTTCCTTCACTATGCGAGGAAAAGTCTGTAAAAACTCCAAACAATTATATCGATTTCTTCTTTTTTAAAACAACAAAATAGGATTGGTGATTTTAAAACACCGCAAACGAGATACGTGTTTTTTGTGAGTTTCACTCTTGATACTCTCCTTGTATACTGCCTTGTTGAGCAAAACCAGTGGCATTTTACTCCAGATTTGCAGTCTGTTTCAAAATTAACGCAGGACATGTGCTCATACCCTACGCTATGATCTCTGAAATTCAAATCGTGTAATGTAATTAAGAAAGTTGTCCTGTTGTAAGGAAATATTTGTCGCAGAAAAATCTCGCAAATCCTGAAATGGAGAACTGCAATTCATACGACAGATACAGGAGAACGGTTCATAATCGCTCCGTATAATCCGGACCGAACTCTTCATATAATTTTTCGCTTGCTAAAAGCTGAAAAGAAAAAAACAAAGAAACAAAGCACAAGAAGAGGTTAAAAAGCAGAAAAACTTGAGATCTTTTGGAGACCGGTGAAGTGGATTCCTTCTCGCGTGAAATTATATAAGTTTCGAGGAATGGTTGTCGTCAACCTTAATTAAGTAACCTCCTCCAACAAAGCCGCAGGAATGTATTTCATAATGCAAGTTAATAACACCGCGGGCCGGAAGGAAAAAATTCCAGCGCCTTTAAAAATTCAGCGGTTTTCAGGAAGCCCGTTTAATAACTTTATCCACAGCAATTATCATAGGAAGGTTGTGGAAATAATTTATGGGGTTGTTTAGATTATTAACGACCGACGTGGCGCGGGAAACAGCACGCAGTTAACCGGATCCGAATGAGGTACTTAAAACTTTTGAGTTTTTTTTCAAGTTTTCTAATATTTCCCGAAGATCCGTCGCCGTATTCATCTGCATGGAATTATCTGTTTTCGCGCGGCTGCTCTCGGAATCGGCGCAAGGTGAAGCATCCTCGGATATCGTCGTTTGAAATAATGAAATACGAATCCTCGTCCGTGCTCATGTGAAGGGCCGCACCTTTTTCCGTTAAACATTTTCAACCGCAAATGTGGAAGGTCAAATCGGTCTGAACCTATCAAATAATTTGCAGTTCCGATACGATCGGTAGCAGTGGCGTGGCGTGAATTGCGATATAGTGATTGTTATGCCATTTAAACCTGTGGAAAAGGATCGATAAACAGGGTGTTCGCAACGAACACCTAAATAATAGATTCTTTCCCATGGGTTTAAATGGTATAACAATCGATACATCGCAATTCACGCCACGCCACTGAGCGGTAGTATTGTCCGTCAGAGAGACCGATGCAACAAGCACGATAATAGTGCAGGGTGGCATTAAACGTAAGGAAGAAATGAAAGATTTGAAATTTCAGTGAAATATTTTATGAAATTTCACAAGGCTGTGAAATATTTCAAGAAATTTCACATAGGGCTGTGAAATACTTTAAGAAATTTCACATAGGGCTGTGAAATATTTCAAGAAATTTCACAGGGCTGTGAAATATTTCAAGAAATTTCACAGGACTGTGAAATATTTCATTAAATTTTACAGGATTGTGAATATTTTATGAAATTTTACAGGGCAGTAAAATATTTCATATTTTTCAGGGGCTAGAGTATGCCACCGGCTGAAACACACAAAAATAGAAGAAAGTCACAATTTTTACATATTGCGAAACATGAAAAGGAACCGATATTTTTCCAATTCTTTCATAACTTTCTGTAATTTCATGAAATATTTCACGTGGAATTTTAGTAATTGAAATTTCTCATCAACAGTGAAAATTGCCGTGGAACGTTATCGTATTTTAAAATCATCATGTAATTCAATGAAAATCATCTTGTATTTCAAGATATTTTCAGCGGATTTAGCAGAAACAGGCGTCGGACTGGTGGAGGTCCTCCCGGGGCTGGAGATTATGAGCCCGGCTCATGTGGAACTTTCCTCTTAATGGGATATATTTTGAGCCGACTCGGCAAAGCGGTCCCTGGATCTGCGCCAACGGAGATTCGCAGAAAAACAGGAGTGGGCTGCTCTTTTCCCAACTGATCGATTAGTTTTCGTCCAATTAAGACGTGGGCGGGGGGAGGGCGGCGCGGATATAATCTTTGAGCGAGAAATCATCCGACGAAAAATTAAATTTATACGACTTAACGGGCTTTTGAAGTCCTTTCCTGGCGCGTTGATGAACGCGCCGTTGCCAAGTCATCGCGTTCGTAACAAGTTCCCCAGCGGGCCGATTATTGAAATCTTGCGTAAGTCGGGCGGACATAGACGAAATAGGTCAAATGACGGAGCGTGATTGGTCGGCTGTGTCTTATCGCTGCTTTGTTGTACCTTTGTCTGGTGAGATGGACGACATACTGTCGGAAAGTCAAGAGGTGCCTTTAGTTTGTTGTGAATTCCACCTGACAAAAGAACGTCAAAGCAGCGATAAGAGATAGCCGACCAATCACGCTCCTTTATTTCACCTACGTCAATTTTTTCCGCCACATTTGAAAAACACAAAATTTCAGTAATGAAAACTGAAATACTACAATCAGAAGGCAAATAAGCAAGAAGGTCAATAATATCACTGTAAAAAATCATTTAATCCGTAACTACTTCATAAGTAAGTAAGGAATGAATAATTAGAAATAATAATAATAATAATTTTTTAAAAAAATAATCAGTAATAATTCTGAAAAATAGGGAAAATAACCTTTATACAGAAGCATTACTTAGACAGAATAGTTTTGTTACAAAATCAATGCTCTAAATAGCAATGTTTTGTATGCAATTCATATTTTTCTTTCAATACGTCACATATGGGATCCTATCTACTTTATAAAGTATTTTCAAATCCTTTTTGAGATGAATTAAATTTCTGCGGGACTCGATAAAAGAGAGGAATTCGTAGATGTAGGTATATATGAGAGGAAGAACGTAGGAGGAGGAATGTTTTAGATTTACACACATAATTTAAAAAGAATATTCAATTAGCATTATGTAATGCATTTAAAACAGAAGGATTAAGAATTAGATTTCAACAATTTTCAATTCGGGACGGCCAACAAAGGTTAATTACTTAACGATACGGCCTAAAGAAAAGAAAATGAGAAGAGGAAAAATGTAATTTTTTTATGGCGAGAGGAGGAGAAGATGATGATTTGGTTACATTTTCAACGAATGAAAATCCAGGGGGATTGCATTTTACGTCTAGGGTGTGTTGGATGAAAATGGGTCAAAAGTAAGTAGAGAACCACCATCATCGCCGTCAAAATTGCGAAAAATCACGCATTTTTTTGGAAAACTGATGAACATGTTCCTCTGAAACTTTCAGAGGATTTGAGTCGCAGTTTATTCAATCGTATTAGCAAATTCAAAGAGGAATTATTCACAACTTTTCTGGAAAATGATTTTTGACCGGGAGAAAGTTGGCTACATCCGTAAGTCCACACTGCGTTTTTCCTTACCACGGCGGAGTACGTAACCTATTCCTTGAAAGTTCCACCGCCCCCCCCTTCCCTTCCCTTCAAATTATAGTGCTCGCCGGTGAACCTGATCGGGTGTTAAAATAATGTGCTGTGAAGGGCCGGCGAGAAGTATCGGTGAAAGATGCAGGAAACGTGAAGGGAGCGAGAAAGCTGATGGGAAGTGTCGAAGGAAAAGTGAGGAAAGTATCCCGCCGGAAGAAAAGGAACAAAAGATGAGGCAGACCGAAGAAATCGGATCCGGTCACGGTGAAGGAAAGGGGAAGAGGAGTAGGAAAGCGCATGGTACTGTAGAAAACAGCAGTATGTACGATTCATGGTGAACCTCGAAACGCATCAGGGTATTGTTGACCACGGTTCACGCTATAATGCACTTTTTTATGTCTTTTGCGGCACAGTGCAGCGCCCGGATGAAACAACGGAAAGAGCCCGGTTTTGCTCAGAATGTGAACGAAAAGGGGGATAATTCAATTTTTCCAACCTTTCTCCAGTTAAAAAAATGCGGAGAATTTTTCTAAGCCTTTCACGCTCTTCCTTTTATACCCACGGGAATGTGACCAAAAGCCTATTCGAAGACAATCTTACCTGGGAGTGGTGGAGCATTTACAGGGTGATTCAGGATTGAGGTCAGGGGTTCCAAGAATCAATTTTACGGGCCAAACTAGAACTTGTTGGTAAAAATTGCCATTATAATACGTATTGTGAGCATATGTTGGTAAAATATAGATGTGTGAAAAACAGTTTATCGATGGTTAAAGTTGAAAAATGCGTTTCGTGTACTCTGACGGTGTAACAAGTCTCCACTCTTGCTAAATTTTTATATTCATTTTTTTTTTTTTTTTTGAAAATCAACGAACAATTTCTACCATTTTTGTTTGAAGTTTCATCCCCAAACAAGTCATCCAAAAAAAAATTAATCACTCAAAATTTTAAGGAAGAATGGTGATTTCATTCCTTTTAAAAAGAATGAAACAGGACCAAAGATTTATATACGTACTGAAATATGAATTTTTTGCATCCAGTAATCGATTCGTTGATATCAACATGATTAGGTGAATGACTAGAACTGAACCCATACTATTCTGAGAGGAAATGGAACAGTCCGCAACTCTCGCAAACTCCCCATAAAATGTTCCTCTGATTAAGAAAGAGGACAAGCGAAGATGAAGAAAGAAGATAAAAAAGAGTGTGTTTTGAATTGTCTGTGTTCATTACAATTGAACCGATTATTTTCCTAATCACTTAGGTGCCAACATTAAAAGTGAGAAAAACAAGAAAACCTGTTTTATTCGCTTTTTTGACAATCTTCAATTTCTAAAAAATGTATATTCATTTAGAAGGCTATTTTGAAATCAGACATGCTTGATTATACCAAAGAAATCAAAGAGAAAACAACCCATCTACCACCACAATAGACATTGGCGCTTACGTGATTTGGAAAATAATCGGTTCAATATTGATCCATGAATATCATTAGTTACAACCCTCCGAAAAATAAAGAGCAAACATCGTCACATTTTGGAGGCTGTAGCTACACATGTAAACGGTTTCGAAAAAATTGGTAGACTACATAACTACTGTACTTTGACCTTAGAGACGGACTCCTGAAGTCGTTGATTTTAATCCTGAATCACTCTGTAGTGACGCTGAAGAGCGCGGAGGGGCTTTGAGAGCCACAAAAGCTAGGAAAGTGGACACTCAAATTAAGTGAGAAGCTTTTGCGAGCTGTCCTCGAGGGCTTTCGGCGAGGCCAATGTGCCTCGGAAAATAGAGCCGCTGGTTTCGTCGACCGCACCGGTGTGCCCTGCCTCTGCTAAGGAAAAACGTCGTATCAACATTCGAGGGTTGCCAAATTTCCTTCGATAAAATGTTTATTTTCGAGGAGGGTTATGAATATTTTTACTTTAACTTTTTAGAATTTTTATGTGAAATGCAAAACAAAATATTTTGAAAAATTGGGAGGAAAATATTCATAGATTTACCAGGGAATTCTCGGTTTATCAAAGAAAATTTGGCAGCGTCTGAGGGTTCATACGGCGTTTTTCCTTAGCATGGCAG